>NC_053025.1:189427404-189741169 GCF_003073215.2 Triticum urartu
AACCTGGGAATACAGAATGAAGCTCTGCACCTAAAGCATCTCTATAAATTATATAACAGAGTGGATGTGACATGGGTTCACTTGCTTTGGCATTCATATTATTTTCAAAGAGTTCCCCATGACACAACACTCTGTGGTTCCTTTTGGTGGAGAGATATTTGCAACCTAATGGATAAATTTAGGGCAATTACTTCTATTAATGTTTGCAGATGGGACACTTTGCTATTTTGGTTTGATCATTGGCGGAATTGCAGTAATTGCACCCCACTTCAGGAGAGATTTCCTCGGCTATTTTCCTTTTTCCTTCACAAAAATCTTTCTGACATGGAAGTTTTTAGACTGAGAATTTTCAGCAATTGTTCTTTTTGCCTTTGTGTGAGCCAGCCTTTCAATATCTAAATCTGCTATCTTCCTTGATGGAAACTATCCAGCTGGACAGTGAGCGCCCTGACACTTGGGTCTAGAGGCATGGTAAGATATCAGAATATTCGGCTAAGAAGTTTTATGACTTTGTGCATCAGCCGGTTTTGGTAAATCTCATTCTGAGCTGGGTCTGGGAGAGCTGTTGCACCATGTCGATCAAAATGTTTGTCTGGCTGGTCATAATGGATAGGGTTAACACCAGAGATATGATACAATAAAGGAATTGGAAGATTAATGATGGGCTTGAATGCGTCTGTTGTCCGACTGGTGCACTTGAGGACAGAAGTCATCTTTTTTTCCAATGTAATTTTAGTGTACGTGTTTGGAATTGTCTGCAGATTGTTTGGATGGATTTCAATGACATGGTGGAAATTGCTATGCATGCCAGAAAGGATTTCAATAAGCCATTCTTCACAGAGGTAGTCTTTCTCGCATGGTGGAATATTTGGAAAAATAGAAATTATAGAGCTTTTAGGCTTATCCGTCCAACTTTCAGGGAATGGAGGAATGGTTTCATCCATGACATTACTCTGCTCACCCTTAGAATCAAAAGAAGATACAGGGATGCTTTGCTTATGTGGATTGACTTCTTGCCTCCTTGATGAGGTTTCTGGTCTTAGCCTTTAGTGCTCGGGTATGCCCCCCCTCTTTCTCTTTAGCTTTGTATAGTTTCTTTCTTTTTCTTTCTTCCTCATCTTGAGGAACCCTTTGTTTTTGTGCTTCCAAGTTTCATAAAATACTGTGGGGTGTAAGCCCTGTAGTCTTCAAGGTAAAAAAAACAGTAGAAAAAGTGACAGTGGCAACAGAAAAGTAACGGATCAAAGATCAATATGAAATGAGCTCGTAGACAATGGATCAATGATGGATAATTATGCCAGATGGCATTCATCATGCAACAGTTATAACATAGGGTGACACAGAACTAGCTCCAATTCATCAATATAATGTAGGCATGTATTCCGAGTATAGTCATATGTGCTTATGGAAAAGAACTTGCATGGCATATTTTGTCCTACCCACCGATGGCAGTGGGGTCCTATTGGAAACTAAGGGATATTAAGGCCTCCTTTTAATAGAGTACCGGACCAAAGCATAGCACTTAGTGAATACATGAACTCCTCAAACTACGGTCATTACCGGGAAGTGTCGCGACTATTGTCACTCCGGGGTTGCCGGATCATAACATGTAGTAGGTGACTATAACTTGCAATATCGGATCAAGAACACAAATATATTCATGAAAACATAATAGGTTCAGATCTGAAATCATGGCACTCGGACCCTAGTGACAAGCATTAGGCATAGCAAAGTCATAGCAACATCAATCTTAGAACATAGTGGATACCAGGGATCAAACCCTAGGAAAACTAACTCGATTACATGGTAAATCTCATCCAGCCCATCACCGTCCAGGAAGCCTACAATGGAATTATTCATCCATGGCGGTGAGCATCATGAAATTTGTGATGGAGGATGGTTGGTGATGACAATGGCGACGATTTCCCTCTCCGGAGCCCAAAATGGACTCCAGATATGCCCTCCCAAGGAAGAACAGGGCTTGGTGGCGGCCCCGTATCGTAAAACACAATGAATCCTTCTCTCTGATTTTCCCCCCAAATGAGAATATATGGAGTTGGGGTTGAGGTCGGTGGAGGTCCAGGGGGCCCACAAGGACAGAGGGTATGGGCCCCCTTTGGTTGATTCTTTCGCCAATATTTTTTATTTATTCCAAAACTGATCTCCGTGAAGTTTCACGTCATTCTGAGAAATTTTATTCTGCACAAAAATAACACCATGGAAATTCTGCTGAAAACAACATCAGTCCGGGTTAGTTTCGTTCAAATCATTTGTCGAGGGAACGACACCTATGGGATCACGTGGATCCCTTCAACGGTTCGGCAGGGAAAAAGGTGTGCCCGAAGAGCTGATCCAACGATCAACACGAGGGATTTTTACCCAGGTTTAGGCCGCTGAGAAGCATAATACCATAGTCCTGCTTTAGTGTATTGAGAGCTTGAGCTCTGGCTAGCTGCTACGCATGCAAACTGGGCCAGAAAGTCCAAAAAAGATCCTCTCTGTATCGCCTTGGGCCTCCTTTTATACTAAAGGGGCTACCATAATGGCGTACAGTGCATACACACTAAAAAAATACACTTTCGTGATGATACGTGTTTGTCACAGTTGGTTGCATTTTTTGTCATACATGTACATCCATGACCATTTTATGACAGAATCAAGATAGTCATACCTGTGCTGTTGTAGAAGTGTTCCATGACATTACCAAAATTATCATCACGAAAGTGTCCACTTCCATGACGATAAATCACGCGTCACAAAAGTGCTTTTGTCAAGGGTGACCAACACGTGGCATCCACTGTAACGGAACGCCGTTAAGCTATCGGGTCAGATTTTGGATCTGATAACCTGTTAACAGCCCTGACCAATGGGAAATTTCCACGTGTAAAATTCTGATTGGCCGAAGGAAACACGTGTTGCCTCACCGTTGGGACAGATGTCATCCACTCATTGGACAGGAGGCGCCTATGATAGGTCGACACATGGCACGACCCAACAGTGGCCCATTCCCGTGAAAAAGGCCGACCCAGTAAAAATTAGCAGGCCGACCCATATAAGGCCTACTTGTGTCAGGTCCATTTAAGCCCACGGCCCATACGAGATGTGCCAATTCGGCCCGTCAACGGCCCGTTAAAGATTTGACACCATTGCGGCCCATCATCAGTTCGAGACCGTTAACAGCCCGCTATATATTTGGGCTCAATATCGGCCCGATGAGATTTCGGCCTGTTAACGGCCCATTTAATGGATGAGCCAATTTTCAGGATGTACATCTTTCGGCCTTTTAGCGACCCATTTAAATGTTGGGCGAATTTCCGGCCCGGTGTTTCTTTCATACTGTTGACGGCCCATAAATCTGGTGGGCCATTTGTAGTCGGACCTGAGTTTCGGCCTTTTAGCGGCCCATTTAAGTGTTGGGCCAATTTCTGGCCCGGTTTCACGTTCAGCCTATTGACGGCCCATAAATCAATTGGGCCATTTGTAGTCGGACATGAGTTTTGGCCTTTTAGCGACCCATTTAAGTGTTGGGCCTATTCCCGGCCCCGTCTGCCTTTCGGCCTGTTAACAGACCATAAATGAGTTGGGCCATTTGTAGTCAGAGCTTAGTTTTGGCCTTTTAACGGCCCATGCCCTTCATGGTCCAATGCCAGCCCTGTTTCTCTTTTGGCCTGCTAAAGGCCCACAACACAGTTGGGTCGTTCTTGCTGCTTTGCTACACTGTCTCTGAAAACATTGATCAGTTGTTGTGTCGCACGACTCTGCACCTCTGATTCATCCACCATTTCCATCATTGCTTCAGCCATTAATAGGTTCACAAACATATATTTATTCTGTTGCATTCGAGACAGAGGATACTGAACAGAATCAGATGGCGATTTTGGCAGGCTTGTATTATTGATAGTGGAGAGTGTCTCAACCACTCCATCATAACATAAATTAGGACGGGAACCAAACAGATTAATCATGAGTTATTGCCATATTACCTGGCCTAGATTTACTGGAAACAAACAATGGGGTTGCCTTGCTGTTTTCAGAGTTTGTCTTCTTATCTTCGGAAGCCTGCACAAAATTAACCCACTAGCATTGCTATCATTGGCCAAGTCAGATATTAGGAAAGAAACATTGACACAACGAACGTTTGGGCAACTAGCCTACACCAATTTAACACAATATGACACAGCAATCATCAGCCAGGTAAGGTAATACGAAAGCAACATTGACACAATGAATGAATGGGCAACCAGAGAAGCACTACAATTCAGTAATGTGTGTGATATGAGATAGTACATTCATGCAGCTCAGTATGCAAAACTACCGGGCAGTTTTCCTTACAAAAATCAACATTGGCGCCTTTAACATTTTGCTACAACTAATTTTAGATCAGATAAAGGTTAGATTCAAGACGATTAACAAAATACATGCTGATGTAAAAATACAGTGATATACAACAGGTACTTACATCAGCATTGGAGCAGAGAGAATTCCCGCAAGATATTTCACTCGAATACGATCCCAATGGAGGAAGTCTTGTATCGTTTAACCTTATTTTCTAAAATAGAGATGGGTAAGAAACATGTAGAAAATATGATCAGAATGCTATAAAATTTCATGATGCGAGGATATGCACACACTTCTTAGAATGGAGTTGACATTCTTTTGCTAGACTGGAGTGGACTAGTTCTTTGTCTACTGGAATATGCTTATTATCAGTGGGAGTTGGGTTTCTCTATGCTGGAGCAGTATCTATGAAAAATGGAGTTCGTTTATTATCTCCTGGCGTTTGGATCTTTTGCAAAGACCTGGTTTGTAACCCTTCAGATTCTAACATAGCCGTCTTCCCCTTGCTTGCCTTATATAGAAGAATGGTGATTCAGTTATAAAACATGCTACAACAGAGATGGAATAGGTGCTGAAGAATAGAAAGGCATGACATATTGACATGTATTCCCTCCATCCGGAAATAAATGGATGGGTCTAGGCGTATTTCAGTTCTAGATACATCCAGTTTTATCCATTTCTGTGACATTTAATCTGGACGAAGGGAGTATGATGTAAGAGCTAGGGATACGACAGGACAACACAGTAAAAAAACACTGAAAAACCCACTGCAGAACCAAAATATTCAACCCACTGATATGAGATAGTTCACTCATGCAGCTCATGATGCAAAACTACGAGGCAGTTTTCATGGAAAAAATCAACATTGTGGCCTTTAATCATACATTTTGCTACAACTAAATTTAGATCAGATAAAGGTTGGATTCACGCCGATTAACAAAATACATGCTGATGTAAAAATATAGTGATATACGTTAGGTACTTACATCTACATTGGAGCATAGTGAATTCCTGCAAGAATCTTTCCTCATAAACAATACCATTGAAGAAATTATTCTATTTGTTAAGATTATTTTCTAAAAGAGAGATGGGTAAGAAACATGTGGAAAATATGATCAGCATGCTATAAAATTTCATGATGCAAGGATACGCACACGCTTCTTAGAATTGAGTTGACATATTTTTGCTGGATTGGAGCGGATTAGTTCTTTGGCTACTGTAATCTTCTTATTATCAGTAGGAGTTGGGTTTCTCTCTGTTGGAGCAGTATCTATAAAAACTGGAGTTGGTTTATTATCTCCTGGCGTTTGGATCTTTTGCAAAGGCCTTGTTTGTAACCCTTCAGATTCTAACATAGTCATCTTCCCCTTGCATGCCTGGTATAGAAGAATGGTGCTTTAATTATAAAACATGCGACAGCAGAGAGACGGAATAGGTACTGAAGAATAGAAAGGCATGACATATTGACATGTATTCCCTCCATCCAGAAAAAAAATGGATGGGTCTAGGCGTAATTCAATTCAAGATACATCCTTTTTTATCCATTTTGGCAACATGTAATTCGGACGGAGGGAGTATGGTGTAAGAGCTAGGGATGCGACAGGACAACACAGCAAAAAAACACTAGTTGAATGTAAAACTGTATGCTAGCAGAATACGTACAGAAATAACTAAGGAAACATACATGTGTATGATTGGGAAAATAAGATGGCACTGCAACAGAGCACTAGAACAACACTTCAGATGCATAAGATATTCAGAAGCATGATGTCCAAATTAAGCAGATGGCATTGTGATAGAGTAGAATGACAGTACTTGAATTTGAAAACATGTTATCATGAATGGAATAGGTACTGAAAAACATGAAGGCATGGCATATTTACATGCATGATCAGCATGCTAAGCACATGGCATTGCAACAGTGTAGATATACTCCAGGACATTATATGCATGTTGTACCCATATCACAGGCCAAGTTAGAGCAAGGACCTTGTGGGGTGAAGAGGATTCATCATCTTTCTGCAAATCTTCTGAAGAACTGCCTTTACATGTTCCATCATATTGGGTATCACTGACATCAAGTTTATTGGCCTTTACATTGCTCCGTGAGGTTCTTGTGGATATATCAGTGTGTGCAATTATATCTGACATGCACGGAAGACAGCTAGTAGTTAGATTTATGTAATGAGTGCCTGTAGGAGATGACATAAATAGTAGACTAGGGTTAACTAGCAGCAACAGGTCTCATAAACTAAAGGGAGAACACAGATGAAAGCTACATAATATGTATTGTTTGTACTCAAGATTAACTAGATGGCACGCAAAAGTATTAAAGAATAACATAGGTAATACTAGAAGTGGTATAATACTATAATCACCAGCCTGTGGGATAGCATTAGCTGATGGATGATAACTAGGGAACAACGTTACCTAAAGAACAAGTATCTTAGCTGAACTATGGAACAGTGTTAACTCCTGAACAAGACCCGTAAGAGATCAGCTAGAATATACAGTGAAATGTGATGATCTATTTTCCATGCTTAGATGAATAACAAAGCCATAAATGTTGCACACAAGTAAGATGAGGGTACAACCTATCTAGCTACCATCCATAGGAGTGAGCATCATGTGTTGACTTGTCGATGGCCCTGTAGTTGTTGTGGCTGTCCATGTCGGGCACGCACATTTGATGCAGGGAATTGTTGAGTGGGTACAATAGCTCCCTTCTGGTGTATGCTTCCCTTGTTGGAGCAGCTGCGGTGAGTCGGAAGACGGTGTGCCTGAAGATGCAGATAACGCATAATGTTAAGAATGACATATCTCTTTGATCTGAAGAAATACACTAAGAGATCAACAGCAAGGTATGAGAGTGGTCACACGATTGTTGACTGAAGACTAAATTGGGGTCCCATGGTTTTATTTTATTTTGGTACTGTCCGATCTACGCCAGATGGCTGGCCATCTTGTGCCTCCCGGCTGACATTGTTCAGAATCTTCCCCGAAGAGCCAGCGTCCAACGGCAGAGCAGCCTGCCTCCGCCGTCCGTGGCCCCAGCCAAAACCCCGCTCCCCGCCCCACCGCACTACCGTGGTTGCGCTGCCCTCGGGCCAATCCACAAAGACACCCCGTCATCCAGATCTAGCGGCGGCAGTACCTTCAACCCACGCAACTCTAAAAGATAGCCATCTAAGTGCTGCTTCCGCGGCGAACTTGCGGCCCCACACCCTTATGTTAGACACCAGCCAACCAGCAGCCTAGGAGCTCAGCTGCCTCGAGGGGTGCGGCTTCCCATTGGGAATCGATTGGCCCAGAATAAAATTCAGACAACTAACGCCTAAATAAAGTGATTTGAGATGAGGGTGCGACCTATCTGGCGACATGGTGAAGTAGGCAGGTCCAGCTGCCGAGTCGGTGAGGCCGGCGCGGTTGCGGTGCCGACCGGCCGCAGGGAAAGAGCGATGTCGCGACGGTCGACGGCTACGCGGAAGCAGCGCCAGGACTCTGGACGGATCCGAAGTTGGAGCCGCTCTAGCTCCGTGAACAATGGCGGGGGTGAATCGGCTCCGGTACGGTTCACACGGCCGTTGTCGAGGCAGCACCAGCAGCACGGAGTAAGAGGCACACAACCCAGTGCACGACGGCAAATGGACAGCGTCTCCGGCATTAGGGAGGAGGGTGGCTGTGAAATTGGTGCAGTGGGGTGCGCCATGGAGGTGGGGCTGAGGTTTCGCGGCTCGGGAGAAGGGAGCTTCCCAGGGAGAAGGTGATTTAGCACCCACGAGGTGGGGGGGGGGGGGGGGGGGGGGGAAATTGGGAGGGGAGTGGAACCATGTCTTACGGACGCATTTGTCTGAAATGTGAGGGGGAGTTACAGTTCTACCCTTGCCTATAGCTTTCTCGGCTTGGGTCTGTGTACTAAGGGTCAGGGATAGTAGAGTAATTTTGCTTCTCTACAAATAGTGGGCGTGTGCGATTTCGGGCGAGGAGGGCGTATTTTGAACTATAGTGGGCGGGAGCGATTTCGGGCGAGGAGAGCGTGTTTTGAAATAGTGGGTGCGAGCTATTTCGGGCGAGGAGAGCGTGTTTTTCTGACCATGGTTTACGAATTATTCGGCACATGTCATTTCGGCCGAGGAGAAGGCACGCTTGGATGAAGTTACGAACCTACCCTCGATGTACAACGGGCCAATTGATACGTGTCCCACATAGGACGGTAATTTCACGTCTACCATTTATTTGCTCGGGCGAATTCCACCGAGCAGAGAGGATGTTTAACGGATGGTTCAAATTTTTGGAGAACGAGCATCCATGTCTACCTTACCAAGTCGATTTGGATCAAATTTTGAAATATTAGCTTGCCACTTCTTTTTTAGATGGAGAGATGATGCTCGGGAGTAATGTGTTTTTACATGCTCGTTGCTAGCGATTTACTATATGAAAAATAGTTGACCCACTCAAAAACGCGAATCAAACCCAAAATGAAATATCTCGATTCAATGAAATAGCTCGTTCAGTAGGTCAAAATAGTGAACTAAATCCAAAATTGAATAGCTCAATCGAGTAGCATGTTGGACAGTATTATAGTACTCCACGAAAATGTTGAAAGTCAAATTAATGAACTTGTTCGATATACGCATATATCCGTTCATGTGTGGATTGCAGACAACATGTTCTCCAATTTAAATATTTGAATGCAAGTTTATATCGAAACATGGTTTATATCAGTCTTTGATGCATAAAACGCAACCTCCCCCTCTCCCGGACTCCTGTTCTCTGTCTCTCTCTCTCGCAGACAATCTTCAATTCTGTCGCACGCATCCGACACAAAAACCTTGTTGGTCCCTCTCCCTTTCTCTCCATCTCTCTCTCTCTTTGTGTGTGTGTGGGGGGGGGTCTTTCTAGTTTGCATGCATATATACACCATCTTTAGGTATCTCTCGCACACTATGTATGATACTCTAGCTAGTCCAAGCTAGATATCTTGGGTGCACTCATCGTACGCACACAAATTCCTTGGCTCTTTGCTCGTAACTCTCTCACGCACCACTATGTCATCTCGGAGCTCTTCCCCCCCTCTCTTAAACTCTCCATCCACCTGGGTCACACATACACATGCATATCTCACTCGCACTCGATAGGCCCATCTAAAACTCTATCTCTCCCCCTCGTTCTCTCTCCATCTCACATGTGCACACACACAATCTCATGCCCAGCTAGCCAGGTATGATGGTCTCTCACTTAATTGTAGGCACACGCAGTCCCCCTATATGTATATGACTAGCTAATCTTAGTCTCCATCACAAACATGTGCATAGCCTATATTAATTTCTCTCGGGGCATCTTTCTATCGCGCACGCACTCCCTCGATCTTCCACCTATATAGTCCCCTCACGATCTCGACGGGATCTCTCTATCACAAACACACCCTCCCTCCCTCCCCATGCGTCCATGCCATCCATGTGTCCCTCTCGACCTTTGTTCCTTGTTGGCCAGACCTCTATTGGACATGTGCTACAGGGGTGTCTCTCTCCATTGCAAACAATCACACACTAGCTATCTGCGTGTATCTCCTCACCTCGCTTTTCCATCTTGGAGATGCATGCGTGATATGTTCGCATAAGAAACGAAAAAACACACACTCTCTCTAATTTATCGTTTTTTGTCACTTTCTCTTTCACACACATACTCTTTTTGCACACTTACTCATTCTACTTCACACACACTTGATCTGTCTCGACTGAGGCACTCTCCTCGGTCCATAGCATATAGATTTATTGAAAAGTCAAACATCACCAAGTTTGACCATGTACGTGGAGAAAAAGAATTACATCTAGTATGGCAAACATATACCATTAGATTCACCATGAGATGTAGTTTTGTATGATGTATCTTTGGTATTGTAGATATAAATAACATTTGCGTAAACCTGATCAAAGTTTCGAAAGTTTGACTTCTAAAAAATTTGCATGCACTGCATTATCGAGCGGATGGAATATCTCTTTCCCCCTCTCAGCTATCTGATGCACCACTCAGCCTTATCGGGGCTCCTCAATCTCTCTCAAACTTTATTGGTTAGTTTGGTTCGTGACCTGACCCTCATGCCTTGATGGCTGGTACTGCCTGCTGTGGACGTGAGATGTAAAATATTTCTGCCTGTCCAGGCTTGTGTGGTGCTGAAGCGTTTGGTTCATGCCTGGACCAGGCAAAGCATCAACGTCCCATCAATCAATCCATGCATCAATTATTTAATGCTAATATCCATCCACGTTGCTGTTAGCCTTGTGGCCACACGACCAGGCACGGCTAGGCGTTCGAAATCGGTCTCCTGGGCCAGGCTACTTGCAGTGTCTAGAGTTCAGCCAGGCTAATTAAAGTGCAAGGGAACCCAGGCAAGGCGGGCTTTCTTTTTCACAGGGTAGCAACCAAACAAGCGTGCATGAAATCCAGTCACAACCCCAGGCCAGGCAAAAGATGCTCAGGACGCAAGCCAAAGTGGCCTTATATCTCCCTGGTTCACACATACACATGTCTCGCTCGCACTATACATATAGACCCATCCAACACTCTTCGCCCTTGTTCTCTCTCCATGTGACACGCACCCCCCTAAGTACCACAATCCCTCACTCCATCATAGGTGCAAGCACTCCCCCCTCCGAAGTATGATTATCTCTTACTAGCCATCAGGAACACACATATTGTCTCCTTCCATCCATACGTCTATCTCGATATCTCTCGGGGCATCTTCTATCGCGCACACACCTTGTCACTCGATCTCCCACACATGTAGTCCCATCACGATCTCCAAGGGATCTCTCGATGACAAACATACACTCTCTCCTCCGCGTGTCTGCATTTTCTCCGTACGTCTCTCTCGACCTCTCTCCCTTGTTTGTCAGACCCCTCTTGGCCACGTGCTAGGTGTCTTGCTCTCTCGGTTCCAAATAACCACACACTATCTCCTCACCTTGCGTCCATTGTCGAAGATGCATGTGTGATATGTTTGCATAAGACATGCACGCTTTTTCTCTACTTTTATCATGTGTTGTCCATGTCTCTTTCACGCATGCACGCACACTTTTTTCACTCTCTCTCTCTCTAGTTAGGTACTCTGTCACGTCCATCAGCATATGGATGTTTTGAAAGTCAAACCTCAGAAAAGTTTGACCAGGTATATGTGGAGAAAACATTTACATCTGGAACGATTAGTAGATTCATCAGAACATGTACTTCATACTATCATTTATCTTTGGTATTGTAGATATAAGTAAGTTCTTTATAAACTTGGTCAAAGTTTCAAAAGTTTGACTTAAAAAAATGTTGGAACTACATTATCGAACGGAGGGAGTAGCTCTTTCTCTCTCTCTCTACTATCTCTCGCGGGCCTCCTCTCTCACTCGAACTCTCTATACCGACGGATTATACACTCACTGTGTTAGCGTATAGCTCCGTATATTGTTTAGTTGACCGGTCAACCAATCCACATGCTGCCTTGTCAGCTCGTGTTCTGTATCTTCGTGTGCTAGCCCATGTGGCAATGGGTGAAAATAAGTAAACTAGAGGCCCATATGACACGCGGTGAAGTAAATAAAGTTGAAACCACTCAGGGTAGCACCCCGTACGCTAGTAAATTGAGGGCGCATTGTGGACAAACTTCTTGCGCGCGAAGGACGCACTCACGCACAATTCACCACTGCGCGGCGGCATGCACAGAAGGACGCTCTCGCGCACACCCAGCACACAACACACAACAGTACACATGTACATCGGCGTCGCCGCCGGTTGAGATGGACAGCGAGGCAGCCAACAAGCGGAGGCAGCTCGAGCCAAAACCGCATCCGGCGAGCCTTGACTTCATCAGCAGCCTCCCCGACGACATGCTGCTCGTCATCATCGGCCTCCTCCCCACACAATCTGCCGCGCGGACCGCCCTGCTCTCCCGGCGGTGGCGCCCCCTCTGGCACTGCGTCCCGCTCAACCTCACCATCGACAGCTGCCTCCGCGACGGGGATTGCAAACGCATGGCCGCAGTCTCCAAGATCCTTTCATCGCACCCTGGGCCAGCCAGACGCCTTGACATCCACATGTTCTGTACCAACCGCAAGGTCCAACCCAAGTTCGACGAGTGGTTCTTATCCGCCGCCCTAGATCAGCTCGAGGAGCTCAGCTTTGAAGCTGGACGATGTCGCTCTCTGCCGCCGTCCGCGCTCTGCCTCACGCCAACGCTGCATCGCGCCAGCTTCAGCTCCTGCTATCTGCCCCAGATTAATGCCGCACCCGCCCTTCTTCTCCCTGAACTCAAGCAGCTCGACCTCTTCGATGTTGTCATCTCGAAGAAGGCTATGGAGCACCTGCTCCGCAGCTATACTGCGCTCGAATACCTTCGTCTTGAGCAGATCCACGGGTTCATTAGCCTCCACATCGCCTCGACGAATCTCCGATGAATTTATGTGTCTTGTTGGCCCCTCAACAAGACATCAATTGGGAAGAGATCACTCCAGCTGTTCCACGTTATGGTCATTGAGAATGTGCCTTTCCTTGAGAGATTGCTTGTATTGGATCTTGAAGGTCCAACAAAAATCAGGGTCATTGACACACCGAAATTGACAGCGTTGGTGTACTCATCTGCCAAATTCTCTGAACTCTTTATTGGATCTGTAATCGTTCAGGTACAACACTCATCTTCTTCTCCGTATTCTTGAAATTCACATTTTTTAATTTCTTCTTGATGTATTTACAACCGTCTTCCAAAAAATTATTCCCACAAGCTTGACCCATTCCATGCGCACAGTGAAGATCTTAGCACTAAAATATAACAGCCCCAATCTGGATCAAGTTGTTGCATTCCTTACATGCTTTCCGTGCACGGAGAAGCTACTCGTCAAGGTGAAACTTCTTTTCTATAAGTAAATGGTAATCACAACGTAGCTCAATTTTTTCGTAATTTTCCCAAATTACGATGACAAGTGTAGTGTTCAAAACTGCATCTACGCACTGCACCGAAAGAAATGTTTTTAGTATTTTTCCTCACGTGATCACCTGCATCATTTTTATGCTGTACTACTATAGTAGCCTAGGCTAGTCATAGTGGAAAGTAACTTAGACTACTCCCATAACTCTATAGTTACCCTAAGAGCAAGTACTACCTCCGTCCTGGTTTACTCTTCCAACTTTGTAGAGAAAAAATATCACTAGCCAGCCAACCCTATCGTATGAGCGAATGATATTGGTACCTCTTGATGACATGACAATCTTATGCAGCCTGCTACTCTAATATGTTCTCTTCTTTTGCGGATAAAAAAAGACCCGAAAGTGAAAATGTGCTGCACTATAACAATGTCATCGAATGCCTTGATCTCCATCTTACAGAAATTGATTTGATCGACAACCGAGGCAGCACATCTGAGATTAAATTGGCCAGGTTCTTTGTTCTGGAGGCAAGTGTGCTCAAAGTAATGAGGTTTGCCGTTCTCTGGCGCAACAATGAATGGCGTGCTGATCACCGCAAGCGTCTAAGCCTAAATGACAAAGTCTCTGCAGAAGTTGAATTTGTTTTTGAAACATCAAGTGGCCAGAGACTCGATAATGCTGCATCCACCTAAAGTAATGAAAGTTCTTACGTAAACTTCTGAGTAATTCCCTCTTCATAGGTGCAGCATTACTCCTAACATTTGCAATATCAGTTTAAAACTTGTAATGTTGCCGTGTCCTATTCCTGCATTTTCAAAATCCTGCGAATCAAACAGGTCCTGAGTTGGTGATGATGTTGTGCCTCCCATCTTTCAGCAATAGCGGTCGGATATAGATCTGACGCATACAAACCAAGCTTCTCCATTTTTGCAAAAAGATGCCCGCACTTGTTCCCTATTTACAAACAACTCCTTGTCTCTCACAATCAGCCTTATCTCCTACCCACCACATCTAGCCGCTGCCGGAGCCATCCACCCCCAATCTTGGTGTTCCGTGCAATGCACGGGCATCTACGCATGGGAAATTATGTTGAACAGGGCTAGTTGTAAGCAGGCTAGCTCTACAGCCATGATGATAGTGACTGAAGACGGTGAGGCTGACTATGCATGCCGAACACGGCGCCTATACTCAGGTGTCATCTCCGGTGCAGGGTCTTGTCACTTCACTGTGAGGAGCAGCACGTAATAATTTGACCAACGGGTAGTACAGTGCTTGTACTCCTACTACTACATTGGTAGTACTACTACTAGTACTAGTAGCACCACCGTCTGGATTTAGGAGTACTACCATGTCCATCTGGATTTTAGTATTTGACTAGCAATATATAGTAATGCATGTCACAAAAAATGTACTACTCCCTCTGTAAATAAATACATGGTGTTTTATTCCTATCGGCGAGAGAACTTAATGTTTTTTTGCTAACTAGAGTACTAATATGATTACATGCAATGAACTAAACACTGCATGTCATGTTTGGTAGTCTCAAGTCATTGAAAGCATGCACGGCCCACATCTCTCATTGGTTGATATGCCACGAAATAAGAAACAAGGAGGGAGTTAATGCACCATGCCTAAGTATTTTGGGATTATTTGGTTTTCGTACGGTGACTTACACAACATTTTTGTTTACATGCATTAACATTTTATTAGTTAAATCAAAGGTCAAAACTTGGCGCAAAATGCAAAGGGGATCAATAAACCAGCAAACATCAAACTTCTCTCGTTTGGCCCCAACTAGAGGTCCGGTGACATGACTATACTGCACCGGCACGAAGGGGGACGCAACTTCATTGACTTATGGCAACTGCCTTTGGGTGAATGACACGTGGGCCTAGGGGGTGGCTGGCCCACCTATCATACAGCCAAAGGCAGGTGCAGTAGAGGGTCGAGGAGTAGTACGAAATCCTACACACCTACGCACGCTAACCAAGGGCAAGAGTGATCACTTGAATCGCAAGATCAGTTGACTAGAAGCTAAGCTAGACCCATGGAGGCGATGAGCGCGAGCATCAGCCGGCTGTGCCAGATGGTCCACGACGCCGGCCTGTGGCCCGACATCGAGGAATGTCTCCAGGTAGTATTGCTTGAGGCCGCCAGGGTGAGGGCCCGCTTGGATGACATCTTCGTCTCCTTGTTCGACGAGGTCCTCATCGGTTTCCTCGACAAGTTCACCATCATCAAGAAGCTTGCAGACGACTTTGATGTAAGCCTCCAGCCGACGCACCCAGGCCCAGCGATGCCCGCCACCCTCAACGGCCACTATGGTGACAACCTCTTCGACGCACTGGTGGCCCTGCGACTGCACGCTGTCGCGTGGGAGAATGTCCACCTCGAGGTCAAGCTCTCCGCGCAGCACCTGGCGCAGCAAGACACCATCGACATAATCACCCACGTCTACGCGCAAATCGTCCACAAGGACTACTTCATGCAAGAGGAGGACGATAGGACGCTGGCCTTCTTGGACCGTAGGGCAACCTTGGACGGCACTGTTCAGAAGCACGTTGAGCTTGCCGCTAGCGCCGCTGCTCCTCACACGTCGGTTGGTGACCCGGCGCACTAGGGCATGAGGATGTCGTTGATGGATCCGTATGTATTTTTATCTTTCTGTCGAATCCATGTAGTAGTATATGATACTACAGTAATTATCTTACCTTTCGCATCAACTTCATAATTTTCGTACGTACTCCATGCATGAACCGCGCCAAAACCAAACTTCTCATTACTCTAGGCAAAATCGTTATTTTCTATATATCGGTCGCGCCATGGAGCAGAACCAAATTTTACAATTTACGAGTTCAAAAGGAAAAGCTTGCCGTGTTCGCATCGCGCCCCCACACGGTTGGTCCGTCACGCCACTCAAGCGAGAATGCGTGCAGTGTTGCGGTTTCACTTACAAGTGGGACCGCAGTTGAGCAAACCGACTATCAGCAAACCCCCACCCCGCCCATCGCGCGATGGCTGAGAAAACCGGAGGGAGAAGAGATGGTTGTAGCACGGACTCCAAGAAAATTTGTGTCAGATGGGACTCGTGTGGGTGTCGTGTGCCATACTGCTAGACGTGAATGCTGCCCATGCCACCCCACTATATCGAGCCTATATGGAGGTACGTAGAACAAATTTCCTGCAATCCGTGCTCAGCCCTCCTCTATCTCTCTTCTCAGCCAGCCAGCGGACGCACGGAGCCCATCGTCTGTTTGCTCACATGCGGCCCCACATGTCAGTGAAAACACAAAAGGACCCACTGAACCAGCACATCTTTCACCTCGACGTGCTAGTGATGAAAAACAAATCTAATAAAGATCTTCGGTGGCCGCTTTTGGAGTTACTCAAGAGTAGTAAGATTCTATTTACAGTTTAACCCAAGATGCACATCTCGTGGCTTCAACTACCACTCTATTTTATTTCATGACACGACCTGGATGCTGGATGTCCCACGTGTCGGCAAAGGGAGGAAGAACCCGACAAAATCTTCGGTTGTTCTCTCGGATTAGACTAATTGTGCTAACTTAAAAAATTTATTGTGTACTCCCTCCATTCCAAAATACTTGACTTCCATTTGTCCAAAAATGGATGTACCTATATACTAAAACATGTCTAGGTACATATATATATTTTGACAAATAGAAGGCATGTATTGTGCAACGGATGGAGTAGAATGGATGCAAGTTTTTGTATTGGGAAGAAGAGTACATCCATATATTGATAGAGCGCCATTTAGTAGATTTTCTATCACTTTTAGCTAGCACAGAGGCTAGAGATGAGATTAGTGCACTTGTTGATACTCCTACTAGAATAGATTGTAGACATGAGACTAGATGCGAGGAAGCAACGTCTACTTCTTTACACTCGAAGAAGAAAGAAGCACGCAAGATCAAGCCTCCGCAGATCAACAATGAATGCATCGAGAAGCCACTAATCCAACTTACAGGAGTAGTAAAATGTATTGTTGTGGTTCTTGTTTTCTTTGGTCTTGCTTTTCTAGTCAAAATTATCATTGGAGTTCGTGCAAAAAGGAGGTCCGTTTGGGGTCGTGCGTTGGAGTTGGCCTTACAAGTGGGACCGCAGTTAAGGAAACCAACTATCGGCAAAACCCCACCTCGCCCGCCGCGCGATGGCTGAAGTTAGAGAAACGACGAGGTTGAAGAGATTGCTCTAGCACGGACTCCAAGAAATAATATGGTGTCAGATGGATGTCATGGTGGTGGCGTGTGCCGTACTCCTGGACGTGAATGCTTGTTTTGGCCCATGCCACCCTACTACTCCTACTACTTACTCCTACTATATAGTACTGGTGTCGAGGATTCGAGGTGCTGGTTACGTACAGCGAACACATTAACATATGGCTACAATAAAAACACCCGCCCGACGCGTGAAGCATGTGAAGCTAGTACAAATAGTGTACTACTATTGTGATTGGCCTCATCCGATAACCTGTTCAATGCACGTACAATTATGTATTCGGAAAATATTTTTTTGCCTCATCGCACCACTCACTCAGAGAAGCCACTCGAAATCCATTCATAAATTTAGTAAGTTTATCACAGGCATATCATTTTATTACATACAACAGGTCATCAACCCACATCGACAACGAGGATACATTATAAATACTAAAGTTTTCACCACACAACAAATAACAAGCAATGAAATAAACTTCAACTCAACCATTCCTCGGCGTTGGAAACACTTGCTTTGAACCACAAGTGATTCTCTGGGATAGGCCATCGATTGTCAATCTAGAAACCAATGCAGGACTGATCATCCAGGCTGAAGCGGCCTACTATATCAGTACCAGGGTAGGGAACCACCCAAATGTCCGAGGTATAGACACAGTTGCTTCTCATAAATGGTACTGTTAACATTGTGTCAACAGCAGTTGGATCGCCTTTCACCATCAGCGGATAGTTTTGTCCAAGGAAGAGCGAGTTTTCTCCAAGACTAGTATCCATCCCAAATACCATGCAACGGGTGTTGGAATAGGTCCGGAGAGTGCGACCATGGGAGACTACACCTGCTTCCTTAGATGTAACATCATCAGTGGGCTGTATACACACAAGAAGAGGTGATCCATCAGAATTAGTTGCCAGGCGCCACTGAGTATATGTGCGATGCTCGTCCTCATGCTCATGATCATCACCATCGTCATCTCCCCCTTGGTTATAAAAATTTTCAAGTATAGGTGGTGGGATGTTCACAGGACCTTGGAAACACAAGACGAAGGTTAATTAGTAAAGGAAAACTTGCTAACCCGCATGCATGTGGATGAAACAATTATAATTACGGTGGAAGACAAACGTACCGAAACTATGAGGATCCCATGCAAAAACAGTGCCACGAGTGGTGGCAGCAAACACAAGGCCCTCGTATTGAATTGCATCACAGTACTCATCCGTGTACAGAAACTGATTTTTGAGCAATATCCATCGAGTCGAACCACGAAGGACGGCAACAACTTGATAGTTGTTGTAATTCCAAGAGTGGTTGGGAACTCGACAAATTGCTATCTTCTGTAGAAGACAGTCACCATGATCGTATTTGAACGTGCGAACAATACCGGTGTGCTCAACCTCTGGGCAGTCTGCTGAGATTTTTGGGAGTGGAACCCGGTCATGAGTGTACACATTCACAAGTTCCCACTCGCAGTTGGACCCAATGTAAATAACCCAATCTCCATTTGCGCCCGCCAAAGCCTTGCCCTCAAGCGATGGCATCTTTACATCATACGTATCATTATCAACCGGCATCAACTGGCACAGGGCGAGGCCCCCGTCGTGCCGGCGCCAGTCATCAGGGTCACGACAAAGAAGATAGGGGAGATCAAACCGCTCCTTGACTCTTGGGTTCTTTGTAATGATGTTATTAGTTGAGTCGAGAATGGGCTTGAACGAACCTACCATGCTAGCCGAGGTGATGACGTCGCACCGATCAATGAGTTCCTCCACTACATTATCTTTCAGATCGGGGCAAGAATAACGGGGTCGTTACCGGCCTGTTCCCTCCATGGAGAAGACGATCGAACAATGGAAGAAGAAAGGGTGATGGGTTGAAGGAAAATGGAGGAGGGAGAGGAAGAGTGTGTGACAGTAGTTCCAAATCGAGAGGGAAAGGCGAAGAGTCGGTGGACGGTTGCGAGTTTGCCACGGTTCACGAAGAGGCGCCCCGGCCTACATGTCCGTTCGGAAATACTCCTACTACTCGCCGTCGTCTCACTGGTATGTTTGAACGGGACCACATGTCAACGAAACATGGTGTGTAATTTCTCGTGCAAAATGTGATCTGGTCGCGTTGGCCCGAGGTGCCGCATTAGTTATCGACCTTTATTTTTTTAATGGCGTGCCGATCAGTTTTGAAGCACGACTAACTGGTACTATACGCAGAGAAAATATCAACTACTCTACCACTACTCCACCTCCAGTACTAGTAGTATAAAAAAGATATATAGGCTGGAGCTTGAGCGCTTTCTTGCTAAGGGCTGCCCACTTGCTTCTCACACTACCACCCTCTCTCCAGATCTAAAAAAGACGGCCCCTCTCTCCCTCCTCACCGGTGGTCATAGATCCACCGGGGAAGAAAAGGACGTGCAGCATTGACGCACTCGTCATCGGTGAGCGAGGTCACGCACTGACGACAAGGCCGTCCTCTTAGACCTATCGCCCGCGCGGGATGGCCTCCGTCCCCAAGCTCGCTGCCGTAGTGTGTGCGGAGGACGACGACCACGAGCGAAGCCACTTCCTGCCGACCCTCATGTATGCTACCTCTTTTTGAACCATAACCTTGTTCTATTGCCCCCATCTGCCACGTCGTTGCATGTGGATCTTTTTCCACTCCACCATCTTCCCAATTTGCTATCCTCTGCTCTGCTGGCCACGCAGACGAAAACCATAATTTGCACTATTAAAGGAAACCCTACTTCATGCAGACTAATCCATGTATGGGTTGAATAAGGAAAGGAAGGGAGACTGTACTGTCCAAGAGAGTAGGCATCGAACCTGCATCTAGGTTGAAAAGGGGAAATCAGTAGCTAAGGAACGAGTCTCGTGTCTCTTGGTTGAAGAAGAGTAGAAAGGCATGACAACACAATAGAGAATGACCAGGTCGATCGGTTTGTTGTCCTCGCATAGGAAAAAGGTGGCTAAAGAGAACAAAAATGGGACGTAATCCACATATGTTGCCTGCATATTTGTTGCTCTAGGCAACCATACCTCCCTCACCACTCTGTGTCCGTGGAGGTACATCGTACTGGTGCGCGCACTGTCCGAATGGGCCTCCCATGCTCTTATTGCCACTTTTTTGCTGTTAGTATAACGCCAGCAGTCAAGTCAAGCAATGCTACTGCTAAAGTGATGCCACATTTGAATAATGCCGCTCTTAGTCTAATGCCACCGATAAATTTAAGCAATGCCATTTAATGTCAATGGATTATTTCAGGGTTAGCTGTTGATTGTGGATGTATTAAAGATTTTTCAGCTAAGGCATTCTAATGTTGTTGCACAGCCAGTATACCAACGATGAAACTTGTTACTACCTTCAGATTTTTGCACTATTAATGCTTATAGATTACATACCTCACTTTCATGAGATAAGTTAATTTTTTTGTACAGTGTCACCAAAATGGCAAGGCGCTGATGTCATTTTATTTTGGTTAAACTGCACAGACAGTTATGAAGACAAGAGGAAAGGTCAAGAGTGGGCACCTCCTCCTCCGGCTGTTCTCTTGATTCGTTCGATCAAGTTTTTATGTTTGATCAATTATCAAGATTGGGATAGCAATTTTTAAGGTCCCCCCGAGTTCGAAATGATATTTACCTTGGAGTTATGGTTTGCAATTTTTTTATACTGTCATTAGTTAATAATGCTAGTTACCTTCAGACTTTTGTATTTGGTTTAATGCTCATGCAAAGCTAGTAGACCAATGCTGAAACTTGTTACCTTTACATATTGTATTGTTAATTCTTATAGAAACCTTCCAGTGCTAGAGTTCATTGAAATCTGTTCAGTAAAACCATTGTATTGTACCCTATAATAAACTAACTACTCTACTGTTGCAATAGCCACTGGATTAGTGTATATTTGTAGTATACGAATGGTGTTGGATTAGCATATGGACATAAATAAAGTGTGGCAAGCTTTCCTAGATATGTGCTCAAGAAAACTACTACCTGTTTTTCTAAATACTAGACATTTGGGTACTTCTAATTGAACCGTGAAAACGTCTTATATTAAGGAACAAAGGGTGTAGAGTTCACTCAAATTATCTCGGTAAAGCTAGTCACACCTTTGTTAAAATTAATGTTCATTATGTCATCATAGGAGGTCTGTCTGTTTGTCTCTAATGCCTGTCAACTACATACCTGACATCATGATGTAATGTTAAGTCATTTCCTTTTGTACAGTTTCACTGAATTGTCAAGGCGGTGATGGCATTTTATTTTAGTAGAACTACACAGAATTTGCTTAAAAGAAGAGGAAAGGTCAGGAATGGCTCAGTTTCTCAGAAAAACTATGTATGCCTTCCTGACATCAGCCACTGTTGCTTTATTTATTCCTTCAAACAGGTGGTTAGAAACAGTCTTGCTACTATTTACCATTAAGAAATTGGAATGCTTATATTTGTGAGTCTATGCTTCAACCAGTGCCACTTTTAGAGTAATCACACTTTCAGTATCTATGCAAACAGGGATGCTCGATTTTAGTGGAACTGCACAAAAAGTCCAACTGGTTCAACATTAGGAGCATGTTTTTTTCCAAACCTTTATATCCAATTGGTGGCACTATGAGCTGTTCATTATGAAGGTACATGGTTTGCTACTCTCTTTATACTGTCATTAGATAGTAATACTAGTGGTTTGCATGTGAATTTATTGGCAAGGTGGACCTACATTGGAGGTGCAGGACATGATTCAATGATTGGATGCTCAATTTCGGTTGTATCGATTTCACCTCTTCCATCACTACGAACATGGATATCCTTGGTCTGATGAAGAATAGGCGCTATACTTTTTCTCTGAACCAGCAAATCAATTCAGTATGAAATTGTCGAGGGAAAAACATAACTGTATCTGATTGTCCAGTGCAGAACATGACAGGTGCTAAGCGGAAGAGACATGTTTAAACCGAAAATACAAGGTGTGGTATATGTTTACTAGCTGCTTGATATTTGTGCAGAGATGTCTGCCCGTTGCTATTTGGCAAACAAACAAAGTGTCCACAATTTTGGTTGAACTGCACAAGAGAATAGTATAGTCATTGCATGAAGTGCCATTTGAAAATAGACACAGAAAGATTGGATAGTCACTTCATGGACTGCAGAAAAGTAGTACTGTACTATTTATTGGCCAACACTAGGTGCTTCATTGCTTTGGTCTGATTATACAATGGGCATCATTTTGCCTAAGTTAAAGTTTGTATTCCGAAAATAGTCTTGCGGTGTGATCGAGAGAAGACCAAATCATATTGAAGTGGATGTTCCTCCATCATGTGTGGTTCATTCTCATCGTTCCAGCTGTTGGTGAAACCACTTACGTTTGCAAGAGGAATTTTAGACTTCACAAACAAATTTGTCTTTTAGTCTGTACTGAATGTTGGCCAAGCGAAGCATCCATGTTAGTAGGAAGAACATATGTTTTTTTCTAGATCTTTGCTTTTGGAGATACATATTTGTATATGATCTGTGAATCATTGAGATGCATTAACATGTTGATCTTATGTATGGGAATCATACTAGTTAGTTTTAGTTGCGACGCAAGATACGAAGTGGTTGATCTTTGCTTTTGGAGCTACATATTTGTATATGATATGTGAATCATTGAGATGCATTAACAGTTACTTATTTCTGTTCGCTCAGTGTTTACAAGTTACTGATCGATCACTAGCTAGCCTACAAATGCGCTCCTGGCAGTTTTATTTGCAACGCAAGATGCGAAGTGGGAGCTTTTTGAATAAAAATGCCTACCTCTGAAGAAACTGACAAGCTACACTATCGATCCAACATGGATAAAAATTCCTACATCTGAAGAAGTTTAAGCCTAATTAATTCCGTGAGCAAAGCAACAAGACCAAGGCATGGCAATAATTAACGGCATGCAGAAGTTTAAGCCTAATTAATTCTAGCGATTTAAGTGGTTGCATACGTGCCCTCGGCTGCGACTCGTTGCATGCTGCTTCACGTACTGCCTGCGAGCGATTTTGAGTGCCTGCATGCAGCCGGCCGTAATTAAGGCAGCTAACTGATGCGAAAAAGATACACTTTAATTGTTGTGGGCTTTTTAAATCCGTGGAATCATTATTGACAAGGAGGGAGATGATTCGAGTGCACTCGTTTGACCGCCATGCCGGCGTGCGACCCAGACGGGACAGGACCTCACAGTCATAATTTCAGTTTCTCTAGTTTTCCACGGCAAGCTGGCGCTAAGCCATTATGCATTGAATTCCGATGACCGTCGCGCTACCTTCCGCCTATAAGTACTGCTTCCCGGCCTTCTCCGGTGCCACCATGACCCAACTCGCCATATCCTCATAAGCCCCCACTGGCCCGACGTCGCTTGCCACGTCCGCCATGCCCCCACCCATCCGCGGTAGGCGATGCCGGAGGCGGTCACCGCCAGAACTAGTGTTCAGGTTTTCACCGGAAGGCAAATGGAGGGAGGAGGCATTCTATCTGTGTTTAGATGGCAATGCGGAGATCGAGGTGTTGTTGGAGCGCGACCGCATCGCGGAGGAGCAGGAGTTTTTGGAGCACGACCGCCTGGCGGAGGAGTAGCGTATCGCCGATTTGCGCCGCCAGCGGGTCATGGAGTAGCAGCGCACCGATGCTCTGAGTCGCAAGCAGAGCGCCCGCAACTAGGCCGACTACGTGGAGGCCAGCGCCCGACAAATAGCCCTGGAGGCTGTCGGGCACGCACACGTTCGTGACGCCGATTTTTACTACCAGCTCGTCAAGTGGGTTTCCCACTTGGAAGCCGAAGCTTCGGTGGACCACGCCGGCATGGAAAGGGCTAATGCGCGCGAGCAACGGGCCCTATCGCACCTCTTCCAAGTCCGAGGCGAGGCGCACGATGTTGGTGCCGGCGTTTAGCGTGTACCACAGATGGCGGACGGCATCGTCTAGTTAGCTAAGAGTAAGTTAGTACTTATATGCTACTAGAGTATTAGTGGGAGTAGATAGTTCACTTGGCTATGATGGTTGTCAACGTGGAAGTTCAGTACTCTATATGTGGATCAGACCTGTTACTTTGCTCTGAGTGTTGAACTTTCCATTTGAACGTATGGAATGGGCTGTTATTTTTTTAAATGGGTTGTATTTGTCCTCCACGGGTTTAGAGACTGACTTGTGGGCCTAGCAAGTTGACGCGTACACAATCAGGAGATGATTGTACGTGGAGAGGATGACAGCAGGGACCTGCCAAGGTCATGGCAGTATGCAAGCAAGTGCCTCCTTATTTCAAGCAAATAAAAAATGGCTCCTCCTAGTGGATTTCTGACATCTGGGTCCCATGCCATTGTCAACGTAGTCAATAAACGAGAGAATTGCACAACGAGCGGCTGACAGCAGGGACCCAGCATCTCGCCCAGTTATTTTTGTTTTGGGTTAATTTGATAAATGTCACACCAAATCTGGTGTATCCGAGAAATGCCACTGCAATTTCCAAACTTTGAAAAGTCTGGAGTGGCGTTTTTCAAAGTTTGCAAACTGGAGTGGCATTTTTCAAAGATTGCAAAAGTTGCAGTGGCATTTTTCAAAGTTAGGAAATTGCAGTGGCATTTTTATGAATCGCCATAATTGGAGTGGCATTTATCTAATTTGTTTTTGAGACGGAAGCAGGGTGTCAACTGTGCTGTGCGGGACACTCTGACCTATCTAGACAGCCTTTTCTTTTATGTTTACCACAGACCAGCCCAATAGTTTTTTCTTTCTGAAAATGGCTAGCCCAGTTTTTTTGTGATTTGTCAAGTAAGTCTCTTTATCACGCCTGTTGGGCTGCAAATCTTTCAAGACGAGGAGAGCTCATTCGGCTGGCCGAGAAAATGGCCTATCACTAATGAGAAATGGGCACATCAAACCGGCAACTAGTTTCAAATATCTTTTTTTCATTTCAAGATTTTAAATTGCATTGATTTTTATGCATGGACAATTTATTGGATTTTATATTGATATACATTTATTTTTAAAATTAGTCTGAATGTGACTCGAAATTTCAGGATTAAAAACAGTTCAGACCGCACCGACATATGCAAAATTTCGTATAATTTTTTAACCGTGGCCACAATATGGGCTGTAATGCTAATAAAAAGAATATGGGCTCCAAAAAACCCGTAAGAATTAGCAAATGGGTTGTAAATTATTTGAAATAATGGCAGATGGGTTGTATGCGGTTTTCCACAGATTTGAGGCTTTCCACAGATGGCCTGTATACTGTTGGATGTCCATCCAACGGCCGTCGTGCTTCTTCAATCTCTGCTCTTCCTGCTCCAGCCGCTCAAACAAGCGCCGGCGGGACTGCCTGCTCCCTCCTCCCCGTGGCCGGCTCTGCTGCCGTGCAGACCTCACAGCCCCACCGTACTCCCATCGCTGGCCTAGCCATCCCTCTACTCACCAACACCTGCTGTTATTCTCCGGCGACGGCAGATGAACCAGTAAAGCCTCGTACAATCATACTCCCCTCCGTGTGGGAAACAAAAACAACTGCCGAGTCTTCCCTGCCTCTGTGTCGTTCCCTTCCTAGGCCTCACCGTCGTCCACCGCCCTGGTGCTCTCGGCATGGCGTGGTCAACGTGGTCAAGGCCTGACATGCATCTGAAGTGGACTGTACGTGGAGAGGCTGACAGCTGGGTCCATGGCCGCACGCAAGGAAATGCCTCCTTATTACGCGCAAAATAATGATTCCTCCACCCAATACGAAAGGGCCTCTGTATTTTGCGAAAAAACGTTACCGCCGCTGACAGCTCGGACACACCAGCTATATCATCGCACGCAAGGAAGTGCCTCCTTATTACGCACAAAAAAATGAATACTCCCCCTGCTAGCTGGGACCCTGTATAGTGGGCCTACTAAGTTGACGGGGATGAAGGGCTTTGTCAACTTAGTCAATATGCACGATTCTAGCTCAACTGACCGTACGATGTCCATCCAATGGCCGTAGTGCTTATTCAACCTCTGGTCTTCTTGCTCCAGCCGCCCAAAGCAGCGCCGGTCATGCCGCCTGCTCCTGCCTCCCGTGGTCGGCTGTGCTGCCGCGGAGGCCTCACCGCCCCCATACTACTCCCACCGCTGGCCAGGCCATCCCTCCACTCTAGTCACCCACACCCCCTGTTATTCTGCGGTGATGGCAGGGCAGCCAAACCAGTGAACCCTCATACTCCTCTCCGCGTGGGCATCCACTGCCGCGTCTTCCCCGGCTCCGTGTCGTCCCCTTCCTAGGCCTCTCCATCGTCCACCGCCATGGTGCTCTCGGCGCAGCGTGGTCAATGTGGTCAACGACCGAATTCCATTGAAAGAATACTGTACGTGGATAGGCTGACAGGTGGGTCCATGGCAGCCGCAAGGAAGTGCCTCCTTATTAGGCAGAAACTAATTACTCCTCCACCTGACAGCAGGGTCCCACCGGACGCCCACCAGTATCTCGCGAAAAAAGGTTTGCCCCTGACTGCTGGGACCCACCCGAGGTCCACCATATTTCGTGAAAAAAACGTTCCCCCTGATATCAGCTCGGACCCACCGGAAGTACCTCCTTATTACGCATAAAAAAATGAATACCCCCTGCTAGCTGGGACCCACCTTGGTGGGAGGCTGACTTGTGGGCCTACTAAGTTGACGGGGATAGAGGGCTTTGTCAACTTAGTCAATATAAATGATTCTAGCTCTAGTGACCGTACGATGTCCATCCAACGGCCGTAGTGCTTCTTCAACCTCTGGTCTTCTTGCTCCAGCCGCCCAAAGCAGCGCCGGTCGTGCCGCATGCACCTCTCTCCCGTGGCCGGCTGTGCTGCTGCGGAGGCCTCACCGCCCCCTACTATTCCCACCGCTGGCCAGGCCCTACGGTGACGGAAGCCTCACACACGGCAGCCGAACCAGTGAACCCTCGTACTCCTCTCCGTGCGGGATTCCACTGCCACGTCTTCCCCGGCTCCACGTCGTCCCCTTCCTAGGCCTCGCTGTCATCCACCGCCCTGGTGCTCATGGCGCGGCATGGTCAACGTGGTCAAGGAACAACTTCCATTGGACGTGGACTGTACGTGGAGAGGTTGACAGCTGGGTCCACGGCCGTAGCAAGGAAGTGCCTCCTTATTACACAGAAAATAATGATTCCTCGACCTGACAGTTGGGACCCACCGGACGGGCCACTATATTTCGCGAAAAAACATTTCCCCCTGACTGCTGGGACCCACCAGCTACATCTTCACACGCAAGGAAGTGCGTCCAGGAAAAAAAAAGATTTGCCCCCTGACTGCTGGGACCCACCAGCTACATCTTCGTAGGCAAGGAAGTGCCTGATAGTCGGGACCCACCTGGTCGAAGCGAACGTAGCGTTGTCATTCTGGTCGCGAACATGTAGAGGCGCGCACGTTTTCGTATATATATACTGGTGGATGTAGAGGCGCGCACGTGTCGTAGTAGAGGCGCGTACGTGTTGTAGTAGAGGCGCGCACGTAGCATGTACACATACGTACATCGGCCAGGGTGCAAGAAAGAAAATACGGCCACGTATGTGTACATACGGGCGGGGTCTCGAACGCCTACTCGCGCATACGTACGGCCAGGGCTCGTGTACATGGCTGGATCGGAATGGAGAAACAGGGTTGTCGTCGTGTTCATGGGGAGGCAACGGAATGCTTCGTGTTCATGGGGAGGCAACGGAATGCGTCGTGTTCATCGGGAGGCAACAGAACGCGTGGGAGCCAGCCAGCTGGGTCAGAACAGAATGTGTGGTCGTGTTCATTGGGAGGGCTTGGACGGAACAAGCGATGGAAACAAGGCCTGGCGTACCACAAAACGGAGGAAACGGCCTTGTGTTCGACCGGCCACGTTCGAAACGGGATCATGTTCATCGGGAGGGGTCTGGCGTACCACAAAACGGAGGAAATGGACCTCCTACGGTTGAAACGGGGGTCCTGTTGATTGGGAGGGGTGTGGCGTACCGCAAAACAGACGAAACGGACTTGTGTTGGAGCGCTACCATCGAAACGTGGGTCCTGTTCATCGGGAGGGGTGTGGCGTACCGCAAAACGGGACTCCACGGGATACTGTTCATCTCCAGCGTCGACCTCCTCCAGCCTCCACGGGCTACCGTCGACCTCCTCCAGCCTCCATGGGCTCCTGTTCATCCAACCTCCACCGCGCGCTACTCCACCGGCTACTGTTCAACCACCCCTCCATGGGCACCCCTCCATCGTCTAATGTTCATCCAGCCCTCCACACCACGGGCACCCCTCCACCGTCTACTGTTCATCCAGCCCTCCACCACACCACGGGGTCCTGTTCATCCAGAGGCAATGCCACAGCTCACTGTTCATCCACCCCCCCCCCCCCCCCCCCCCCCCGCAATGCTCACTGTTCATCCCAGAGGCAGCATCGATCGGCTTCAGTTAGCAGCAGGAGCGAAGGAATCACTCGATCGGGTTCAGTTAACATCCATCGATCGATCGCTCGGGTTCAGTAACGCGTAGCCTGCATTGCAATCGCTCGGGTTTAGTTAGAGCCCAACGCCTCACTCGGGTTCAGTTAGAGACAATGCCTCACACACACGTGCGTACATGTACAAGAGAAACACGCATCGCTCGGCCCCCGACCTCCCACCGTAACCGGGAACTCCCCGAAATTTTCCTCCCCCTCGCTTCTACCATGGTTTTTTCCGTCATCGACGGCCCAAAGAATGTCATGCGGCTGCGTCTCCGGCCCGCCCAGGACGAAAAGCCCATTTTCTATCATGATTTTTTGTCATAGAAGTAGGAGCCCACCACATCTATGATGATACCGGGTTTTGTCACAATTATCGTCATAGAAGTGTCATATGTATGACAGAATTTTTTTTCTTTTGGCCCAAAATGTCACGGATGTGTCTTTTTTTTTTTAGTGACAGGAGGTGTAAAGTTGCTACAGTGCATATACTTATCCCTGACGTCTTAGGATAGATGCATTTAATGCACCGTCTATGTGCTCCTGACTTTCTTGGGGACGGAAACAGAGCTTGTCGCATCCGTCGGCGCCTCACCCCATCTCGACACGCGGCCAGGATGAAGAGGCTTGTGGGGCCAGGCTGGCAGGCTTGTCGCTGTGCTAGAGCGGTGGCAGGGCGGTGGGATCTTTGCCGTGTGCGAGTCTTGCCATGGCCTCGGAAACATCCTCGGCAGGAATCTTGCTGGGGCCTCGCAAATGTTCGCGGCAAGAATCTTGCTGGGAACTTTGCCTTTTGGTCTTCACAAAGATCTGCATGCCCCCACGCAGACGCCCCAAGATCTTGGTCTTGACATTGTCGATGGTGTCAGAGCTCTCAACCTCAAGGGGGATGGTCTTGCCAGGGCTTCACTTTGCGAACCTTCCCGGCAAGAATCTTGCCGGGAGCCCAGCTTATGGTCTTCTTTGGACGTCTCGTATTTGCTCCCAGTTGTCGCCATCAGGCCTTGCCGCGAGTACGGCTACAACTGCCCATGCACAAGTATGGGGGTACTAAAAGGGCCCAAACTTTAGTACACCGACAGGAGCCCCCGGTCCTGGGCCACACATGGGTGCGAGGCGTTGTTGGGCTAGGCCGAAATAGTGCACGGGGAGGCGTGGCAGGGGTTAACCACTGTAATCATCTCGTCTGTTGTGCTTCCCCATGGTCCACATTGAGTGCGCGATGTGGGATACGTGCGCGGAGCGGCCGCAGCAGCAGCACGCCCGCGAAAATGCTTTCACATCAAATAGTAAAGAGGCAGCCTCGCGCCTTCCCTATAAAAAGAGGAATCCACAGAGTTGCTGCTCATTTACCTCTCCCCCGTTCCAGTCTAGAAACCACAGTCGTCGTCTTCCTCAAGCCCGAAACAGAGCCCTCTCATCTGTCTGCCGCCTCAACGCTCTCACCGTCCTCGGCCACTTGCCCCCCAGTCGCCATGGCGCCCAAAGAGAGCAAGGGTAAAGAGGTGCCCAAGGCGATCAAGGGAAAAGAGATGCCGGAGAGCGAGTTGGTGAAGATGCATAAGAAATATGTCTTCTTCACCCCGACACTCGATGCGTGCACTCCGAAGGAGCCGTATCTGTGCATGTGGGGAATAGCAGCAACGGGGCACCCCGCTACCCGCATAATCCCAGCTTCCTGCGCCAAGGTTGTCCGAGATAAATTCCCTTTCTTTGTTGATTACTTCTATTGCAGGATTTCTCCCCCATTTTTTGATTTCCTCAACGACATCATGTACACATATGAGTTCCATATATTGGATTTTACATCGAATGTTGTGGCATGTATGTCCATCTTCGCCCACCTCTATGAGAATTTTGCCAGAGTGGTCCCCAACACAGCCCTCTTACGCCATTACTTCATCCCCCGCATCCAGGCAAGAGAGGCCCTTTCTGGCTGCATCGCCTGGATCTCAAGGGCATGGAACAAGGAGACGTACCCAGACAGGGTCTACCGCGATAAGTGGGATGAATGGCGGGGCAGGTGGTACTAGATTACGGAGGAAGATCCGCAGCCATTCTGTATGCCCCGGCAAATGAGACTGGCTTGCGGAAATGGTTGGAGCGCCCTCGACCCTCTAGACGGGGAGCTCACAATCGCAATTGACAGGATCAAATGCCTCAGAGCTGCCGGGCTCACAATAGAGATGGTGGGCGTTGATTTCCTTCGCTGCTGCATCGCCCCTCTGCAGAACAAGGGGAGACCAGCTTGGGAATATCGGAACGCAGCGGATATCATGAGGCTGCGCCCTGGTCTGAACAAAAACCTAACGGTTCTTCAGCATGCAGCTCTTTGCGACAAGCTATTCAAGGCAGATAAGTCGCCCAAGTTAATGGCAGGCGTAATCCCATTGTGCAACAACTCTGCCCTGGGCTCGATCATTGCTAAGATGCTGGTGTTCAATGCCCATGGCCATGACCCCACCTGGGTAGAGCCATCTGCGAAGCAGGCACTGGATTTCTTCGACAACTTGTCAGAGAGGGCAATCCGGGAGGAGACAAACCTCATCCGCCCCACCACCGACGAAGAAGTGGCATATATTGCCAATGGGGAAGAAGAGGCGGCTCTCACCACAGAGGCCGGCAGCGTTCGCTCTGTGTAAGATGAAGCCAGCGAAGAGGAGGACTTTGCCGAGTAGGGGGAGACTGCTAGAGAGCATAGTGGCGCAGTTGTTGGGGGCTCTTCTTTCGAACGTACAACTAAGGAGCAGCTGTATGATGAGTGTGTCCTTCGGCGAGCCTGTCCAATGAGCTTCCTCGCACGAAGAGGTCCCCGGTAAGTGGGCGGCCGGCAAGGCTGTGAAGCGGCAAGAAGCTCAACAACAACATGTGCGCCAAACGAGGCACACGATCGCGGTAGCAAAGAAAGCGGCGAGAGAGGCTCACATGACAGCACCAGCAACTAGAGTAGGCTCACATCGGCCTGGTGCTCCTACCATAGCCAAGCGGCCCAGGTCCCCTTCTCCATCCCCTAGTACAGATGCTATAGCAGAGGTCGACTCTGACCTCTTTGCTTTTATCCCGGAGAGAGACGAGAGCCCAGAAGGAGAAGAGTAAGTGTCCTACCGCCGCCTTTAGCCCTGAGCTTTTGATTTTGCTTATCTTATTTGTTCTTGCTTTGGCCTGTCCCTGCAAAAATATGGAAACATTGACACAAAGGATGGAGAAGAAGGCCTAGACATCAATGGGTGACGAGCCCTCGGTAAGCACCACAGGTGTGACGGAGACTATCACCATCAGCTCGGAGCCCAGCCCATGACGTAGCCCCCAACCCAGCCCCCAGCGTGAGTCCACTACTCATTTCCCACTGGCGGACATCGGGGTGTATATCTTCCCTGCCGATATTGCCGGGTTTTCAAGAGAAGAACAACAACATAGAGGGCCACTCAGGGTCATCCCTGACATGCCGCCTCCGTCAACCACACTGCCTAGGGATGGGTCACCGGCAAGGGCTCCCACTGACGAGTCCACTCGCATGGAGGAAGAGCCGGCAAGCACTGGTGCGGCAGTCCTATACCAGCAACAAATGTTGCTAGGGAGGGAACCACCTCCCAATAGCTCATCACAGGTAAGTCGCTTGCTTCTAGGAACTTGTCGTTCTTCCTGTCTTGAACTTCAAACTTGGTTTCATCTCATTTCTCCTCCTTGGGTTTCAGATCCCCACTTGACGGATCAGATGGACGTCAACATCATCATCGAGGAGACCGCCAAGGATGCTGCCGCCGAAGCCACCAGAGTCACTGTTGGAGGCCGCCAAAGACGTGCATGAAGAAGCCGCCAAGGGGTCTACTGAGGGGATGGCAAGTAGACCGATGATTGTACTGGCAACATTCCTCCTGTAGGAGCGCCTGGCGCTACACCGATCCTGGATCCCCCAATTGGCGGTGAGGCGGTGGTCGAGGATCGACGTCAACATCTGAAGTCCCCCCCCCAAGCAGTTACCTGAAGGTTGGCGACAACTTGTTCATCAATATCCCAGGGATGACAAGTACTCGAGCGCCAATCGAAGGAGAGACTATTGATGAGGAAGTCATTACTGCTGTCAGCCTCAAAATAGTTTACGAGCCGCGCACCAGCAGCAGTGGATCCAAAGAAGATCAGCTCCTCCAGGCTATGAGCGAGAACTTCCAGAAGCTCCAGGTGCTTCACCGCTCCCGAAAGAAGAAGTTGGACTCCAGGGCAGCATTTATTGAAGAAGCAGAGGCAGACTTCCAGAAAGGCGTCGAGCAAACGCAAGTCTGGTTCGCCGAGGCTTGGCAAGAGCTGAGGACTAGCCGGGAGCAGTTAAGCCGAATTGGGGAGGAGCTCCTCTTTCAGCAGTGTAACATTGAGAAGGCACGGGAAGAGGCTGCTCAGCAGGCTGTGTCACATCCCCAGTTTTTGCTTGTAATTATTTGCATTAGTGTGCATTCATGCATAATGTTTAAATTTCTGAATTTGGAATTGAGGGAATTCTCAAAGCCTCAAAATGAAATAAAGGGCAAGAACCCAAAAAATTTCATTGAACCAAAAATGCTCTTCATTGATGTCTGGTATTTTTGGCAAGGGCTTAGACCCAAAGAAAAAATAATGAACATTTTTAAAGAATAATTTTGGGCATTGAATTTAAATCATATTGTATTTGAATTTGGAATATATTCATAATATATGGAATATATTTTCAAATAACCTTCAGTTATTTTATGTGCATCTGGCCTACTACAAAGTATCTACATAAAAACATTCAAAGTAGTTTGACACTGTTTTAGTTCTTGTGAATTTGCAAATAGTGGCAAATATTAAATAAAAATAGAAAACAGAATTGAAACAAAAAGAAAAGGAAAGAACAGAAACGTACCTGGTGGCCTACTACTGTAGTCGGCCCAGCTCCTGTGCATCCCACCCAAGCCCAACTGCCAGTCATTCCCTCCTCTCCCGAGGAGAACGAGAGGCGCATGCCTGGAGCGCGCGAGCACACGCTTGGCCACCTCCTGCCTGCTTGCCGCTGCTGGAGTCGGCCCCGAGCGCCATGCAACCCCCTGGAGCCCCTCGCTCTCTCCCTCTCCCTCGTTCCCCTCCCCTGTCTCGCTCTCTCACGCACACCCTAACGCGCCATCGCTGCCGCTCGCTGTTGCTATGTCCACCGCCACCCCTCTCGCCTCTCCGACGCGCCCTGGAGCTCCGCCGTGCCTCCCTCGTCCTCTACGTCGGCTCACGCGACTGGAAGAGCCCCGACACGTCGTCCTCAACCTCATCTTCTTCCTCGTCCAAGGAGATCGCCCTCGGGATTCCGACGCCGTCAAGCCTTCCCCGAGCCCACTGACCCTCTCTACGTCATCCCTATGAGTTGTTGTGTCCTCCCCCTCTCTTTCCTCTGCCGTTCATGCGCCCTAGCTAGCTCCTCCACCGAGCCCGAGGGCTCATCGTCGCCGGCCATGTCACCGCCGGTACACCACCGGTAGACCGCCTGTCAAATTTCATTCCATTTAGAGGTCGTTTGATGCCCCAACGGTTAACCGGGCAACCGCAAAAGCCTTTTTTGTGTTGCAGACCATCGCCCCTCCAAAATAGCCTAATAACCCATCCAAACCATCTCCATGTTCTCCGTCGTTGGATCACGATCGTGTGGGCGAAAACCACACCTCATTTGGGCATTCCTAGCTCCCTCTACCTATAAATAGACACCTCCTCCCCCAAATTCTGGGTCTGAAACCCTAGCCCCACTCCTCCTCGCCGTCGGACTAGGCCGGACCACGCCGGACACGTCCTCACCACCCTCCCCTCCACTCGTAGGCTGCCACATGGCCGCCCGGCCGCCCACGGCCGCCGCGGCCCGGAGAACCCGGATCGGGCCCTTCCCGGCCCGCGCGCTCGCCCGCGCCGCCCTTCTCCTCCTCCCGCGCGGTGCCGGCTTGCGCGTCGCCGCGCCGCCGCAGAGCTCCGCCATCGCCGCGCTTCTCGTCGCCCACCACCGCCACCACTTGCCGCCCCGGCGCCTCAGCAACTCACCGGCGCCGCCCGTCCGCCCTATCCACCGCCTCGCTCAACCCGTCGGCGCTGCCCGCGGCTCCGTGCGCCGCCCCGCCGCCGATGCTCGTCGCCGGCGCCGCCCTCCGCCATCGACGTCACTGCTCCGGTGGATCTGGACGAGGTCCACCAGGATCTCATCCAAACAGCGCCCTGCATCCCGGATCTCCTCGTCCAACTCCACTCCGTCTACCTTTTCCTGAGGTCCAATTTCTACTAAGTCCCAAAACCTTAATATTTTGATGCCCTCTTCATCATGTCACATCTCCGTGCTCGGTGATCTGAATCATGCATATGATATGTCAAAATGTTTGTTTCGTTGAGCTCTCCATGTTAGCAACATTTCTATGCATGTTACTATCCATATCTATGCAAGAGTCCTATTAAATGTTAACTGTTGGTTCTTAACAGAACTTGATGATTTGTCATTTTTGTTGCATTTGTTGTTCACATCCTATGAGCATGAGGTCTACATCATGCCATCTTTACAGAGGTGCAAGTCCTGTATTTTTGTGAGCTATGTGGTGACTAGCACAAGCATGCAAACTAGGCTCCATGATGGTGCTGTTTTCAGGGACTTGGGATTTTGCTAAGTCCTTTTCCTGCTGGTATTTTGATGCCATGTAAACTTGATGCTACCAGGAGATCCATGCTTATTTTGGGAGTTCAGTGAGGATTATTTGGATATATGGTTATGCTCTATCCATTCATGCATCTGATTGCAATTATGGAGTGCTCTAGCATGTCTTTTTCTTGCTCTACTTTTGCTATATATTATTCTGGCAGATTGTTTACATGTTAATCAATATTGCCATGGTTGTTGCTAGTGATGCATGTACCCTATTAACTTGCTCTTGGCATTTTTAGCTTCATATACATGTCTTATTACAAGTGGTATGATTTTGTTGTCATGTAATGCTTTGTGGTGAATGGAATGAGCTTGCAAAGTTGCTATCATGAATCTGCTTGTGCCATGTCCTGAAATTCCACGAAGTCTGAATCTGTTTATAAAACATGCTATGTTTACATGGGTGCCATCGTATCTTCTGTGCCTTTTTGGCTCATGTTCATTAAGGGTATTTTGTTCTATGCATTTAGTAGAATCATGCGATGCCTTTGTTTGCCATGATATGTTCCTGTAGCATGTTGTATGCTAGCTCTAAATAGTGCTTCCTGATGTTGTTTTTGACATGTTAGTATTTTCACAAAGTCTGCGAAGCTGATATCTTTTCCACTTTTGCCATGCTTGTTTGAACCTTTTCTAGTGTGAATTAGCCATAGCTCAGTGCTCATGTTTTGTTACGCATATCTTGTACATCACTGCCATATGCTTTGTTGTTATGTTGGAGTGAAGTAGCTTAGTTTCTTGTTGCATTCTAAGTGCTATCATGCTCTTAATTGCAGATTTGCGTCATTCTTGTGTTGCTTGTCATTTGCAAACCGTGCATCCGTTTCCGGTGATCTTTATATCAATTTCAACCGAAATCATCTCATCTTTCCAGCGGCATACCTGGTTTGCCAAGTTTATGCCTTGATCATTCTTTCCCTTCCGGAGCACGCATATGCATTGCATATCATAGCTTGCATATCATGCCATGTATTGCATCATGTTTCTTATGCATTACACCGTGATTGATTGTTGTTCCATTGCTTGTGTTCTTGCTTTGGGTAGAGCCGGGAGACGAGTACATGGATGAGGAACCTGTCGAGTACGCTAACAAGGATCAAGCATTCGACAACTCTGAGAACATTGCAGGCAAGATGACCATACCCTTGATATCACTTCTATCTTTGCTTTGCTAGTTGTTCGTTCTATCACCATGTCGCGCTACCTACCACTTGTTTATCATGCCTCCCATATTGCCATGTAAAGCCTCTAACACACCTTCCTAGCAAACCGTTGTTTTGGCTATGTTACCGCTTTCGCTCAGCCCCTCTTATAGCGTTGCTAGTTGCAGGTGAAGTTGAAGTTTGTTCCATGTTGGAACATGGATATGTTGGGATATCATATTATCTCTTATTTTATTAATGCATTTATATACTTGGTAAAGGGTGGAAGGCTCGGCTTTTTGCCTAGTGTTTTATTCCACTCTTGCCGCCCTAGTTTCCGTCATACGGGTGTTATGTTCATTTATATACTTATGCGGTTGGGGTTGTGTCCCTTATAGGAGCTTGTGATGGGCTAAGTTGGGACACCCCTGCAGGGTATAAACTTTCGAGAGCCGTGCCCGCGGTTGTGTGGCAGACGGGAATTTGTTAATATCCGGTTGTAGATAACTTGACACTTGACTTAATTAAAATGAATCAACTGCGTGTGTAGCCGTGATGGTCTCATTTCGGCGGAGTCCGGGAAGTGAACACGGTCTTGTGTTATGCTTGAACGTAACTGGTTTCAGGATCACTTTTTGATCACTTCTAGCTTCTCAACCATTGTGTTGCTTCTTTTCTCGCTCTTATTTGCGTATGTTAGCCACCATATATGCTTAGTGCTTGCTGCAGCTCCACCTCACTACCGTCTCCTACCCATAAGCTTAAATAGTCTTGATCTCGCGGGTGTGAGATTGTTGAGTCCTCGTGACTCACGGATACTTCCAAACATTTGCAGGTGCCGATGATGCCAGTGCAGGTGATGCTACCAAACTCTAGTGGGAGTTCAACGAGGATCTGGGTTGTTACTACGTCTCGTTTCCCGATGATCAGTAGTGGAACCCAGTTGGGATGATCAGGGATCTAGCATCTGGGGTTTATCTTCCTTTTTTGTTGGATTTGATCGTAGTCGGTCTTTGGGTGAATTTGAATGATGTATGAATTATTTATGTATTGTGTGAAGTGGCGAGTGGCAAGTGTAAGTGATACGTCTCCAACGTATCTATAATTCTTGATTGCTCCATGCTATATTATCTACTGTTTTGGACATTATTGGGCTTTACTATCCACTTTTATATTATTTTTGGTACTAACCTATTAACCGGAGGCCCAACCCAGAATTGTTGTTTTTTGCCTATTTTAGGGTTTCGAAGAAAAGGAATATCAAACGGAGTCCAAACGGAAATGAAACCTTCGGGAACGTGATTTTCTCACCGAACATGATCAGGGAGACTTGGACCCTACGTCAAGAAATAAACGAGGAGGCCACGAGGTAGGGGGCGTGCCTACCCCCCCCCCCCCCACCCCCCCCCCCCCCCCCCCCCCCCCCCCCAGGCACGCGCCCTCCACCCTCGTGGGCCCCCTGTTGCTCCACCGACGTACTCCTTCCTCCTATATATACCTACGTACCCCCAAACGATCAGATACGGAGCCAAAAACCTAATTCCACAGCCGCAACCTTCTGTATCCACGAGATCCCATCTTGGGGCATGTTCCGGAGCTCCGCTGGAGGGGGCATCCATCACGGAGGTCTTCTACATCAACACCATAGCCTCTCCGATGAAGTGTGAGTAGTTTGCCTCAGACCTTCGGGTCCATAGTTATTAGCTAGGTGGCTTCTTCTCTATTTTTGGATCTCAATACAATGTTCTCCCCCTCTCTTGTGGAGATCTATTCGATGTAATATTCTTTTTGTGGTGTGTTTGTTGAGACCGATGAATTGTGGGTTTATGATCAAGATTATCTATGAACAATATTTGAATCTTCTCTGAATTCTTTTATGTATGATTGGTTACCTTTGCAAGTCTCTTCGAATTATCAGTTTGGTTTGGCCTACTAGATTGATCTTTCTTGCAATGGGAGAAGTGCTTAGCTTTGGGTTCAATCTTGCAGTGTCCTTTCCCAGTGACAATAGGGGCAGCAAGGTACGTATTGTATTGTTGCCATCGAGGATAACAAGATGGTTTTTTTTATCATATTGCATGAATTTATCCCTCTACATCATGTCATCTTGCTTAAGGTGTTACTCTGTTTTCATGAACTTAATACTCTAGATGCATGCTGGATAGCGGTCGATGAGTGGAGTAATAGTAGTAGATGCAGCCAGGAGTCGGTCTACTTGTCTCGGACGTGATGCCTATATACATGATCATACCTAGATATTCTCATAACTATGCTCAATTCTGTCAATTTCTCAACAGTAAATCGTTCACCCACCATAAAATACTTATGCTCTTGAGAGAAGCCACTAGTGAAACCTATGACCCTCGGGTCTACATCATATTAATCTTCCAATACTTAGTTACTTACTTTGCTTTTATTTTACTTTGCATCTTTACGACAAAAATACAGAACATATTATCTTATCATATCTATCTCATCTCACTCTCGTAAGTGACCATGAAGGGATTGACAACCCCTTATCGTGTTGGTTGTGAGGAGTTATTTATTTTGTGCAGGTACGAGGGACTCGCGCGTAGCCTCCTACTGGATTGATACCTTGGTTCTCAAAAACTGAGGGAAATACTTACGCTACTTTGCTGCATCACCCTTTCCTCTTCAAGGGAAAACCAACGCAGTGCTCAAGAGGTAGCAAGAAGGATTTATGGCGCCGTTGCCGGGGAGTCTACGCAAAAGTTAACATACCAAGTACCCATCACAACTCTTATCTCCCGCATTACATTATTTGCCATTTTCCTCTCGTTTTCCTCTCCCCCACTTCACCCTTGCCGTTTTATTCGCCCTCTCTCTCTCTATCCTCCCTTTCTTTTCCGTCTGCCTCTTTTCCATTTGCTTGTCGTTATGGCGACTCCTCTATCTTCTCCGTTGTCTACCGAGAATGAAGATATAAATTTTAAGCAAAGGGAGGGAGAAAATCTAAAAGACGCTTGGTATAGAATTTGCAATGCTCAAAATAGATCTACCAGGAAGCAATCTACTTCCGTTCTTCTTCGCAATTTTTATGTGGCGTTGCTCCTTGGTACAGATATGTCCTTGATACCATTACCGGAGGGAATTTCTTGGGTAGCCACACTTTTGGTTCTTATAATGCTATGATGGATTTATTTGGTTCACCACCTCTCTTGGTTAATGGAACTATGTTAACTTTGGAGAATGTTATGCAAAAACTTGAAATTATTGAAAATAAAGTTGCTACCATTGAGTTGATTGAAAATTTTGATAAAAATATCCACAACCAAATTACCCAATATGGATCTAAAGTAGGAGTAACTTTGAAAAAATATTAAAGAGAAGGAACCTATAGTTAATGAGAGAATGAATCATGATTCCACTAGAATTGATAAGCTTGAGGGTATCATTACCAACTTGGGAACCACTTTTTCTTCCGTAAAGAATACCCCAAGTCCTCCAACTAAAATTGCCAAGCTCATGTATGTTCCTAAAAATAAAGGTGAATCCTCTAGCAAAGAATCTACATATCTCGAATCTATAAGTATTCATCCTAATCTTTTTGCTGTCATTAAGGAACCATTTGCTACAAATGAATTTCTCGATCTTGTGCCTAAAAGTTTGATAATCAATAAAAAGAAAGACATTCCTAAGGATGGTAGATCCCTCATTGAAGAATTACCAACCAAAAATGGCAATACCTAGATCTATCCTTGCTTTTTATGCCTAGCTAGGGGCGTTAAACGATAGCGCTTGTTGGGAGGCAACCCAATTTTATTTTTATTCTACTCTTTTTTCTCCTGTTTAGTAATAAATAATTTACCTAGCCTCTGTTTTGGTTGTGTTTTTTCACTACTGGAATCAGCTAGTTTGCCATCTGCCAGTTCTTTGTCGTCCGCTAGCGGAACGGCAAAGAAGCCTTTGCCTCAGCTTCCAAAACACAGAACGGCTGATCAAAGACAAGTTTGCCAAGCCAGATCTTTGCCGTCCTAGCGGACGGCAAAGATTCTTTGCCGTCGGCTAGCGGACGGCAAAGAGGGAGGGGCCCCACTGACGAGGCTGCAAAAAAAAACCTAACGGGCCCTCTTTTGCCGTCCGCTAAGCGGATGGCAAAGAGCAAGAAGGCGACGACAAAGGGTGGCGGACGGCAAAGAGGGAGGCCCCGGCGTAACGTTAACGGGGCCATGCCCCACACACTCTCTCTTTCTCTCTCCCACCTCCACCGCCCCGTGCACCACCCCGCCGCCGCCCCAGCGCCCCCCGCCCGCCGCCGCCCCGCCGCCCCCGCCCGCCGCCCCCGCCGCCCCTGCCGTCTGGGCGCCGCCACGCCCGGCGCCCGCACCTCCGCGCCCCGCCGCCCCGGCCGCGGCGCCGCCGCCCCAGGCCCCCGCCCCCCCCTCCTCCGCCGCCCCAGGGCCGCCCCGCCCCAGGCCGCCCCGCCCCGCTCCTCCGCCGCCCCAGGCCGCACCGCCCCCCTCCTCCACCCTGCAGGTGATCTTCTTCCTTTTTTTCCTTTTTTCTGTTTTTTTAGTTTTAGGTTTATGTTTAGTTTAGATTTAGTTTTAGTTTTAGGATTAGTTTTAGGTTTATAGGTTTAGTTTTAGTTTAGTTTTAGGTTTAGATTTAGTTTTTTTTTTTTTTCTTTTTTTTTTTAGTTTTAGTTTTAGGTTTAGTTTAGTTTTAGGAAAGAAGAAAAAGAGAAAAAGAGGAGATCAGGAGAAGAAGAAGAAGAAGGAGGAGGAGAAGAAAAAAGAAGAAGAGGAAGAAGAAGAAGAAAAAAGAGGAGAGGAGGAGAAGAAGAAGAGGAAAAAGGAAAGGAGGAAGAAGAAGAAGAAAAAAGAGGAGAGGAGGAGAAGAAGAAGAGGAAAAAGGAAAGGAGGAAGAAGAAGAAGAAGAAGAAGAAGAAGAAAAAGGAAGAAAAGGAAAAAGAGGAAGAAGAAGAAAAGGAAAAAAACCCGACCCGACACGGTACCCTGACCCCGACCCGGCACCCTGACACGACGAGACCCCGACCCCCGACACCCCGACTCCCCGACCCCGACCCCAGACCCCGACCCCGACCCCGACCCCCGACACCCCGACGACCCCGACCCCTGACACCCGATCCCGACACCGACACGCCCCTACCGAGCCCCTTGAGACCCGACAACCCCCGGAACCCTTCCCTATCCAATGCCTGACCCCATAACAAACCGCCCCGACCCCCGACCCCGACACCACGACCGTCCCGACCCGCACGGTACCTGCAGCCCCTGACGACCGGCACCCCACGTCGCACACGAACACCCCGACCCGAGACCGCCGCCCCGGACCCGACCGCCGACACCTCCGACGCCGACCCCGACCCGCCGACACCCGCCGACCCGACACCCCCCCAGCCCGACCCCGACACCCCGACCCCCCGAGCCTGACCCGACACCCCGACCCCGAGCCTGACCCGACACCCTGACCCCGACACGACACCCCGACCCCGAAACAACACCCCGACACCGACATGGCACTACCCCGACATCGACACGACACCCCGACCCCCCGACCCCGAAACAGCACCCCGACCCCGACACGGCACCCCGACACCGACAGGACACCCCGACCACCGACACCTCCCGAAAAGGTGTTCTTTAGCCTTCCAGAGGCCGACGAGGTCATATATTTGTGAATTATTAGTTAGGTCATATATTTTTCGATTTGTTATGAAAAACATCATATATAATTGTGTTGATCGTGTAGTTTTAAATGTGCAGTTATTTCATCGCTGCGAGGTTTGGTGTTCGACGACCTCGCCGTGTGTTTGACGAGCTCTGCCCCTTCGTTCGTGGGTGAGCACAAATGACAAGTCCTCCTCCCCCATTAATTATTTGATCTATTCCGATGAAACTTGATAGCTAGCTATATATGTGTCTTGAATCATCAGTATGCGTAACCAATATGTGTCTCCCGTTCGAAAGCGTCATAGTTATAAATATGCATGCATTTGCATATTTATAACCTTGATTCTTTCGAATTGTCCAACGCTATCCATGGACAGCCCGAGTATGTATAGATTGGGTTCGTTTTCCCATATGCTTTGCTCCGGATCCGACGCATGTATTTCGTCAGTGCCTCCCCTGTTGTTCTCCGGGTACACATCCTCTCTGTTTATTGCAGAGACGTGTATCAGGAGAACAGCGGGGAGGTGCTGCCGAAATTTTGCGTCGGATCCGGGGCATAGCATGGGAAAATAAACCCAATCTACACATACACGGGTGGGATTAGGACCTATCATTACCTATTAGAGTGTAGGTTGCATGGACGTAATAAAATTGACAAAGTAGATCAACTGATGAATATATACATGGTGAATTACATATATAATTGTTGTGTGTCCAGTAGCTCTGAAAGCCAAGATGAGTGACCGTGCTTGGATGTATACCTGTCACACTGGTCAGAACAAATGGAGCGTTGAATGGTTCACAAAAACTAAGGGGTTTGTGCAAGCCGCATTTGCAAATGGCCAAAAGAAAACCTGGTGCCCTTGTTTCTGGTGCGGCAATTAGGAAAAGAAGACAGAGGCTGAAATGGGCAAACACCTGCAGAAGAGTGGTTTTACGCTCAATTATACGGTGTGGACATTTCATGGTGAGTCTACCCAACGTGACCGAGCTGAGGTGGATCGTCGTCACACCGACGAGCATGGTACCGGGATGGAAAACATGGTGCAAGGCTATGATGATGCTCGGGATTCGGACGAGGAGATGGAGGAATCTGCAAAGGCCTTCAATGAAATGTTGGAGTCTTCAAAACGTCCGCTCCACGAGCACACTGAGCTTTGTCAGTTGGATGCCATCTCACAAGTAATGGCTCTGAAGGCTCAGTTCAACTTGGGCAGAGAATGCTATGACGCAATTATGACAGTATTTGGACGCTGTTTACCCAAAGGCCATGTAATGCCTGCAAACCTGTACCAGTCGGACAAAATCCTCCGTGCACTGAAGATGCCCTATGAGAAGATACATGCCTGTGAGAAAGGATGTGCCTTATTTAGGCTTGACTATGCGGACTTGAACTATTGTCCCATTTGCAAGTCTTCCAGGTATATTGTGGTAGACAACGGTATGGGTGAGAAGACACAGACCAAAATCCCCGTTAGTGTTCTTCGGTATATGCCAATCGTACCAAGACTTCAACGTCTTTTCATGGTCGAAGAGACGGCCAGACAGATGACATGGCACAAAACAGGCAAAAGAACCGAACTAGATGCAGATGGGAATCTGATGATGGTACACACATCGGATGGTGTTGCGTGGAAAAAGTTTGATGAATTACATGCTGACAATGCGGCAGATCCGAGGCATCCTCGAGTCGGCATCAGCACGGATGGGTTCAGTGTGTTTGGTATGACGACAGCCCAATACAGTTGTTGGCCCGTATTTGTCTTTCCACTCAATCTCCCCCCCGGACAGATTATGCAAAGAAAGAACATTTTCCTGACGTTGATAATTCCAGGACCCAACTATCCGGGCAAAAATATGAATGTGTACATGCAGCCGCTTAAGGACGAATTGCAAGAAGCCTGGGATAATGGGTTCAAGACATACGACGCCTTTAGCAAACGGAACTTCATAATGCGTGTCTAGTACATGTACTCGACACATGACTTGCCGGCGTATGCGCTATTCGTTGGCTGGTGTGTGCATGGAAGGTTCCCGTGCCCCACATGCAAGGGAGCTCTTGAGTTTCGTTGGCTTCAGGCCGGTCGCAAGTTTTCTTGCTTCGACATGCATAGACAGTTCCTGGATCCTCGCCATAAGTTTAGGAAAGACAAGAAGAACTTCATCAGGGGTAGAGTTGTCAAAAACTCTGCACCACCTGCATTGACAGGCCAACAGACCCTGGATCAGTTAAACGCTCTCGAGCCAGATCCACAACGTCCAGGGTACTTCAAGGGGTATAATACTAAGCACGCGTGGACTCACAAAACATGCTTATGGGATCTGCCTTACTTCAAAGACCTCCTTTGCCCAGACAACATCGACGTGATGCACACTGAGAAGAATATCGCCGAGGCACTTTTTGGTACATTGTTCGGCATAGATGGGAAGTCAAAGGATAATACTAAGGCTAGAGTCGATCTGGAGGCGCTATGTGATAGGCCGTTACAAAACATGAAAGAACCGAAAGGAAAGCAGAACTGGACGAAGCCAAAGGCATGGTTCAATCTTGGAAGGCCAGCTATGAGGGAAATTCTCTTGTGGGTGCAACATCAGTTGATGTTCCCCGATGGGTATGCAGCGAATCTAAAGAGGGGAGCGAATCTTGATAAACTGAAGATATTTGGTCTCAAGAGTCATGATTGGCACATATGGATTGAGCGGGTAATGCTGGTGATGTTGCGTGGCTTCATCCCTGAGGATGAATGGCTAGTACTGGCAGAACTCAGCTATTTCTTCCGTGTTCTTTGTGCAAAAGAACTATCGCCTAGCGTGCTAGAAGAAATGGAAGAGTTGGCGCCGGAGTTGATCTGCAAGTTAGAGAAGATCTTTCCACCGGGCTTCTTTAATCCAATGCAGCATTTGATTTTGCATCTCCCGACCGAGGCAAGATTGGGGGGGCCCGTGCAAAATCGTTGGTGCTACCCAACTGAGAGGATGCAGAAGACGCTTCGAGAAAAATGTAAAAATAAACGTAGAATTGAAGCATCGATGGCTGAGGCATTCATCACAGAGGAGGCGGCAAACTTCGTAACAGCGCACTACGAAGCCAAAAATCGTCATTTGCATAATCCGAAGCCTCGGTACAATGCTGACGAGCCTAAAAAGGGTGGATCCAACCTCAGCCTATTCAAAGGGAATCTCGCACCAGCTAGTGTTTCACATCCAGTATCTTTGGATAACGAAGAATGGCGGACCATTTCGTTGTATATCTTCAACAACCTGATAGAAGTGCGGCCGTACCTCGAGTAAGTTCTCGGTACATTGTTTCGCAACTTCTATTTCCTTTGAACTACTCTTATTCCTGGATATGTCATACAGTCGATACGTCACCATATTCTCGTATGGAGCGGAGATCCAAAAGGATTCTGTCGAAGAGTATGAGCTTCTCGCAAAGCAAGGAGGTGGCTATCCCGGTTTCATCTCTTGGTTCAAACAAACGGTAATTTCTATTAGACAATTTCATTTCATTCGCTAATTTGTGCATAATGCAACAATCCTTTCATATTAAACTTGTAGGATAATTCAGAGTCTATGGACGCCGAATTGAGACAAGTCGCTAATGGTTTTGACTATAAGGTTCGTTCATTTGACAAGTACGACATCAACGGGTATCGCTTTCGTACCTATGGCAAAGAGCTATCTATGGCCGACCGAAAGTCTACAAATTGTTGTGTATCTGCTATCGGCGAAGGAGGTACCGAGTATTATGGGAGAGTTGAAGCAATTTATGAACTTCTATTCTATGGTGAAAACCCACCGAATGTCGTAGTCTTCAAATGTTATTGGTTTCAGCCGAAGGAGACTAGAAGGACTCATGAACATATAGGGCTAGTTGAAATCAACCAAAGCACTCATTTGGATGTTCCTGATGTCTATATTATGGCTCAATAGGCGACCCAAGTATTCTATCTACCGTGGGCCTGCCAAACTAATCCAAATCTGAAAGGTTGGGATGTCGTTTATGAAGTGCCGCCCCGTGCTAGACTTTCTCCCCCAAAGGAAGAGGATTATGAAGCTCACATTAACCCAGACACATATGAAGGAGAATTTTTCCAAGAGACACATCTTTCCAAAAAGCGTTTCAAGAACCGCTATACTTCACCCCAAAACATTGAAGTAGACAGCGACAATGAATCCGACATCACCCCAGAGGAGGAACAAGAAGAGCCAGAACAAGAAGAGGTTACTGCTGCGGATGACCTGTCAATGCTTGACCGATTACGTCAAGGTGGCCTTGCACATATTGATGCCAATGAACCCTATGAGCCCGTCATTGATTATAGTGATGATGATGATTTTGCATTTATTGATGATACTGATCGAGATTATTAGTAGTGTCAGGTATTACATTTTTTTATGTTGTACTTGATGATGATACACTTAAGTGATACACATATTATTATTCATGTCGGTCTTTTTTTATGTTTTACTAATTTCGTTTACTGTTTGTCATGGCAGGTGTTGAAAGATGGTGGGTGCTGGTCGAGAGCGTGGTCTGAGGTCTTCCATTCCAGACGCACCTCTCCGCCGAGCGTTGCTGGACAGTATGGCCACACCGCCGGGCCCTTCTTCGTCGACCGCTGTACCCAGCAGGGGACGAGCTTACGGTAGGAAGAGAGGAGGTGGGGCACGTGGTCGTGGGAGAGGAGGTAGGGTGACTGCTACGGCGCCTTCCTCGCCGCCACCCCCGGCTGTTTCACCCGAGCACGTGACTGCTAGGGTGGACTCGTCCGAGGAGGAGGCTACACGGACTCCGGTCCATGAGCCTCCAGTCCACGGGTCTTGGGCCCACGAGCCTCGGGTCGACTGGCCTTCGACCCACGAGAGTTCGGCCCACGTGACCCCGGAGGAGCACACGTCCGGATGGGGTACCTGGCCGGATCAGCCCGAGGAGCCGAGTGGCCATGCTGATGATGGCGGGGAGCCGACTGATCTTGAGGAGGAGGGGGGCACAGTCTACCAGCGTGGTGCTACACGGCTCCCGTCCGTGCCGGTGACCCGCGAGCAGAGGTGGTTGATTTTCCCTGATGGGGAGAGGTACGTAAGTGCATTTAATATTTTTGTACCTTGTGCATTCACGTTTTTTCAAATAACTAATGCGTTGGCCTTGTCATGCTGCAGGGGTTGGGACCACCATCATAGTGTCCGCCGGCCCAACTCCGTCCTTGGAGTTCTTTGCCGGCAAAACTTCCCGGGGTTTGTCACGTTGCCTGGTGAGGGTCGGCTTCCAGAGCTTGGATTGAGCTGGGAGCACTACGTGGCTGCCCCGGCCCCGCCGGATGAGATTATCGACGGTGTCGTGTGCGACACGAGGGCAGACATGGTGATCATAAAGTTTTGGGTAATTTCTCCTTTACACATTTAAAAATCTTCAAATAGCTAGTTATTAATTGTACTAATCAATATTGTCTCATTTGATTGCAGACATTCTACAGGTGTGAGGAGGGATACGAGGAGGACACGGCACATGTTATCGAGAACATCTGCAAGCGCCTACTCCAGAACTTACGGCACGAGGCTCGGGTGCAGGCTGTTCGAGACTACTACGCCTTGCGTGGTATCAAGAAGACCAAGCCGGCGTGCCGCGATAAGTTCCTGAGTAAGGAGCAGTACATGAAGGTAATTCTTAAGGCCTTCTCTACTTAAGTTCCTTCATTTAGTAATTCTTTGCCGTAGCGCTCAAGTTTCTATTTGCTAACTTAGGCGCCTCCGAGATGGTGTGCGGATCGGATGGATTGTTGGGAGGTGTTGGTCGATGAGTGGTGCTCAAAACAATGGCTAGCCCACCACAACGAGGCCAAGGACAAACGTGCCCAAATGGAAGGTGTGCCACACCATCAAGGCAGCTCCAACTTCTATCAGTTCGGGCGCAACTGGGTATGTGGTTTGCTTCATGATTCATGCAATTCATTCATCATGCTTGCTTGAGCCCTTTAATTACTAATTTTCATTGTTTCTCTCTTTCAGGAACGCTACAATAAGGCGGATAAGGTGCCAGAGGTGTACGACCTGTATGCCATGGCCCACACTGCCTCTTTCAAGAAAGTCAAGGCTTTCTCTCAGTCTGACCTCGATGATGCAAACAACTTCACCAACATCTCCTCCCACAACAAGCTCGTGAGATATAGAGATGAGGGGAAGGCGAGGAAAGGGGAGGACTTTAACCCGAGCCAGGGTCACATTGATCCAGAGCTATTGATAATATCTGGTGGCGGGAGGTCCCATGGCTCCATAGCCATTGGAGATGGACTTATCCGTTGTCCTAGCACTCTCCCAGAGATCAAGGCGCGCCAGTCGAGCTCCGCTCCTGAGATAAGGCCTCGTGAATGGCCAGTGCAACTCGTCATCAAGGTTAGTGATACGTACTCATTTATCTTTCTCCATTACATTGTGTGCGCTTCCATCAATGATTACAAATGGTCATGTGAGTGGTGTTGCAGGCTGCTATACAGAGTGAGAGAGATAGAACGGAGAAACTTCTGGCGGAGGCGGCGAAGAGGCAGCGGGAGTTGGAGGAGAGGACGACAAAGATGATGGAGGAGGAGAGGGCACGGAATGACATGCAGGCAAGGGCCATGTGGTAAGTTTCTTCTGCAGATTAGCCAAAAAATTCATGTAGTGTTTGTCTCATTACTAACTAGTATGAGTGAGTCGTGAAAACCAAATGTGCAGTCTGTGTGCGAGAAGACAGGTCAGACCGGTCCGCCGATGCTAGTGATTTCCTCCAATGCTTACCATAATGACCTAGACTTAGCTTCTTCACCTCCAAAATGACTTAATAAGCTTACTGACCTCCAAAACCATCCATTTTACCTAAGTTAGCTCTAAAACGATCTGTACTTAGCTTACTTATGTCAAAAATTGCATAATTAGCTTAGTTAGCTCATAGACGATCCATTTTACCTAAGTTAGCTCTAAAATGACCCATTTTACCTAGGTTAGCTTATAAATGATCCAGTTCATCCAAGTTAGCTCAAAAATGACCCATTTTACCTAGATTAGCTCCTAAATGATCCATTTTACCTACGTTAGCTTTAAAATGACCCATTTCACCTAGGTTAACTCCAAAATGACCCATCTTACCTAGGTTATCTCATAAACGATCCATTTCAACTAATTTAGCTCATAAACGATCCATTTCACCAAGTTAGCTAAAAAACGATCCATTTCACCTTAGTTACCTAAAATGCGATCCATTTCACCTTAGTTAGCTCATAAACGATCCCATTTCAACTAAGTTAGCTCATAAATGATCCATTTCACCTAAGTTAGCTCTAAAAACGATCCATTTCAACTAAGTTAGCTCATAAATGATCCATTTCACCTAAGTTAGCTAAAAAACGATCCATTTCACCTAAATTAGCTCTTAAATGATCCATTTCACCTAAGTTAGCTCAAAAAGATCCATTTCAACTAAATTAGCTCATAAATGATCCATTTCACCTAAGTTAGCTCAAAAACGATCCATTTCAACTAAGTTAGCTCATAAATGATCCATTTCACCTAAGTTAGCTAAAAAAGATCCATTTCACCTTAGTTACCTCAAAAACGATCCATTTGACCTTTCTTTTGTATCGTTGAACTATGCATGTATCGTTGGATGAAACTATTGTAATATATATGGTTGGATGCCTCTATGTTGAACTTGTTATGTATGATGGAACTATGCATGTAATATATATGGTTGGATGATGAAGTTATGTGTTGGATATCTTATATGTTTGCTCTGTAATGGCCTTTTGAAATATATCTATATATGTCATATATATTTGTGATGAAAATTGTTGGATTTAATAAAAAACAGATAAAAGAGCCAATATGCAGGCTCTTTGCCGTCTGCCACCGACGGCAACGGGCTCTTTGCCGTCTGCCAAGGACGGCAAACAAGACACGTGGCATCCAGCTGTGCTTCCTGGGAGCTGACCCATTTGGTCAGTTTGCCTACAGTGGCAGACGGCAAAGACTTTGCCATCAGTGGCAGACGGCAAAGAACCTGCCATGTAGTGACGTGTAGATGACATCATACATCGGACGACAAAGACACTAGCAATTTTGCCGTCAGCGGCGGACGGCAAAGGCCTGCCGTTAGCCACTTAACGGACTGACAGCGCAATTATTGCCGTCCGCTCTCTTTGCCGTCCGCTGCAGACGGCAAAGACTTTGCCATCAGTAGCAGACGCCAAAGTAGCTGTTTACCGTAGCCTACTTTGCCGGAGCCTTTTGCCGTCCGCCGTTCATGCCTTTGCCGTCCGCCATGGCAGACGGCAAAGTAGCTGATTCCTGTAGTGTTTGCGTTTAATTAGTGTTTGTGCCAAGTAGAACCGTTGGGAAGACATGGGGAAAGTCTTGTTAATCTTGCTGTAAAAAACAGAAACTTTAGCGCTCACGAGAACTGCTGCCATTTTTAGTTGGAAAGTGGTATTTAGTTAATTATTTTTGCAGATGATTAATAGATAAATGCCTCATATCCAGCAATTTATTTTAGAATTTTTGGGGTTCCAGATCTTGCGCTAGCTACAGATTACTACAGACTGTTCTGTTTTTGACAGATTCTGTTTTTCGTGTGTTGTTTGCTTATTTTGATGAATCTATGGCTAGTGAAATAGTTTATAAACCATAGATAAGTTGGAATAAATTAGGTTCAACACCAATATAAATAAATAATGAGTTCACTACAGTACCTTGAAGTGGTCTTTTGTTTTCTTTCGCTAACGGAGCTCACGAGATTTTCTAGTTTAAGTCTTGTGTTGTGAAGTTTTCAAGTTTTGGGTAAAGATTTGATGGATTATGGAACAAGGAGTGGCAAGAGCCTAAGCTTGGGGATGCCCATGGCACCCCCAAGATAATCTAAGGACACCTAAAAGCCACAGCTTGGGGATGCCCCGGAAGGCACCCCCTCTTTCATCTACTTCTATCGGTAACTTTACTTGGAGCTATATTTTTATTCACCACATGATATGTGTTTTGCTTGGAGCGTCTTGTATTATTTGAGTCTTTAGTTTTTAGTTTACCAAAATCATCCTTGCTGTACACACCTTTTGAGAGAGCCATACATGATTTGGAATTTCTTAGAATACTCTATGTGCTTCGCTTATATCATTTGAGTTATATAGTTTTGCTCTAGTACTTCACTTATATCTTTTAGAGCACGGTGGTGGAATTGTTTTATAGAAACTATTGATCTCTCATGCTTCACTTAGATTATTTTGAGAGTCTTAAATAGCATGATAATTTGCTTAAATAATCCTAATATGCTTGGTATTCAAGAATAGTAAAAACTTTCTTATGAGTGTGTTGAATGCTATGAGAAGTTTGATGCTTGATAATTGTTTTGAGATATGAAGATGGTGATATTAAAGTTGTGCTAGTTGAGTAGTTGTGAATTTGAGAAATACTTGTGTTAAAGTTCGTGATTCCCGTAGCATGCACGTATGGTGAACCGTTATGTGATGAAGTCGGAGCATGATTTATTTTTGATTGTCTTCCTTATGAGTGGCGGTCGGGGACGAGCGATGGTCTTTTCCTACCAATCTATCCCCTAAGAGCATGCGTGTAATACTTTTCTTTGATAACTTGTAGATTTTTGCAATAAGTATATGAGTTCTTTATGACTAATGTGGAGTCCATGGATTATAGAACTTTTCTTCCTTTCACCATTGCTAGCCTCTCTAATACCGCGCACCTTTCGCCGGTATCATACACCCACCATATCTATTATGGCATTTCCATAGCCATTCCCAGATATATTGCGATGCAACTTTCCACCGTTCTGTTTATGACACACTCCATCATTGTCATATTGCTTAGCATGATCATGTAGTTGACATCGTATTTGTGGCAAAGCCACCATTCATAATTCTTTCGTACATGTCACTCTTGATTCATTGCATATCGCGGTACACCGCCGGAGGCATTCATATAGAGTCATATTTTCTTCTAAGTATCGAGTTGTAATTGTTGAGTTGTAAGAAAATAATCCAGTGAGGAAAGGATGATGGAGACTATGATTCCCCCACAAGTCGGGATGAGACTCCGGACGAAAAAAAGGGGGAAAGAAAAGATGTAACGCCTAGATAATCGTGCTACAGTAATCCAACGCTAATCATGCCACATCACCACGATTACTGTTGATAGTCTGCCGTTAGTTCAAAATCGAGTCAAATTCATATTTAAAAATAAAGTTAAATAATAAAAGTTTACAAACGTTAAAACAAAAAAATTCGATTTGTGCATAATATTACATAGTTAATTATGGTGAAGAAAACACATGTTTAGAAAATGCATAAATATTTTAAATTGAACTAAAACAGAAAAGGAAAAAAAGAGAAAACACAAAAACAAAAACAAAACAAAAAAAGAAAGATAACCCCACCCCTGGGCCGAGTGGCCCAGCTAGCAGGCCGACCCAACTGGGCCACAACCAACCGGCCGACCCCCCCCGCCGCCCTATCCTTTCCCCCCCCCCCCCCCCCCCCCCCCGACACCCCACTCCCCCCAACGAAAATATCTTCTCCTCTCTCCCCGATTGGATCGGGATCGGGGAGGAGGTCGCTGCCCCCGCGCCAGGACGACGCCGCTGCCCAGAGCGCTTCCCCGCCGGCCTGCTCCTCCTCTCCGCCGTCGTCCTCGGCATCCACCCCGAGCCCCACTGCCCTAGTCCCTGCTCCTCGACGTGAGCACGCACGCGCCCCTACTCTCTCTTCCCTGTCTCCCGCATGCTCGCATGCACACCCTCGTCCCGACCACGCCTCGCCTCCACCACTGCGCGCCACCACTCCCTGCTGCCCCCGCCGTCTGCCTCGCGCCGCCGTCGCCCCATCGCGTCGCGCCGCGCGCTCGCCTCCCGCACACGCGCTCGCACCGCGCGCACGGGCTTCCCCGCCTCGGCTCGCCCACCGGCCGCCCGCGCCGTCCGTGGCTCGCGCATGGCCGCCCCCTACTTCCCCCTCGACGCGCTCGCCCCCCACGCTCACCACGTCGACGGCCGCGCCCGGGCGCCCCTGAACGCGCCCATGGACGCGCCCCCGCACCCCTCCTCTCTCCCTCTCGCCCGCGACGGCGCTGGCCTCGCCGTGCGCCGCTTGTGCCCCGCCTCGCCCCTCTCTGCCGCGGCCACAGCCACGGCCCTGCTCGCCCACGTCCCGCGCGTGCCCGTGCCTTCCCATGTGCTCGCCCATGTGCCCCGGCCACCGTTGCTCTCCCACCGCCCCTGCTGCCGCTGCTGTGTTGCTGCCGCGCCCGCTCGCCTCTACCACCTCGCGCGAGGCCGCAACGCGCCTGCTGCTGCCTCCGGCGCCCCCTCCTGCGTCGGCTTCCTTCGCCGGAGACGGCCGGCCGGTGAGCCCCGCCCTGCTCGCCGGCGCTCCCACTCAGGCGATGCCATGCCCGGGCTCGCCCCTGTTGGGCGCCCGCAAATACGCCCGACCCAGCGCCCGCATGCCGGAACCCGATAGGCCCCTCTAGGCCACAGACAAACGGGGCCCACCCCCCCATGAACGAAAATGATTAAAAAAGGGAAATTAAATAATAAAAATAATTAATTGATTGATTGATTAATTAAAGAAATAATTAACTTAATTAAATTTCATTAATTATATTAAACAACAAATTAAAGTAATTACACACTAGTTACCTAATTAACCCGATCTGTTAATTATTAGTTAATTAATTAGTCAATGACAGTGGGGCCCACCCCCTAATTAATACTAATTAGGTTAATTAAAATGTTTAATTAAAATGTGTCACTGACCAGTGGGGCCCACCGGTCAGGTTGACCAGTCAACCCTATTGACTGCTAACGTCAGCATGACATCATGCTGATGTGATAAATCCATTTTCGGAATTAAGTTAAATAATTAATTAAATTCCAAAAATTAATAAAATATTTAGAAAATCTTATCTTTTAATCTGTAACTCGGATTAAAATATTTTCAACAACGACGAACACAGATATGCAGCCCGTTCGTCTGCCACGCATCCCTAACCTATTGAACTCGCAACTTTCCCCCTCCGGCTCCTCTGCCCGAAAACGCGAAACACCGGGGATACTTTCCTGGTTGTTTCCCCCTTCAGCGGTATCACCTCATACCGCGTTAGGGTACGCCTAGCATCACGCTTTGCTTCGTCATGCATCATTATGCATTTGTTTGTATTGTATTCACTGTTTCTTCCCCACTCTTCTCTCGCTAGACACCGAGACAGATGCCGTTGCTACCCAGTACGACTACGGTGTTGACGAACCCTCTCTCTTGCCAGAGCAACTAGGCAAGCCATCCCTTTGATCACCAGATATTGCCTCTTCTTCTCTCTACTGCTTGCATTAGAGTAGTGTAGCATGTTACTGTTTTCGTTAATCCTATTTTGATGCATAGCCTGTCATTGTTTCTCCAACTGTTGATACCTTACCTGCAATCCTAATGCTTAGTATAGGATGCTAGTTTATCATCAGTGGCCCTACATTCTTGTCCATCTGCCACGCTATACTATCGGGCCATGATCACTCGGGAGGTGATCACGGGTATATACTATATACTTTATACATGATACATGTGATGACAAAAGATGGGTCGGCTCGAGGAGCACCCGCGGTTGATTCACAAATTGGGGGCTGGAAGGACATACTTTCCCAACAGACCTCTGTGTGGATCTTTGTGGCGAAGCGACAGGGCAGGTTGAGACCACCTAGGAGATAGGTGGGCCTGGCCCTGGTCGGCGTTCGTGGTTATTTCTAGATAACACGTTTAAAGAGATCTTGGTATTTGATCTGAGTCTGGCCATTGGCCTATACGCACTAACCATCTATGCGGGGATAGTTATGGGCAATCGACGTCGTGGTATCAGCCGAATCCTTCATGACGTCAGCGACTGAGCGGCGTGCGCCGGATTGGACCATAAGCCTGCTCATGTATTAAGGGGGCTAGTTCTGCTTCCGGCCGCGTTTGCAACATGCAGGTGTGCAAAGGGCGATGGGCCCAGTCCCCTGCGCCATAGGATTTAGACCGGCGTGCTGACCTCTCTGTTGTGCCTAGGTAGGGATGCAACGCGTTGATCTTCCGAGGCCGGGAATATCCCAGGAAAGTGTGTCCGGACAAAGGGGATCGAGCGTGTTGTGAAATGTGGTGCACCCTTGTAGGGAAGTTAATCTATTCGAATAGTCGTGATCTTCGTAACAGGACGACTTGGAGTTGTACCTTGACCTTATGACAACCAGAACCGGATACTTAATAAAACGCACCCTTCCAAGTGCCAGATACAACCGGTGATCGCTCTCTCACAGGGCGACGAGGGGAGGATCATCGGTTAGGATTATGCTATGCGATGATACTTGGTGAACTTACCATCTACTCTCTTCACCTGCTGCAAGATGGAGGTTACCAGAAGCGTAGTCTTTGAAAGGATTAGCTATCCCCCTCTTATTCCGGCATTCTACAGTTTAGTCCACATATGATACCCTTATTCCATTTGATACCAATGCATACATATGTAGTGTAGCTCCTTGCTTGCGAGTACTTTGGATGAGTACTCACGGTTGCTTTGCTCCCTCTTTTCCCCCTTTCTATACCAGATTGCTGCGACCAGACATTGGAGCCCAGGAGCCAGACGCCACCGTCGACGACGACTACTACTACTCGGGAGGTGCCTACTACTAGGTGCAGCCCGCTAACGACGACCAGGAGTAGTTTAGGAGGATCCCAGGCAGGAGGCATGCACCTTTTTGATCTGTATCCCAGTTTGTGCTAGCCTTCTTAAGGCAAACTTGTTTAACTTATGTCTGTACTCAGATATTGTTGCTTCCGCTAACTTGTCTATGATCGAGCTCTTGTATTCTATCCCTCGAGGCCCCTGGCTTGTAATATGATGCTTGTATGGCTTATTTTGTTTGTAGAGTTGTGTTGTGATATCTTCCCATGAGTCCCTCATCTTGATCGTACACATTTGCGTGTATGATTAGTGTATGATTGAATCGGGGGCATCACAAGTTGGTATGAGAGACGACTGCCTATAGGAATCCCCCTTTCACACTCCTTGGCCGAAGTTGAGTCTAGACATTACAAAAACCGTTACTAACATGGTTGTGTGCCTTATGGGCCCACGTCGCCATCTGGGTGGTATTAGGATCTTTTACTCCTCGATCCTTACTCTGGGACTCTGAGCTCTCTCCTACTCGGGTTAAACGATTTTACTAAGTCTAACATTAGGATCCCGTGACCACGTTCACCCCAAAGTTGAATAAGCCCAAGTTATTCTTTAGAGTAGTATTTGAACATTATCCACATTGTCATTTGACTCCTGTGAAAACATCTTTGTTTTCAGATGGAACCCACGAGACAGGTTGTGCGCCACACGACGGCCATTGGTGCCTCAGGATCACCTGCTGTGTTGGTTGAGGTGATGACCTATCTAGGTTATCGTTGGCACCCTGAGTACACCGTCTATGAGGAGTACAAGGACTTCAACCAGGAGCAGTACCGAGCCATCGTCCACCTCTACTCTCGGGAGTATGACTCCACTACCATGCTGCACACTGCTCATGGTGTTGGAGTGACTATTGACATGGTGGTCCACGATGCTGCTTATGCTGCTCCGACACGTCTTCGTGGAGAGCATCAGGAGTTGGACACCTCCCCTTCAGGCACATTGCTATCCCATCCGATGTTGGTGCGGAGGGATACTACACTGCTGCCTACTCCATCGTCACCCGAGAGCCCTTCTACCATCAGAACCTGGTTCTGCATGCTAATGGGCTGGATAGAGCTAACCGAGCTCTTCGCCACGAGTTGTACACCACCCGTCAGCACCTGTACCGTGCTTTGACGTTGTTGCACCCCTCTGTCCGATTTGGTGATCTGTCGCGTTCTACGATCTACCCTGCCAGGACCGTGATGCCCCAGGGCGTCGGCTGGCCAAATGTGGGAGGCTACTCTGCCGCACTTGGTCCTCTCATGCCACCTACGCATTAGGTTCCACACCAGAGTATCCGCGGACCCCAGGCTACTCGCGTGGAGGTCTTCCCTTCGCGTCACTACCAGCTGTCAGGCTACACCTGCCTCCACAGTTCCTCCTGGGACTGATGTAGGCTTGCTTGTTAGTGTTAGATGCATTCGCTGCGAGCCTGCATGCCGCCTATGATGTTCTTAGTCTGTGTACTGAACTCTGTGTACCGAACTCTATGCATGATCACTTGTGTAAGATGTGCCAACTACTATGTAGTATCTATCGTGTTCCTTTCAATATGCATGTTTCATCATGAATGATTCTTGTCCTCACAATTTCTCAATACTGAACTACTCCTGTTATATATTAGCAGGATGGTTAGACTAGGTGGTCGTGGTCGTGGTGGCAATGCCCCACCATCGCCTGAGTATATGGCTGGTATGATCCAACAGCTTGAGATGAATCGCCAGTTCATGGAGACTATGATGGCTCAGTTTCCTCGCCCCAATATGATCCAGTAGCCAACCCCAGTAACTATGCAGGATTTCATGCGCCTGAACCCAACTCTGTACCGCAGCTCAACTCAGCCTCTGGATGCGGATGACTGGCTCCGTAACATCACCTATGAGATGGAGTCTGCTGATGTAGCCCCTGCCAGCTATGTCACCTTTGCTTCCTTCTTCCTGAAAGGACCCGCTGCTCAATGGTGGGACAGCCACAGGCGTACTCTGCCGGTTGGAACAATCATCACCTGGCCGGACTTCCAAGCTGCCTTCCATGCTCGCTTCATTCCTCAGGGAGTCATGGACCGGAAGAAGCGCGAGTTCCGCAGCCCCACCCAAGGCAACAAAACTGTGGAAGCTTACCAGGGAGTTTCTGGACTTGTCCCTCTATGCTGAAGAAGACATTGCAACTAATGCACGCACACAGGAGAAGTTCCGTGATGGCTTTCAAGCTGACATCAAGCTCGCACTTCTAGTGCAGGACTTTCCTGATTTCACCACCCTGGTGAACAAGACCATCAATGTTGAAACTGGTCTACAGGAACACCAGAGCTCTCACAGGCGCAACCATGACACGGGCACATCTTCGGGCCCATCCTCGCAGAAGCATAGGATATGGATTCCTAAGAGCATGTACTAGCCAACTGCACCTGCTGCAAGGCAGTCCTATGTTGCACCACGTCTGCCTCCCCCACCAACTAGGCAGCCAAGGCTTCCAGCTCCACCACCCCAAGCTCCTGTTCCCATTCCCAATAATGGTCTCTGCTACAAGTGTGGTCAGCCAGGTCACCGTGCTAGAGACTGCAATCAGAATCAGAATCAACTGGCCCTTCCCACAGCTGGCCGTGGAAGCAACCAGCCTCGCAACAACAATGCGAAGTCTTATGGTCGTGTTCATGCCAACCACGTTGATCTCAATGAAGTTCTAGAGCAGCCTGCTACCGTGATGGGCACACTCCTCGTAAATTCAGTACCAGCATCTGTTTTATTTGATATAGGAGCATCGCATTCATTCATATCAGCTGAGTTTGCATTCATACATGGCATTAAATACGAAGAGATGAACACTGCGATTGTGGTACACAGTCCTGCGGGCCAGTGTCAAACCTCTATAGTTAGTCACAACGTTCCCGTTGAAATTGAAGGACTGGAATTCCTTGCCTATCCCATCGTACTGAAGTCTTGTAGCATCGACCTCATTCTGGGAATTGATTGGTTGAAAGCGCATACTGCTTCTATAGTTTTCGCCACTAAGGTCGTCCATCTGCTACGCCCTTCTGATGAAATAATTGCTTACCAAGCTCATCTTGTTCAGAACACCGAGGCACAGCTTTATGCCTTGAATGCGTTGAACGCTGCACCACTCGAGGGCATTGAAAACATTCTCGTCGTTCGTGAATTCCAAGACGTCTTCCCAGAAGAACTTCTAGGGATTCCCCCTGCTAGAGCTGTCGAATTCATTATCGACTTGAAACCCGGCACCACCCCTATAGCTAAACGACCCTACAAGATGCCGCCGCATGAAATCATTGAGCTTAAGGAGGAAATCGACAAATCTCTTGTCAAAGGTTTCATTCGGCCTAGTTGCTCTCCTTGGGGAGCACCTTCTCTCTTTGTTAAGAAGAAGGATGGGACAAACCGATTGGTCCAAGACTACCATCCTATAAACCAAGATAACATTCAGAATAAATATCCTCTTCCTCGGATCAATGATCTTTATGATCAACTGGCTGGCTCATCAGTGTTCTCCAAACTCGACTTCAGGTTGGGTTACCACCAGATCCGTGTTCGTGAAGAGGATATCCCAAAGACCGCCTTCGTGACTCGGTATGGCTCTTACGAGTACACCGTCATGTCATTCGGCTTAACGAATGCTCCCGCCACCTTCTCTCGTCTGATGAACTATATATTCATGGATTACCTCGACAAGTTTGTTGTGGATTATCTGGATGATATCCTGGTATTTTCCAAGATCAAAGAAGAACATGTTGGACATCTTCGTCTTGTGTTGGAAAAGCTTCGAGAGAATCAACTGTATGCTAAGTATTCCAAGTGTGAATTCTGGCACCCCGAAGTAACCTATCTTGGGCATGTCATCTCCAAGGACGGTATTGCCGTCAACCCTGAATGAGTTCAGGCTATTCTCGATTGGACTCCTCCGAAGAATGCCAAGCAAGTTCGAAGTTTTCTCGGTCTCGCCAGCTATTGTCGTTGATTTGTCGAGAACTTCTCCAAGATTGCCAGGCCTCTGACTAATCTGTTGCATAAGGGTGTCAAGTTCGAATGGACAGACAAGTGTCAGGAAAGTTTCCAGGCGCTCAAAGACAAGTTGACTTCTGCCCCAGTGCTTGCTCCACCTGATAGTAAGAAGGACTTCGTCATTTACTGCGACGCTTCCCGTCAAGGATTAGGCTGTGTCCTAATGCAAGAGCGCAGAGTGATTGCTTATGCCTCTCGTCAACTGCACCCTCACGAAGAAAACTACCCAGTTCACAACCTCGAGCTTGCTGCTGTCATTCATGAACTGAAGTAGTGGTGACATTACCTTCTCGGTAATCGTTGCGAAATCTTCACCGACCACCAAAGTCTGAAGTATCTGTTTACTCAGCCAGATCTGAACCTCCGTCAGCAGAGATGGATGGAGACTGTTGCAGACTTTGACGTGGGTATATCCTATACCCCTGGCAAGGCTAATGTAATGGCTGATGCCTTGAGCCGCAAGTCTTACTGCAACAACCTCCAGGTTCACAAAGTTTAGCCCTCGCTTGTCGAAGAATTTAGAAAGTTGAAGCTTCATATTGTTCCTCCTGGAGCACTCACTCCCCCTCCCCCAGAGTTCCGAAAGATGAATCTTCATGTTGTTACTAAGGGTTCTCTAAATACCCTGGCTGTCGTACCAGATCTCGTAGCTGGTATAAAGACTATTCAAGCTTATTACTCTGAAGTCCATAAGATTAAACGCCATCTAGCAGAAGGAAATCCGTCATTCTTCACTATCGCCGATGATGGTGCCTTGTACTTCAAAGGCCGCCTAGTGGTACTATGTTCCAAGAAAAACCTGGATAAGACTAAAAGGGTTATGAAAGAAGCTCATGATACGCCTCTGTCCATCCATCCTGGTAGTACAAAGATGTACCAGGATATTCGTCAAAGATTCTGGTGGTCTAATATGAAGCAAGACATTGCTCGATATGTTGCTGAGTGTGACGTTTGCCGTCGTATCAAAGCTGAACATCAAAGGCCTGCTGGAACTCTGCAACCTATCTCTATCACTGAATGGAAATGGGACCATGTTGAAATGGACTTCGTCACTGGATTTCCCAAATCGCAGAAAGGTAATGATGCTATTCTTGTCGTCATTGACCGGCTTTCTAAAGTTGCACATTTTCTGGCGGTCAAAGAAACAATCATTGCTAGCCAGCTTGCAACTTTCTACATGTCGAGAATTGTTTCACTTCACGGTATTCCACTAGTTATTAGTTCAGACCGTGGCAGCTTATTCACTTCAAGATTTTGGGCAAGTTTCCAAGAAGCTATGGGAACTCATCTGTCGTTCAGTACAGCGTTTCATCCTCAGTCGCAAGGACAGGTTGAATGTGTCAACCAAGTTATCGAAGACATGCTTCGAGCTTGTGTAATTTCCTTCGACAAGAAATGGGAGGAATCTCTTCCATATGCTGAGTTCTCTTATAATAATAGCTATCAAGCTAGTCTGAAGATGTCCCCCTTCGAAGTGCTATATGGACGAAAGTGTCGAACCCCTCTGAACTAGTCAGAAACTGGGGAACATCCATTTTCTGTCCGGATATTATCCAACAGGCCGAAGAACAAGTTCGCATTATTCGCAAGAATCTCAAGACTGCTCAGTCACGTCAGAAAAGTCAGTATGACCGTCATCACCAAGACATGGTCTATCAACCTGGCGAAAAGGCTTATCTTCGAGTTACACAAATGAAGGGTGCTCACCGCTTCAGGATCAAGGGCAAGCTAGCTCTTCGCTATATCGGTCCCTTCACTATTCTCCAAAGGCGTGGAAAAGTGGCATATCAACTGGAGCTTCCGCCGAACCTTTCTCAGGTTCACGATGTGTTCCACGTGTTGCAACTCCGCCGTTGCTTCAAGGATCCAATCCGAGTAGTGGATCATGAAGTGCTCGAATTACAACAGGACCTCTCCTATAAAGAGCATCCGGTCCGCATTCTCGACCAAGCTGAACGCCGCACACATCAGAAGGCGATCAAGTTCCTCAAAGTCCAGTGGTCACATCACTCTGAAGATGAAGCCCCTTGGGAACGCGAGGACAGCCTCCGTGATGAATACCCCACGCCATTTCCTTCTACCTCCTAAATCTCGGGACGAGATTTCTTGTAGTGGAGGAGATTTGTAATGCCCGGATAATCGTGCTACAGTAATCCAACGCTAATCATGCCACGTCACCACGGTTACTGTTGATAGTCTGCCGTTAGTTGAAAACCGAGTCAAATTCAAATTTAAAAATAAAGTTAAATAATAAAAGTTTACAAACGTTAAAACAAAAAAAATGGTTTGTGCATAATATTACATAGTTAATTATGGTGAAGAAAACACATGTTTAGAAAATGCATAAATATTTTAAATTGAATTAAAACAGAAAAGGAAAAAAAGAAAACACAAAAACAGAAAGAAAAAAAAGAAACAGAAACCCCCCTTGGGCCGAGTGGCCCAGCTAGCAGGCCGGCCCAACTAGGCCACAACCAACCGGTCGCCCCACCCCGCTGCCATATCCTTCCCCCCCTCCCCCCAACGAAAATATCTCCTCCTCTCTCCCCGATTGGATCGGGATCGGGGGAGGAGGTCGCTGCCCCCGCGTCAGGACGCCGCCGCTGCCCGGAGCGCTTCCCCGCCGGCTTGCTTCTCCTCTCCGCCGTCGTCCCCGGCATCCACCCCGAGCCCCGCTGCCCTAGTCCCTGCTCCTCGACGTGAGCACGCGCACACCCCTACTCTCTCTTCCCTGTCTCCTGCACGCTTGTGTGCACGCCCTCGTCCCGACCACGCCTCGCCTCCACCACTGCGCGCCACCGCTCCCCGCTGCCCCCGCCATCTGCCTCGCGGCGCCGTCGCCCTACCGCGTCGCGCCGCGCGCTCGCCTCCCGCGCACGCGCTTCACCGCGCGCTCGGGCTTCCTAGCCTCGGCTCGCCCACCGACCGCCCGCGCCGTCCGTGGCTCGCGCATGGCCACCCCCTGCTTCCCCCTCGACGCGCTCGCCCCCCGCACTCACCACGTCGACGGCCGCGCCCCGGTGCCCCTGAACGCGCCCATGGCCGCGCCCCCGCGGCCCTCCTCTCTCTCCCTTGCCCGCGACGGCACTGGCCTCGCCGTGCGTCGCTTGTGCCCTGCCTCGCCCCTCTCTGCCGCGGCCACAGCCGCGGCCCCGCTCGCCCACCGCTCCCCGCTGCCCCCGCCATCTGCCGCGCGTGCCCCCGCCGTCCCACGCGCTTGCCCGTGTGCTCCGGCCACCGCTGCTCTCCCTCCGCCCCTGCTGCCGCTGTTGTGCTGCTACCGCGCCCGCTCGCCTCTGCCGCCTCGCGCGAGGCCACAGCGCGCCTGCTGCTGCCTCCGGCGCCCACTCCTGTGTCGGCTTCCTTCGCCGGAGACGGCCGACCGGTGAGCCCCGCCCTGCTCGTCGGCGCTCCCGCTCAGGCGACGCCGCGCACGGGCTCGCCCTTGTCAGGCGCCCGCAAATACGCACGCACCCTGTTCCCGCATGCCCGAACCCGATAGGCCCCTCTGGGCCATAGACAAACGGGGCCCACCCCCCTATGAACGAAAACATTTAAAATAAGGGAAATTAAATAATAAAAATAAAAATAAAAATAATTAATTAATTGATTAATTAATTAAAGAAATAATTAACTTAATTAATTCTCATTAATTAAATTAAACAACAAATTAAAATAATTACACACTAGTTACCTAATTAACTTGATCTCTTAATTATTCGTTAATTAATTAGTCAATGACAGTGGGGCCCAGCCCCTAATTAATACTAATTAGGTTAATTAAAATGTGTCGCTGACCAGTGGGACCCACTGGTCAGGTTGACCAGTCAACCCTGTTGACTGCTGACGTCAGCATGACATCATGCTGATGTCATAAATCCATTTTCGGAATTAAGTTAAATAATTTATTAAATTCCAGAAATTAATAAAATCTTTAGAAAATCATATATTTTAATCCGTAACTCGGATTAAAATATTTTCAACATGAAAGTTGCTCAGAACGACGAGACGAACCAGGATACACAGCCCATTCGTCCGCCACGCATCCCTAACCTATCGAACTTGCAACTTTCCCCCTCTGGCTCCTCTGCCCGAAAACACGAAACACCGGGGATACTTTCCCGGTTGTTTCCCCCCGTCACCGGTATCACTCCATACCGCGTTAGGGCACGCCTAGCATCACGCTTTGCTTTGTCACGCATCGTTATGCATCTGTTTGCATTGTATTCACTATTTCTTCCCCCCTCTTCTCTCGCTAGACACCGAGACCGACGCCACTGCTACCCAGTACGACTACGGTGTTGACGACCCCTCTCTCTTGCTAGAGCAACCAGGCAAGCCCCCCCCTTTGATCACCAGATATCGCCTATTCTTCTCTCTACTGCTTCCATTAGAGTAGTGTAGCATGTTACTGTTTTCCGTTAATCCTATTTTGATGCGTAGCCTGTCATTGTTGCTCCAGCTGTTGATACTTTACCTGCAATCCTAATGCTTAGTATAGGATGCTAGTTTATCATCAGTGGCCCTACATTCTTGTCCGTCTGCCATGCTATAATATCGGGCCGTGATCACTCGGGAGGTAATCACGGGTATATACTATATACATGATACATGTGATGACAAAAGACGGGTCGGCTCGAGGAGCACCTGCGGTTGATTCACAAATTGGGGGCTGGAAGGAGATACTTTCTCGACAATCCTCTGTGTGGATCTTGTGGCGAAGCGACAGGGCAGGTTGAGACCACTTAGGAGAGAGGTGGGCCCGGCCCTAGTCGGCATTCGCAGTTATTTCCAGATAACACGTTTAACAAGATCTTGTTATTTGACCTGAGTTTGGCCACTGGCCTATACGCACTAACCATCTACGGGGGACAGTTATGGGCACTCGATGTCGTGGTATCAGCCGAAGCCTTTGTGACGTCAGCGACTGAGCGGCGTGCGCCGGATTGGACCGAAAGCCTGCTCTTGTATTAAGGGGGCTAGTTCTGCTTCCGGTCGCGTTCGCAACATGCAGGTGTGCAAAGGGCGATGGGCACAGACCCCTGCGCCATAGGATTTAGACCGGCGTGCTAACCTCTCTGTTGTGCCTAGGTAGGGCTGCGACGTGTTGATCATCCGAGGCCGGGCATGACCCAGGAAAGTGTGTCCGAGCAAAGGGGATTGAGCGTGTTGGGAAATGTGGTGCACCCCTGCAGGGAAGTTAATCTATTCGAATAGCTATGATCTTCGGTAATAGGATGACTTGGAGTTGTACCTTGACCTTATGACAACTAGAACCGGATACTTAATAAAATGCACCCTTCCAAGTTCCAGATACAACCGGTGATCGCTCTCTCACAGGGCGACAAGGGGAGGATCATCGGTTAGGATTATGCTATGCGATGATACTTGGTGAACTTACCATCTACTCTCTTCTCCTGCTGCAATATGGAGGTAACCAGAAGCGTAGTCTTCAAAAGGATTAGCTATCCCCCTCTTATTCCGGCATTCTGCAGTTCAGTCCACATATGATACCCTTATTCCATTTGATACCAATGCATACATATGTAGTGTAGCACCTTGCTTGTGAGTACTTTGGATGAGTACTCGCGGTTGCTTTGCTCCCTCTTTTCCCCCTTTCTATACCCGATTGCTGCGACCAGACGTTGGAGCCTAGGAGCTAGATGCCACCGTCGACGACGACTACTACTACTCGGGAGGTGCCTAATACTACGTGCAGCCCGCTGACAACGACCAGGAGTAGTTTAGGAGGATCCCAGGCAGGAGGCATGCGCCTTTTTGATCTGCATCCCAGTTTGTGCTAGCCTTCTTAAGGCAAACTTGTTTAACTTATGTCTGTACTCAGATATTGTTGCTTCTGCTGACTCATCTATGATCGAGCTCTTGAATTCGAGCCCTCGAGGCCCCTGGCTTGTAATATGATGCTTGTATGACTTATTTTATTTGTAGAGTTGTGTTGTGACATCTTCCCGTGAGTCCCTGATCTTGATCGTACATGTTTGCGTGTATGATTAGTGTATGATTGAATCAGGGGCGTCACAAAAGAAGCCATAAAAAAGAGAAAAGGCCAAAAAATGAGAGAAAAAGAGAGAAGGGACAATGTTACTATCCTTTTACCACACTTGTGCTTCAAAGTAGCACCATTCTCTTGATATTAGATAGTCTCTCATTTCGTCACTTTCATATACTAGTGGGAATTTGAAAGCACAAGTGCTCCCTAGGTGGTTTTGATAATTGATGACAACATATCTTTGTTGGACTAACACTTCTATCTAGCATGTTTCAGATAAGTTCAACAATGGAGTGGCATGGACTAAAGGTTGTGGGAACTCCTTCAAGATGCTAAGGACAAGGGATTGGCTAAAGCTTCAAGGTCAAGACACTTCAATTTTACATTTTAGTGATCCAAGATCACATTGAGTCCATAGGAAAAGCCAATACTATCAAGGAGGGATGAGGTGTTGCTTAATGAGCCTCTTGCTTCATGTGCTTAATGATATGCTCCAAAATCCTCAACTACTTTCCCATATCCACATATGACCTAAACCCTAAGCCAAACTCGGTCCTACCGATTCTTCTTATTCGGCGCCACCGAGTTTCTCCTGTCATAAGCCACTGCCAAACCCTAATCAGTTCGGTCTCACCGATGGGATCTCGGTCTCACCGAGATGGGCTTGCAAACTCTCTTTTACCCATTGCATTATTCTCGGTCCCACCGAGATATGCAATCGGTCACCGAGTTTGCTGGCCAAATCTCAGTTTCACTTATTACCCAAATCGGTCCCACCGAGTTTGAGTAATCGGTCAAACCGAGTTTTGGATTTACCCTAACCCTAGCACATCGGTCCCACCGAGTTGATCCAGTCGGTCCCACCGAAATCTCTAACGGTCACTAGGTTTACATTTTCGGTCCGACCGAGTTTTATTGATTCGGTCCCACCGAGATTGGAAAACTGTGTAACGGTTGGATTTTGTGTGGAGGCTATATATACCCCTCCACCTCCTTTTCATTCTATGAGAGAGCCATCAGAACACACACACATTCCAACCCATATGTTCTGAAGAGAGAACCACCTACTCATGTGTTGAGACCAAGACATTCCATTCCTACCATATGAATCTTGATCTCTAGCCTTCCCAAGTTGCTTTCCACTCAAATCTTCTTTCCACCAAATCCAAATCCTATGAGAGAGAGTTGAGTGTTGGGGAGACTATCATTTGAAGCACAAGAGCAAGGAGTTCATTACCTACACACCATTTGTTACTTCTTGGAGAGTGGTGTCTCCTAGATTGGCTAGGTGTCACTTGGGAGCCTCCGACAAGATTGTGGAGTTGAACCAAGGAGTTTCTAAGGGCAAGGAGATCGCCTACTTCGTGAAGATCTACCTCTAGTGAGGCAAGTCCTTCGTGGGCGATGGCCATGGTGGGATAGACAAGGTTGCTTCTTCGTGGACCCTTTGTGGGTGGTTGCTTCTTCGTGGACCCTTCGTGGGTGGAGCCCTGTGTGGACTCGCGCAACCGTTGCCCTTGGGTGGAGCCCTGTGTGGACTCGCGCAACCGTTACCCTTCGTGGGTTGAAGTCTCCATCAACGTGGATGTAGGATAGCACCACCTATCTGAACCACGGGAAAAATATCCGTGTCTCCAATTGCGTTTGATCTCTCCAAACCCTTCCCTTTACATTCTTGCAAGTTGCATGCTTTACATTCCGCTGCTCATATACTCTTTGCATGCTTGCTTGATATGTATTGTGTGTGTTGAAATTGTGCCTAAACCCCACTTAAACCGAAAAAGTTTAAAAATTGCAACTTTAGCACTAAGTGTCTAATCACCCCCCTCTAGACACATCTACTTCTAGATCCTACAAGTGGTATCAGAGCTTTGGTCTCCATTGCCTTGGTTTAATCACCATTGGAGGAAGATGGATGTGTCTACTCTAGGGAGTCTTAGACATCGAGTGCCTATTCTTGATGGAAAGTATTTTCATGAGTGGAAAAATGAGATGCTTGTAATCTTCAATCAGTATCATTTGAACAAGTATATTGCTAGCCCTTGTGCACCTCATATTGATCCCTTGCATCCTACCCTAGATGAAGATATTGACATGATTCGCAGTCTTAGAACTATTGAGCTCATCATTAGAGGATTGACCAAAGATTTGATTGCTAGTTTGCCTACTCAAAATTGCGCCTATACTATATGGAAATTTCTTGAGGAACGGTTTCCCAATCATTCCTTGAAAACTTTAGATGAAATTCTCCATAAATCTATTGCCTTGAGTAAGATGAACTCTAGTGATCCTAGTTTTGGTAAATGTCTTCTTGAACTTGCCAATCTTAAGTATGCTAAAGGAGATGTTGGAATCATTAATGACATCATACTCAAAGCTATAAGAATTCATAAAAGTAACCACTTTGATCATTTATCTAATGAATTACCCTCTCTAGGAAATGATGAGTCACAAGATCATGATGAACATGAATATTATGATGATGATGATGATGATAGTGACTCCGATCTTGATAACGCAATGAGACATTTTGGTCTTATGGCAAATCCTCGGGGATATGAATCAGGAGGAAAGGAATGGGTTCTTGATAGTGGATGCACTGATCATATGACCAGAGATGAAGAGATGTTTCGTGAGCTTGCTGAAAACAGCGGCCCTCGAAAATATGTCACCTTTGGTGATAATTCAAAGGGTAAAGTGATTGGCCTTGGTAAGGTGGCCATCTCACATGATAGTTCCATTCAAAATGTCATGCTCGTTGAATCTCTTGGCTACAACTTACTTTCAGTATCTAGACTTGCTAATTTCGGTTTGAATGTCCTATTTACTGAGGTAGATTGCCAAGTATTCGTCGAGACAATCATAAAATGGTCTTTACGAGTATGCGTAGAGGTGATCTTTACATTGTCGATTTCTCTAAAAAGGCACAACCTAAAACTTGCTTTGTTGCTAATTCCTCAAAAGGTTGGTTGTGGCATAGACGACTAGGTCACGTTGGCATGAGAAACCTTGACAAGCTTATTAAAGGAAATCATATCCTTTGAGTTAACGATGTCATATTTGATAAGGATAGACTTTGCAGTGCTTGTCAAGCAGGTAAACAGGTTGGAGGAAGACATCCCGTGAAGAACATCATGACCACAAGGAGGCCACTCGAGCTACTTCACATGGATCTTTTTGGTCCCAATGCCTACAAGAGTCTCGGTGGAAATTCTTTTGGTCTAGTTATAGTTGATGATTTTTCAAGATTTACGTGGGTGTTCTTTCTTAATGACATGTCGCAGGTCCAGAAGATCTTCAGAAACTTAGCTAGGAAAGCCCAAAATCAGTTTGATGTGAAGATCAAGAAGGTTCGGAGTGACAACGGAACAGAGTTCAAGAACGCAAATGTGGACACCTTTCTTGACGAAGAAGGGATTTCACACGAGTTCTCGGCCACATACACACCTCAACAAAATGGAGTTGTTGAGAGGAAGAACTGGACGCTCATCGAAATGGCAGGAACGATGCTTGATGAATACAAGACGCTAAAGCACTTTTGGGCAGAAGCGGTCGAGACAGCTTTTCACGCAACAAATCGCTTATATCTTCACAAGCTACTAGGCAAGACGGCATATGAGCTTCTCACCGGTAACAAACCCCAAGTTGGATACTTTCGAGTATTTGGCTCAAAGTGCTACATTCTTGATAAGCATCGTCGTTCAAAGTTTGCCCCTAAATCTCATGAAGGTTTTCTACTCGGTTATGGCTCAAACTCTCACACTTACCGTGTCTACAACAATTTCACCCGAAAGGTTGAAGAGACGGTAGATGTGAAGTTTGATGAATCTAATGGCTCGCAAGTAGAGAAATTGCCAATTGATGTAGGAGACAAAGACCCTTCTGAAGCAATTCAAGATTTGTCCATTGGCAAAATTCATCCAACGGAGGTGAAGGAGAGTACTTCATCCGTCCAAGTGGAAGCTTCTACTTCACGACAAGGTGAACCAAGAATCGACACGGAAGCATCCACAAGTGGGACACACCAAGATGAAGATAAAGAGGAAGTATGTGAAGATGAACATCAACAACCTCCTTCTCCACCACGACAAGAGAACGACGACGTCAACAATGAAGAAGGCCAAGAAGAAGAACAAGATGAAGAAGATGTTCAACAAAGACCCAAGCAAAAGCTCTCACGAGTTCGAGCAAGAATTGCCAAAGATCATCCCGTCGAGTAAATCCTCAATGATATACAAACCGGGAGAATCACTCGCTCAAAAACTCGTTTAGCTAACTTTTGTGAAAACTATTCATTCATCTCTAGCATTGAACCAATGAAGGTTGAAGAAGCATTGGAAGATCCGGATTGGATAAACGCTATGCATGAAGAGCTACATAATTTTGAGAGAAACCAAGTTTGGACATTGGTTGAGAAGCCCGACAACAACCACAACATCATTGGTACCAAATGGGTGTTTCGCAACAAGCAAGATGAAGATGGACAAGTGGTCCGCAACAAAGCACGTCTCGTCGCCCAAGGATACACACAAGTCGAAGGTATGGACTATGGTGAGACGTATGCTCCTGTTGCTAGACTTGAGTCCATTCGCATCTTACTTGACTATGCTAATCACTGTAATATCACCTTGTACCAAATGGACATTAAGAGTGCTTTTCTAAATGGAGAAATAGAGGAGGAAGTTTATGTCAAACCACCTCCCGGCTTTGTCAATCCTAAGAAACCAAATCATGTTTACAAACTTCACAAAGCTCTTTATGGTCTTAAACAAGCTCCTAGAGCATGGTATAAATGCTTGACCAAGTTCCTTACTACAAGTGGTTTTGAAATTGGTAAAATAGATTCTACTCTTTTTTTACTAAAAAGGTTAATGGAGAACTATTTGTATGCCAAATTTATGTTGATGACATCATATTTGGTTCAACTAACCCTCACTTTAGTGAAAAGTTTGGAAAGCTAATGTCAGAGAAGTTTGAGATGTCTATGATGAGTGAACTCAAATTCTTTCTCGGATTGCAAATCAAGCAAACTAAGGAAGGTACATTTGTCTCTCAAACAATGTACACCAAGGACTTATTCAAGAAGTTCAATATGCAAGAATGCAAAGCTATGTCTACACCCATGCCTACTAGTGTACATAATGATTTGACCAAAGATGGTGAACCTGTTGATCAAAAGGTTTATCACTCTATGATTGGTTCATTATTATACCTATTTGCTTCACGTCCCGATATTATGCTAAGTGTGTGCATGTGTGCACGATATCAAGCTGCTCCTAAAGATTGTCATCTTAAGGCTGTGAAAAGGATAGTGACATATTTAATCCATACACCAAATTTTGGCATTTGGTATCCTAAGAGTTCTTCTTATGATCTTGTTGGCTATTCCGACTCAGATTATGCCGGAGACAAGGTTGATAGAAAGTCCACTTCGGGTACTTGTCAATTTCTTGGTAGATCTCTTGTGTCTTGGTCTTCCAAGAAACAAAACTCGGTATCCTTATCCACCGCCGAAGCGGAATACATTGCCGCTGGTTCATGTTGTGCTCAATTACTTTGGATGACCCAAACTCTTAAAGATTATGGGATTTATGTGAAACATGTTCCACTGCTTTGTGACAATGAAAGTGCTATCAAAATTGGTCATAATCCTGTACAACATTCTCGAACTAAGCATATTGAAGTTCGTCATCATTTCATTCGAGATCATGTTGCTAAGGGTGACATCAATCTTAAGAATGTTCGCACCGATAAGCAATTAGCGGATATATTCACTAAACCGCTTGATGAGAAAGTGTTTTGCAGGTTGAGAGGAGAATTGAACATCATTGATGCTTCGAACTTGGAGTAGAAACTCCATTGGATACATGCAAGACATGAGCTTATAACTAATCCATGATGTATCTCTTATGACAACTATCTTATGTCTTGGATATATTTGCACCTTGCATGTTGTCTAACCCATGTAGGTGCTTGGTTGAATCTAATTCCATGAGATTGCGAATCACTCACATCCTGAGCAATCTCTACAAGACCAAGACTCTACACAATAGTGGTTGAACACAAGGAAGCACAAAACCATTCAAACATATCCTTTGACAAAATCTATGTTAAGCTTCATGATTGTCATTTTTGGATACACAAGTGGTGCTCCCAACTCTTGATGAACTACATCAACCCTGAGCACCCACACAAGTTCAACTACATGAGCAAGAACCACATCACCACCCAAGGTATGTCATTCCATCTTAGAGAAGCTTTACTCCAAGACATGAGTCAAAGCAACTCAACAAGATGTGAATACATCAAGATGCTTAAACGAAAAATGGTAATCCCATTTTGAGCTTAAACGATAAGTATGACCTATGATCAAGTGTCCTCACCTGACTCCTAAGTCAATATACTCTAACATAGGTGACTATGTCACCGCCCAATTCTAGATGAAGTTCTCTTGTGTTCTTTTCTGAGTTATTGCATTTTTCCCTTGCATATTTGTTTCCTTCTTTTCTTTTTGTTCTTGTTCTGCATATTTCTGCATCAAATTCCTTGCAAATCCTTCAGCTAATTCTTTGCAAATCTTTGTGAGATCTTACTTGACTAATGAGCTGAGGTGACAAGTGTTTTTCTCTGTGTAAACTCGGTTTCACCGACTTGCAAATTTCGGTCCAACCGAATCTTTTCGGTACCACCGAAATATGCCACTCGGTGCCACCGACTTTGCAATCAGAAAACCAATTTGTCACTTGTTCTACACTTCTTCTGATCCAGCTCCACTCAATGAATCTTGTCCTCCACAAGCATCACAATTTTATCCTCTGCTTTGTGCTGAATCTCAAGGACTAAACCTATTCGACGGATTCCAGGAAAAACCTTCTTGGAAATTGATGTCAAAGGGGGAGAGAGAGATCACATCAAAGCTTGTAGGAGAGAGAGATCACATCAAAGCTTGTAGGAGAGAGAGATCACATCAAGGGGGAGAAACAGTCTCAAGGACCAAACCTACAAGAGAGAAAGTATTAAGGGGGAGAGAAAGTCTCAAGGATCCCAGACGTTGTTAAGGGGGAGAGAGAGATTTCCAGGGAGAGAAAAATACTCAAGGATCCCAGATGCTTGATGTTCAAGAGGAGAGATGCCACATGTGTTCATATAAACTCATTTGAATTAAGTTCTATTCATATCCCTCTGCTCTGATTTTCTTTTTCCTATCTTCTCCCAATATCCCATGTAAGATTCAGGGGGAGCAAGACACCTAAGGGAAAAGAAATCAGCCAAATTCATTGCATATCTTTATTCTTGGGGAGAAGTTGAATCCAATGTGGTACCTTGTACTCACTCTCTACATGTCATCCCAGTCTTGGAATCCTTGTGGTTTCTTTTGTTTGCTCTGGCTAGTGGACGTACCTGTGTTATCTAACCTTGTTTGTGCAGGTTCATTCCATCCTAAGCCAACTCGAGACCACAAGGTAAGTATATGCATCAAAATCATGAGTATGAGGAGTTCTTGCTTATGTACATACTGTTTGCAAGAAGGATTCATGAGCATGAAGGTATTTTCCTTGATAATCTTTTGCTCTGATGCATATGGCCAAGATACATGTACACATTGCCTACTCTGTCATGTTTATGCTCTCACATGCCTCTATATTTCATATTTACATGAGTGCATACATGTAGGGGGACCCTATGCTTGCTACATGTTCTTCCAAAGCTTTACTTGCTGTTCTTTATATCTTTATCTAAAGCTTTGATGTATGTTGCCATCAATTACCAAAAAGGGGGAGATTGAAAGCACAAGTGCTCCCTAGGTGGTTTTTAATAATTGATGACAACATATCTCTTGTTGGACTAACATTTCTATCTAGCATGTTTCAGATAAGTTCAACAATGGAGTGGCATGGACTAAAGGTTGTGGGAACTCCTTCAAGATGCTAAGGACAAAGGATTGGCTAAAGCTTCAAGCTCAAGACTCTTCATTTTACATTTTAGTGATCCAAGATCACATTGAGTCCATAGGAAAAGCCAATACTATCAAGGAGGGATGAGGTGTTGCTTAATGAGCCTCTTGCTTCATGTGCTTAATGATATGCTCCAAAACCCTCAACTACTTTCCCATATCCACATATGACCTAAACCCTAAGCCAAACTCGGTCCTACCGATTCTTCCTATCCAGCGCCACCGAGTTTCACTTGTCATAAGCCACTGCCAAACCCTAATCAGTTCGGTCTCACCGATGGGATCTCGGTCTCACCGAGATGGGCTTGCAAACTCTCTGTTACCCATTGCAATTATTCTTGGTCCCACCGAGTTTGCTTGACCAAATCTCAGTTTCACTTATTACCCAAATCGGTCCCACCGAGTTTGAGTAATCGGTCAAACCGAGTTTTGGATTTACCCTAACCCTAGCACATCGGTCCCACCGAGTTGATCCAGTCGGTCCCACCGAAATCACTAACGGTCACTAGGTTTACATTTTCGGTCCGACCGAGTTTATTGATTCGGTCCCACCGAGATTGGAAAACTGTGTAACGGTTGGATTTTGTGTGGAGGCTATATATATACCCCTCCACCTCTTTCTCATTCTATGAGAGAGCCATCAGAACACACACATATGTTCTGAGAGAGAACCACCTACTCATGTGTTGAGACCAAGACATTCCATTCCTACCATATGAATCTTGATCTCTAGCCTTCCCAAGTTTCTTTCCACTCAAATCTTCTTTCCACCAAATCCAAATCCTATGAGAGAGAGTTGAGTGTTGGGGAGACTATCATTTGAAGCACAAGAGCAAGGAGTTCATTACCTACACACCATTTGTTACTTCTTGGAGAGTGGTGTCTCCTAGATTGGCTAGGTGTCACTTGGGAGCCTCCGACAAGATTGTGGAGTTGAACCAAGGAGTTTGTAAGGGCAAGGAGATCGCCTACTTCGTGAAGATCTACCGCTAGTGAGGCAAGTCCTTCGTGGGCGATGGCCATGGTGGGATAGACAAGGTTGCTTATTCGTGGACCCTTTGTGGGTGGTTGCTTCTTCATGGACCCTTCGTGGGTGGAGCCCTGTGTGGACTCGCGCAACCGTTGCCCTTGGGTGGAGCCCTGTGTGGACTCGCGCAACCGTTACCCTTCGTGGGTTGAAGTCTCCATCAACGTGGATGTAGGATAGCACCACCTATCCGAACCACGGGAAAAATATTTGTGTCTCCAATTGCGTTTGATCTCTCCAAACCCTTCCCTTTACATTCTTGCAAGTTGCATGCTTTACATTCCGCTGCTCATATACTCTTTGCATGCTTGCTTGATACGTATTGTGTGTGTTGAAATTGTGCCTAAACCCCACTTAAACCGAAAAAGTTTAAAAATTGCAACTTTAGCACTAAGTGTCTAATCACCCCCCTCTAGACACATCTACTTCTAGATCCTACAGAATTTTTCATTATAGAACTTGGCTTGTATATTCCAATGATGGGCTTCCTAAAAATGCCCTAGGTCTTCATGAGCAAGCAAGTTGGATGCACACCAACTTAGTTTCTTTTGTTGAGCTTTCATATACTTATAGCTCTGGTGTATCCGTTGCATGGCAATCCCTACTCACTCACATTGATATCTATTGTTGGGCATCTCCATAGCCCGTTGATACGCCTAGTTGATGTGACACTATCTTCTCCCTTTTTTGTCTTCTCCACAACCACCATTCTATTCCACATATAGTGATATATCCATGGCTCACGCTCATGTATTGCGTGAAAATTGAAAAAGTTTGAGAACGTCAAAAGTATGAAACAATTGCTTGGCTTGTCATCGGGGTTGTGCATGATTTAAATACTTTGTGTGGTGAAGATAGAGCATAACCAGACTATATGATCTTGTAGGGATAACTTTGTTTGGCCATGATATTTTGAGAAGACATGATTGCTTTGTTAGTATGCTTGAAGTATTATTATTTTTATGTCAATATTAAACTTTTATCTTGAATCTTTTGGATCTGAATATTCATACCATAATTAAGAAGAATTACATTAAAATTATGCCAAGTGTCACTCCAAATAAAAAATTATCCTTTTTATCATTTACCTACTCGAAGACGAGCAGGAATTAAGCTTGGGAATCCTTAATACGCCTCCAACGTATCTATAATTTTTGATTGCTCCATGCTATATTATCTACTGTTTTAGATATTATTGGGCTTTATTATCCACTTTTATATTATTTTTGGGACTAACCTATTAACCGGAGGCCCATCCTAGAATTGCTATTTTTTTGCCTATTTTAGGGTTTCGAAGAAAAGGAATATCAAACAGAGTCCAAACAGAATGAAACCTTCAGGAACGTGATTTTCTCACCAAACATGATCAGGGAGACTTGGACTCAACATCAAGAAATAAAGGAGGAGGCCACGAGGTAGGGGGTGCACCTACCCCCCCTAGGCGCACCCTCCACCCTCGTGGGCCCCTGTTGCTTCACCGACATACTCCTTCCTCCTATATATACCTACATACCCGCAAACGATCAGATACGGAGCCAAAACCCTAATTCCACCGCCGTAACTTTCTGTATCCACAAGATCCCATCTTGGGGCCTGTTCCGGAGATCCGCCGGAGGGAGCATCCATCACGGAGGGCTTCTACATCAACACCATAGCCCCTCCGATGAAGTGTGGGTAGTTTACTGATACGTCTCCATCGTATCTATACTTTTTGATTGTTCCATGCCAATATTATTCAACTTTCATATACTTTTGGCAACTTTTTATACTATTTTTGGGACTAACATATTGATCCAGTGCCTAGTGCCAGTTCCTGTTTGTTGCATGTTTTTTGTTTAGCAGAATATCCATATCAAACAGAGTCCAAACGGGATAAAAACTGATGGAGATTTTGTTTGGAATATATATGATTTTTGGGAAGAAAAATCCACGCGAGACGGTGCCCGAGGTGGCCACGAGGCAGGGGGGCGCGCCAGCCCCCCTGGGTGCACCCCTGACCCTCTTGGGCCACCCATAAGGCGGTTGATGCCCTTCTTTCGCTGCAAGAAAGGTAATATCCAGATAGAGATCGTGTCAAAATTTCAGCCCAATCGGAGTTACGGATCTCCGGGAATATAAGAAACGGTGAAAGGGAAGAATCTGAGAACGCAGAAACAGAGAGAGACAGATAGACAGATCCAATCTCGGAGGGGCTCTGGCCCCTCCCTTGACATGGGGGCCATGGACCAGAGGGCAAACCCTTCTCCCATCTAGGGATAAGGTCAAGGAAGAAGAAGAAGAAGAAGGAGGGGGCCTCTCTCCCCCTCGCTTCCGGTGGCGCAGGAACACCACCGGGGGCCATCATCATCCCCGCGATCTACACCAACACCTCCGCCATCCTCACCAAAATCTCCATTACCTTCCCCCCCCCCTCTATCTATAGCGGTCCACTCTCCCGCAACCCGTTGTAGCCTCTACTTGAACATGATGCTTTATTATTCATATTATTATCCAATGATGTGTTGCCATCCTATGATGCCTGAGTAGATTTACGTTGTCCTATCGGTGGTTGATGAATTGCTATGATTGATTTAATTTGCTTGTGGTTATTTTGCTGTCCTTTGGTGCCCATCATATGATTGCGCGCGTGGGTCACACCCTAGGGTTAGTTGTATGTTGGTAGGACTATGTATTGGAGGGCAAGAGTGACAGAAGCTTCAACCTAGCATAGAAATTGATGCATACGGGATTGAAGGGGGACCGATATATCTTAATGCTATGGTTGGGTTTTACCTAAATGAACGTTAGTAGTTGCGGATGCTTGCTAATAGTTCCAATCATAAGTTCATAGAATTCCAAGTCAGGGATGACATGCTAGCAGTGGCCTCTCCCACATAATACTTGCTATCGGTCTAGTAAAGTAGTCAGTTGCTTAAGGGGCAATTTTTCAACTCCTACCACCACTTTTCTACACTCGCTATATTCACTTTATTGTTTCTTTATCTAAACAGCCCCTACCTTTTATTTATGTGCTCTTTATATTCTTGCAAACCTATCCAACAACACCTACAATGTACTTCTAGTTTCATACGTGTTCTAGGTAAAGCAAACGTCAAGCATGCGTAGAGTTGTATCGGTGGTCGATAGAACTTGAGGGAATATTTCTTCGACCTTTAGCTCCTCGTTGGGTTCGACACTCTTACTTATCAAAAACTGTTGCGATCCCCTATACTTGTGGGTTATCAAGACCTTTTTCTGGCGCCGTTGCCGGGGAGCAATAGCATGGGGTGAATATTCTCATGTGTGCTTGTTTGCTTTATCACTAAGTAATTTTTATTTTCTATTCTTAGTTGTTTTCTATCTTTAGTTATGGGTAGGAAACACAAAATACCAAAAAATTAGTTGTGCCTACTAAACCAATGGTTGAAGAACCACTCAAAATCTATCACACTGCTGAAACTCATTACTTGGATCATCTTCGATCCCTATGTGCTCGTGCTGAAACCCCAACTAGCTTAATTGAGGGCAAATCTTTAGATGAGCATCCTTATTATGTGCAACACCGAATATCTGAAAAAGGGAAAACTTTACTGGATCAAATTCATCGTTTGCAATGCTATGCTTGGAATTTATGTGAAATATATGATTATACTTGTTGTTCTGAAGACCCTAAGAAACACATTCGCTACCAATGTTTGTTTAGTGATAAAATCGTATCCTCTTATGCTAAGGGTGTTTATAGTTACTATGATGTTCAACAAATTGAAGAATTTGTTGCTTTTAAGGGTGCTTATGAAATTGCTTCTTTGATTGAAAAGTATGATGCTACTCTTTACAAATCTGAAAATTTTGCCATACTTAAATATTGCTATGATAATTATGCTTCTAATGCCTATGTTGAACCATATATTAAGGACTACTCCGCTGTCCAATAAGAGACTAATATTTTGCAGGAGTCTATGGAAGAAGAAATTGATGAAATTGTGAGCTCATTGGATGAAAAAGATGATGAGGAGAGCGAAGAACAAAAGGAGGAAGAGTGGATTAGCTACCCGTGCCCACCTTCTAATGAGAGTAACTCTTCAACTCATACATTGTTTAATTTCCCTTCGTGCTTACCGAAGGATGATTGCTATGATGATTGTTATGATCCCGTTGATTCTCTTGAAATATCCCTTTTTGATGATGCTTGCTATGCTTGTGGCCAAGATGCCAATATGAATTATGCTTATGGAGATGAACTTGCTATAGTTCCTTATGTCAAACATGAAATTGTTGCTATTGCACCCACACATGATAGTCCTATTATATTTTTGAATTCTCCAAACTACACTATATCGGAGAAGTTTGCTCTTATTAAGGAATATGTTGATGGGTTGCCTTTTACCGTTATACATGATGATTTTGATGAATATAATATGCATGTGCTTGCTGCTCCTACTTGCAATTATTATGAGAGAGGAACTATATCTCCACCTCTCTATGTTTCCAATATGATAAAATTGCAAGAAACTGTTTATACTATGCATTGGCCTTTACTATGTGTGCATGAATTGTTCTTTTATGACATGCCAATGGATAGGAAGAGAGTTAGACTTCGTCATTACTTGATATATGTTGCTTTGTGCTCCCTACTAAATGCCAAATCATTGTTAATTAAAATTGGCTTTGATATACCTCGGGATCCGGGTGGATCCATTACTAGAGCACTATATGCCTAGCTTAATGGCTTTAAAGAAAGCGCTGCCTGGGAGACAATCCGGAAGTTTTAGAGAGTCATTTATTTCTGTTGAGTGCTTTTATATAGTTTAAAAACAACAAAAATAAAGAGGGGAACCCAAAACTTTTTCAAAAAGGAAAGCGAAAGTGAGAAAGACAAGCATTGTTGAAATGGGAGCTAGACTTGAACTTTGTTCATGCTCACGGAAACTTTGTGAATCTTGATTACATAAAATTTTCAATAATAATAATTATCCCCTTGTACAATTCCATTGTATTATAAAAATAATGTGCCAAGGTTTGCCTTTAGGATGTTTACATTTGCTTGATGGTTTGTACGGTGCAGGACAGAAACTTTGGCTGTAGTGCGTGATTTTACATTTTTTTCTGGAACGTCAACTGATTCTGATTCTTTTTTCACTGTCTTCCTATACAAATTTTTTATTTTTCCTAATTTTTATAGAATTTTTCAAGTATCATAAGTATGGTGAATGTTCATATTATTATAGACTGTTCTGTTTTAGACAGATTCTGTTTTTGATGAATAGTTTGCTTGTTTTGATGAAATTATCAATTTATATTAGTGGATTAAGCCATGAAAAATTTATACTACAGTAGACACAATGCAAAAACAAAATATGAATTGGTTTGAAATTGTACTTAGACTAGTGATTTGCTTTATTATACTAACGGATCTTACCGAGTTTTCTGTTGAAGTTTTGTGTGGATGAAGTGTTCGATGATCGAGAAGGTCTCGATGTGAGAAGAAGGAAGAGAGGCAAGAGCTCAAGCTTGGGGATGCCCGAGGCACCCCAATTAAATATTCAAGGAGACTCAAGCGTCTAATCTTGGGGATGCCCCGGAAGGCATCCCCTCTTTCTTCAACAAGTATCGGTATGTTTTCGGATTCGTTTCGTTCATGCGATATGTGCAATCTTGGAGCGTCTTTTGCATTTAGTTTTCAATTTTCTTTTATGCACCATGCTGGTATGAGATAGTCCTTGGTTTATTTATAGAATGCTCTTTGCGCTTCACTTATATCTTTTGAGTATGGCTTTATAGAATGCTTCATGTGCTTCACTTATATCATTTGAAGTTTGGATTGCCTGTTTCTCTTTACATAGACAACCGCCATTTATAGAATGCTCTTTTGCTTCACTTATATTTGTTAGAGCGTGGGCATATCTTTTGTAGAAAGAATTAAACTATCTTGCTTCACTTATATCTATTTTGAGAGATGAGAGGAACTGGTCATTCACATGGTTAGTCATAAAATCCTACATAAAACTTGTAGATCACTGAATATGATATGTTTGATTCTTTGCAATAGTTTTGCGATATAAAGATGGTGATATTAGAGTCATGCTAGCAGGTAGTTGTGGATTAGTAGAAATACTTTTGTTGAGGTTTGTGATTCCCGTAGCATGCACGTATGGTGAACCGTTATGTAACGAAGTTGGAGCATGAGGTATTTATTGATTGTCTTCCTTATGAGTGGCGGTCGGGGATGAGCGATGGTCTTCTCCTACCAATCTATCCCCCTAGGGGCATGCGTAGTAGTACTTTGCTTCGAGGGCTAATAAACTTTTGCAATAAGTATGTGAGTTCTTCATGACTAATGTTGAGTCCATGGATTATACGCACTCTCACCCTTCCACCATTGCTAGCCTCTGTAGTATCACGCAACTTTTGCCAGTACCATAAAACCACCATATACCTTCCTCAAAACAGCCACCATACCTACCTATTATGGCATTTCCATAGCCATTCCGAGTATATTGCCATGCAACTTTCATCATCATATACATGACTTGAGCATTCATTGTCATATTGCTTTGCATGATCGTAAGATAGCTAGCATGATGTTTTCATGGCTTGTCCATTTTTTAATGTCATTGCTACGCTAGATCATTGCACATCCCGATACACTGCCAGAGGCATTCATATATAGTCATATCTTTGTTCTAGATATCGATTTGTAATATTGAGTTGTAAGTAAATAAAAGTGTGATGATCATCATTATTAGAACATTGTCCCATGTGAGGTTATCAAAATAAAAGTGGCCAAAGAAGCCCCACAAAAAAGAGAGAGGCCAAAGAAGCCTACAAAAAAAGAAAAACAAACAAAAACAAACAAAAAACAAAAAATGAGAGAAAAGGAGAGAAGGGGCAATGTTACTATCCTTTTACCACACTTGTGCTTCAAAGTAGCACCATGTTCCTCATATAGAGAGTCTCTTGAGTTATCACTTTCATATACTAGTGGGAATTTTCATTATAGAACATGGCTTGTATATTCCAATGATGGGCTTCCTCAAATGCCCTAGGTCTTCATGAGCAAGCAAGTTGGATGCACACCCACTTAGTTTCAATTTGAGCTTTCATATACTTATAGCTCTAGTGCATCCGTTGCATGGCAATCCCTACTCACTCACATTGATATCTATTGATGGGCATCTCCATAGCCCATTGATACGCCTAGTTGATGTGAGACTATCTTCTCCTTTTTGTCTTCTCCACAACCACCATTCTATTCCACATATAGTGCTATGTCCATGGCTCACGCTCATGTATTGCGTGAAGGTTGAAAATGCTGAAGCGCGTACCAATTGCTCGGCTTGTCATCGGGGTTGTGCATGATGTGAGTATTTTGTGTGGTGAAGATGGAGCATAGCCAGACTATATGATTTTGTAGGGATAACTTTCTTTGGCCATGTTATTTTGAAAGGACATGATTGCTTTATTAGAAGGATTGAAGTATTGTTGTTTTTATGTCAAATGATAGACTAAGTCTTTGAATCACTCGTGTCTTAATATTCATGCCATGATTAGACATATGATCAAGATGATGCTAGGTAGCATTCCACATCAAAAAATATCTTTTTTATCATTTACCTACTCGAGGATGAGCAGGAATTAAGCTTGGGGATGCTGATACGTCTCCGTCGTATCTATAATTTTTGATTGTTCCATGCCAATATTATTCAACTTTCATATACTTTTGGCAACTTCTTATACTATTTTTGGGACTAACATATTGATCCAGTGCCCAGTGCGAGTTCCTATTTGTTGCATGCTTTTTGTTTCGCAGAATATCCATATCAAACGGGATAAAAACTGGCGGAGATTTTTTTAGGAATATATATGATTTTGGGAAGAATAATCCACGCGAGACGGTGCCCGAGGTGGCCACGAGGCAGGGGGCGCGCCTGCCCCACTAGGCGCGCCCCCGACCCTCGTGGTCCACCCGTAAGGCGGTTGATTCCCTTCTTTCACCGCAAGAAAGCTAATATCCGGATAGAGATCGTGTCAAAATTTCAGCCCAATCGGAGTTACGGATCTCCGGGAATATAAGAAATGGTGAAAGGGAAGAATCTGAGAACGCAGAAACAGAGAGAGACAGAGAGACAGATTCAATCTCGGATGGGCTCTCGCCCCTCCCGTGCCATGGAGGCCATGGACCAGAGGGGAAACCCTTCTCCCATCTAGGGAGAAGGTCAAGGAAGAAGAAGAAGGAGGGGGCTCTCTCCCCCTCGCTTCCGATGGCGCCGGAACGCCACCGGGGGCCATCATCATCACATCGATCTACACCAACACCTCCGCCATCTTCACCAACATCTGCATCACCTTCCCCCCCCCCTCTATCTACAATGGTCCACTCTCCCGCAACCCGTTGTACCCTCTACTTGAACATGGTGCTTTATGCTTCATATTATTATCCAATGATGTGTTGCCATCCTATGATGTCTGAGTAGATTTTCGTTGTCCTATCGGTGGTTGATGAATTTCTATGATTGATTTAATTTACTTGTGGTTATGTTGCTGTCCTTTGGTGCCCATCATATGATTGCGCGCGTGGATCACACCCTAGGGCAATGTATTGGAGGGCAAGAGTGACAGAAGCTTCAACCTAGCATAGAAATTGATGCATACGGCATTGAAGGGGGACCAATATATCTTAATGCTATGGTTGGGTTTTACCTAAATGAATGTTAGTAGTTGCGGATGCTTGCTAATAGTTCCAATCATAAGTGCATAGAATTCCATGTCAGGGATGACATGCTAGCAGTGGCCTCTCCCACATAATACTTTCTATCGGTCTGGCAAAGTAGTCAATTGCTTAAGGGGCAATTTCACAACTCCTACCACCACTTTTCCACACTCGCTATATTTACTTTATTGTTTCTTTATCTAAACGGCCCCTACCTTTTATTTACGTGCTCTTTATATTCTTGCAAACCTATCCAACAACAATTACAAAGTACTTCTAGTTTCATACTTGTTCTAGGTAAAGCGAACATCAAGTGTGCGTAGAGTTGTATCGGTGGTTGATAAAACTTGAGGGAATATTTGTTCTACCTTTAGCTCCTCATTGGGTTCGACACTCTTACTTACCGAAAACTTTTGCGACCCTCAATATTTGTGGGTTATCATTTACCTCAGACCTTCGGGTCCATAGTTATTAGCTAGATGGCTTCTTCTCTCTTTTTGGATCTCAATACAATGTTCTCCCCCTCTCTTGTGGAGATCTATTCGATGTAATCTTCTTTTTGTGGTGTGTTTGTTGAGAACGATGAATTGTGGGTTTATGATCAAGACTATCTATGAACAATATTTGAATCTTCTCTGAATTCTTTTATGTATGATTGGTTATCTTTGCAAGTCCCTTCGAATTGTCAGTTTGGTTTGGCCTACTAGATTGATCTTTCTTACAATGGGAGAAGTGCTTAGCTGTGGGTTCAATCTTGTGGTGTCCTTTCCCAGTGACAGTAGGGGCAGCAAGGCATGTATTGTATTGTTGCCATCGAGGATAACAAGATGGGGTTTTATCATATTGCATGAATTTATCCCTCTACATCATGTCATCTTGCTTAAGGCGTTACTCTGTTTTCATGAACTTAATACTCTAGATGCATGCTAGATAGTGGTCGATGAGTGGAGTAATAGTAGTAGATGCAGGCAGGAGTCGGTCTACTTGTCTCGGACGTGATGCCTATATACATGATCATACCTAGATATTCTCATAACTATGCTCAATTCTGTCAATTGCTCAACAGTAATTCGTTCACCCACCATAAAATACGTATGCTCTTGAGAGAAGCTACTAGTGAAACCTATGGCCCCCGGGTCTATCTTCATCATATTAATCTTCCAATACTTAGTTACTTCCTTTGCTTTTATTTTACTTTGCATCTTTACCACAAAAATACCAAAAATATTATCTTATAATATCTATCAGATCTCACTCTCGTAAGTGACCGTGAAGGGATTGACAACCCCTTATCACGTTGGTTGCGAGGAGTTATTTGTTTCATGCAGGTACGAGGGACCACGCCGGACACATCCGCACCGCCGCTCCCCTCCACTCGCAGGACGCCACGTGGCCACCCGGCCGCCCGCCACCGTAGCGGCCCAGAGAGCCCGGATCCGGCCCTCCGCGGCCCGCGCGCTCGCCCGCGCCGCCCCACTCCTCCTCCCGCGCGTCGCCGCGCCGCCGCAGAGCTCTGCCGCCGCCACGCTTCTCGTGGCTGACCACCGCCACCACTCGCCACCCGCGCGCCTCAGCAACTCGCCGGCGCCGCCCGTCCACCGCCTCCCTCAACCCGCCGGCGCCACCTGCGACTCCGTGCGCCACCCTGCTGCCGATCCTCCTCACCAGCGCCGCCCTCCGCCATAGACGTCACCGCTCTGGTGAGATCCAGTGGATCGGGACGAGATCCACCCGGATCTTATCCAAACAGCACCCTGCGTCCCGCATCTCCTCATCCCTCTCCGCTCCGTCCACCTTTTCCCGAGGTCCAATTTCTACTAAGTCCCAAAACCCTAATATTTTGATGCCCTCCTCATCATGTCACATCTCCGTGCTCAGTGATCTGAATCATGCATATGATATGTCAAAATGTTTGTCTCGTTGAGCTATTTATTTTAGCAGCATTTCTATGCATGTTACGGTCCATATTGATGCCATTATCATCATTGCAAAAGTGCTATAAAATGTTAACTGCTAGTTCTTAACCGAACTTGATGATTTGTCATTTTTGTTGCATTTGATCTGTGCATCCTATGAGCATGAGGTCTATGTATGTTTTGAGCTCCATCATGACATCTTTACGGAGGTGAAAGTCTTGTATTTTTTGTGAGCTATGTGGTGACTAGCACAAGCATCCGAACTAGGCTCCATGATGGTGTTGTTTTCAGGGACTTAGGATTTTGCTGCTGGTATTTTGATGCCGTGTAAACTTGATTCTACCAGGAGATCCATGCTTATTTTGGGATAGTTCAGTAAGGATGATTTGGACATATGGTTATGCTCTACCCATTCATGCGTCTGGTTGCAATTTTGTAGTGCTCTAGCATGTCTTTTTCTTGCTATACTTTTGCTATATATTATTCCTGACAGATTGTTTACATGTTAATCAATATTGCCATGGTTGTTGCTAGTGATGCATGTACCCTTTGAACTTTCTCTTTCTATGGTTAGCTTCATGAACATGTCATCTTGCTATTGGTATGCTTATGTTGTCATTTAATGCTTTGTGATGAGTGGCATAAGCTTGCAAAGTTGCTACCATGAATCTGTTTATGCCATGCTCTGTTTTCCTTCTAAGTCTAAATATGTTTATGAAAATTGCTATGTTTACATGGGTGTCATCGTATCTTCTGTGCCATTTTGGCTCATGTTCATTAAGGGTCTTTTGTTCTATGCATTTAGCAGAATCATGCGATGCCTTTGTTTGACATGATATGTTCCTGTAGAATGTTGTATGCTAGCTCCAAAAAGTGCTTCCTGATGTTGTTTTTGACATGTTAGTATTTTCACCAAGTCTGCGAAGCTGATATCTTTTCCGCTTTTGCCATGCTTGTTTGATCCTGTTCTATTGTGAATTATCCGTAGCTCAGTGTTCATGTTTTGTCAAGCATCTCTTGTACATCACTACCATATGCTTTGTTATTATGTTGGAGTGCAGTAGCTTAGTTTCTTGTTGCATTCTAAGTGCTATCATGTTGTTAATCGCAGATTTGCGTCATTCTTGTGTTGCTTGTCATTTGCAAACCATGCATCCGTTTCCAGTGATCTTTATATCGATTTCAACCGAAACCATCTCATCTTTCCAGCAGCATACTTGGTTTTCCAAGTTGATGCATTGATCATTCTTTCCCTTCTGGAGCACACATATGCATTGCATATCATATCTTGCATATCATGCCATGTATTGCATCATGTTGCTTGTGCATTGCACCATGATTGACAGTTGTTCCATTGCTTGTGTTCTTTCTTTGGGTAGATCCAGGAGATGAGTACGTGGACGAGGAACCTGTCGAGTACGCTAATGAGGATCAAGCTTTCGACAATGCTGAGAACATGGCAGGCAAGATGACCATACCCTCGATATCACTTCTATCTTTGCTTTGCTACTTGTTCGTTCTAGTGCTATGCCGCGCTACCTACCACTTGTTTATCATGCCTCCCATATTGTCATGTCAAGTATCTAACCCACCTTCCTAGCAAACCATTGTTTTGGCTATGTTACCGCTTTCGCTCAGCCCCTCTTATAGCGTTGCTAGTTGCAGGTGAAGTTGAAGTTTGTTCGATGTCGAAACATGGATATGTTGGGATATCATATTATCTCTTATTTAATTAATGCATCTATATACTTGGTAAAGGGTGAAAGGCTCGGCCTTTTTCCTGGTGTTTTGTTCCACTCTTGCCGCCCTAGTTTCCGTTATACTGGTGTTATGTTCCTTGATTTTGCGTTCCTTACGCGGTTGGGATTATGGGACCCCCTTGACAATTCGCCTTGAATAAAACTCCTCCAGCAAGGCCCAACCTTGGTTTTACCATTTGCCACCTAAGCCTTTTTCCCTTGGGTTCCGCAGACTTGAGGGTCATCTTTGTTTTAAACCGTCGGGCCAGTGCTCCTCTTAGTGTTGGTCCAACCTATCAACCGCCGGTGGCCACCAGGGGCAACTCTTGGCTGGCCTATCGGAAGTTTGGACAACCCGGTGTGCCTTGAGAATGAGATATGTGCAGCTCCTATCGGGATTTGTCGGCACGGTAGGGTGGTCTTGCTGGTCTTGTTTTACCATTGTTGAAATGTCCTGTAACCAGGATTCCGAGACTGATCGGGTCTTTCCAGGAGAAGGAATATCCTTTGTTGACCGTGAGAGATTGTGATGGGCTAAGTTGGGACACCCCTGCAGGGCATAAACTTTCGAGAGCCGGGCCCGCGGTTATGTGGTAGATGGGAATTTGTTAATATCCGATTGTAGATAACTTGACACTTGACTTAATTAAAATGAATCAACCGCATGTGTAGCCGTGATGGTCTCTTTTCGGCAGAGTCCGGGAAGTGAACACGGCCTTGTGTTATCCTTGAACGTAAGTAGTTTCAGGATCACTTCTTAATCAGTTCTAGCTTCTCGAGCGTTGCGTTGCTTCTCTTCTCGCTCTTATTTGCGTATGTTAGCCACCATATATGCTTAGTGCTTGTTGCAGCTCCATCTCACTACCTTCTCCTACCCATAAGCTTAAATAGTCTTGATCTCGTGGGTGCGAGATTGCTGAGTCCTCGTGACTCACGGATACTTCCAAAGAGTTGCAGGTGCCGATGATGCCAGTGCAGGTGATCCTACCGAACTCAAGTGGGAGTTCGACGAGGATCTGGGTCGTTACTACGTTTCGTTTCCTGATGATCGGTAGTGGAGCCCTGTTCGGACGATCGGGGATCTAGCATCTAGGGTTTATCTTCCTTTTCTGTTGGATTTGACCGTAGTCGGTCTTTGAGTGTATTTGAATGATATATGAATTATTTATGTACTTTGTGAAGTGGCGAGTGTAAGCCAACTCTTTATACCTTTCTTATTCAGTACATGGGATTGTGTGAAGATTACCCCTCTTGCGACAAAACCACCATGCGGCTATGCCTCTAAGTCATGCCCCGACACGTTGGAGATATAGCCGCATTATGGGTGTTACAATAGGTTTCACTAGTGGCTTCTCTCAAGATAGCATATATTACGGTGGGCGAACAAATTACTCCCGAGCAATTGATAGAAAAGCACATAGTTATTGTAGCGACCCGACCTCAAACGGTCAATCCTTTGTGTATCCGGGCCGTCCTTGGATCGGTATGCTAGCACACACAGTACATCAATGTATATATCAAAGTGCAATCACATGTATAAATAACATAAAACTGATGTATACCTCATAAGTCTCAGCGGAAAAAAACACAAGTGTGTGGAGTCCCATCAACGCCAATGGCAAGTTGAGTGTAGACCGTAACCCTACAGCGTAACTCTTACTCGTCGTAGAAATTCCCGCAACATAAGACGTTGCAGCCCTGTAGGTCAGTACATTGAATGTACTGGCAAGTCACATCATAAGAATAATGAACCTATTTGTACATGCAATTTGGCTGGTGGAAAGATCTAAGTTTAGTTTTTTCATAAAGCTAGTTTTACCCTAAAATAAATGATATTATTCTACCACTATTGTATAGCATAGGATGAGTTGGTAAACCCAACTCAATCCATTCCCAAAGTTTCATTTACAACCCAACTATCTAATTAAGAGTGATGAGATCTCCCAGCATTTCCACTATTAGATGCTCAAGTTGTCCGTAACCGGGGACATGGCTAATCGATTAGGTTTTAACAGTCTGCAGAGGTTTGCGCACTTTTCCCCACAATACTCGATCGCCTGCCTTGAAGTCCTCATGCTGTCTGGCGTTTGAGAACAGGATGACTGAGACATAGTCTTTCGAAAATGTTCCCCCTTAACTCACGGATAGGCCGGTACACCTACATCATTCTACATCTGCTAGCCCATCCCGGAAGGGGTCACACTAACTACTCAACTAAGCCAGAGCCCATATTGGCTTGTGCCTGCACACTTAAGCTTCTAGACATGAGAATACGATTAATATCTTTGAGCCTGGGCGGCCGACCACTAGTGGTGCACCACCATGGATTAACCATGCATGCTCCCACTGTACTTCGCCACCATTCAAACCAAATACTGCCCAGGTAGTTCATTTACAAGTCTTGGTCCTGATTACTACTTTGTCACTCATGTCTCACCATGTTCGCTTCCCAAAGCGCGTCTACATTTAGCGAGGAAAAAATAAACTTACACGATGGTGACAAGGATGTATAGATCAGACCTACCTCAATGAACTACTAGGTAACGACATAGCCAATTGGCAACAATAAATCCTACCATGCAATCCTACCACAAAGGCACTAAGTGCATAATATAAAACATAGGTAATTGGAAGAATGGTCAAATGTGAACTTGCCTTGATACTGGTAGTTGAATTCTAGAGATCGATAGTACTCAGCTTCGCACTCCGGACAGTCTATCGTCAAAGTAAAATAACATACATAAGCAATCATTGCAGAGAGCAATAACATGCAACACAAAAGACTCGGAAAACCAAATGGAAATCCAACACACATAACTTGCATGCAAATAATTCCAGGTGCTAACAATAAGTGACATATGGAGCAAAACCATGATGTGATCTATCGTGCATACTTGGCATAGTAATAAAACAATCATGGACAGATACTAATCGTGTGAAAATTATAGTGACAATGGTCCAGGTGGTAGGGTTTGGCTACGGTGACACGGTGCAAAAAGAATCACATCAATCGGAGCTACGGTTTAGGAGATATGGCCATTTGAAGTTCGAATTCAAATCTGAATAAAGTTCATATTTGAATTTGCAAAAAGTTTACAAACATAATGCTACTGGATAGATCTAAGCATGACGAAGAATTTGCCGCTGGTTTGATCGCGTTTGGATCTATGGTTAAAAAGTTGTGGCTATTCTAAGTTTAGGGGCTAATCTGCTAATTCCAAGGACTGAACGGTGAAGAAAGTTATCACGAACAAGTCCTGGGCATGTGGCAGATTTCTATAGGCTGCAAGTTGTTCGCTGTGATGCTTATAGAGCGAACAGCCGCTAAATAGGAAAAATAACAACCACGGCTAAATAAAACAAAATAAACAAAGATCGGTTTATCTAAAAGGATCGGTTTAATCTAAACCGCGGTTAACCGCGTGGTTTTTGTAAGAAAAGAAAATGCATGAGGGGCTGGGCGGTGGCTCACCGAGCAATGACGGCGGCGTCAGTGGCGTTGGGCGGTGGACGGGGCGGTGACTCTGGCGGTCCTCGGCGGCAGCGAACGGGTCGGGGAGGTGTGGCGCGGCGCTGGCTGTCCGGTGTGTAGTCGGCTGGTGGTGGGGTGGCCTAGACGAGCGAGGTAGAGGGCAACAGCTTCGTGCTCCGGCGAGGCTCTCGGTCGGTGGCTGCGTCGCTCCAGCAAGACCTAGGAGCAAAAATGATGTCAAAATGACGCGGTGGTTTGAGGCAACAAGATTGATGAAGACAAAGAGGGCTCGGGTGTACCACCGGTGGAGGAAACAACGGCGGAGCGGCTCGGCTCCGGCGAGATCCGAATGGGCGAGGCGGCGACTAAAGGCGATGAGGGATGACGCGAGAGAGTTGAATGGAGAGAGGGGAGTCCCGGGGTTTTATAGGAGCGGCTAGGGGTGCTTGGAAGCAGCGGATAAGGCCTATCCCGAGGGGAAGGCGGCCGGTGGTTGCGGGCGGCGCGTGCGATGTTTATCCTGTGTCGTGCGGGAGGTTAGAGACGACGAGGTGGGGCGGGTCCCACCTGTCGGCGAGCGCGGAAGGGGCGCGTGAGGGGAAGGCGCGGGCGGTCGCCCGGCTCGAAGCGCTCCATGCGCTAGGGTAGGCCACGGGCCAAAAGCGCGCCTGGGCCGGTTCGTGCGCTCCTGGGCCGAACAGTGTTTTGGTCCAGGCAGTGTTCTTTTTTTAAACAAGAAAAATAAACTGCAACAGAGGAAAAAACAAAAATATTACATAGGCATATTATATACCAAAATGTTCAGAAAAATAACAAGAATAAAGTGAACTATTTTCGAGTTCAAATAAATTTCATCAAAATTCATAAAAGTCAAACAGTGCTACTATTGCATTTAAAATCAATAAAAACAGTTTTAAAAATAGCAAAATGATTTCAAATTTATTTTCTCCTAATTTTCCATTAAAGGGAATCATTTTACCCTTATTTCCATTTATTTATTTTTAGGAGAAAAATAATTTGAATTAAAACTAAATAACTCCCAAGAGGATTTGAAATTTGGAAATTCAAATAACTTCAAAGTGACTTTGAAATTATTTCTTTGAAACTTACAACTCTGTTTCTTCAAATTTGAAGAAGTCATTTTATCTTCCCTCATGAACTCATTGAGTTGCTTAAAGTTTCTAAGTTCGAAATATTTCAAATGGAATTCAAATCATTTTCAAACCCCTTTTTTATTTTCTTCAAATGGAAGAAGTCATATTATCTTCACTCTAGGGTCTTGTGATTAGATGACTTTGAATTCATGGAGATCAAGAAAAATGCAAGATGAATGTTTTGCGAAAGTCCTTTTATTCCCTCTCACTCAACTTTCAAAAAAACATTTTCCACTCAATTTCACACCATTAATCACACAACAATCCAACATACAGTCATAATAATTTATTTAGTATAACATTCCAAAATTTAGAATTTTGGGATGTTACAAACTGCCACCCTTAAAATGAATCTCATCCTCGAGATTCGGAGAGGCTAGAAAGAAGGTTAGGTTTGGGGGGGTCTCCTTGAGAATCCATTCATCAACACAAGGTATGTGGTGCTACCACCCTTAGAAGCATGGTTATGGTTCCAACAAAACTCATGTACTCCGCCCTTTGGGTTGACGACGTCGGTCTTCTCTTATTCTCCAGAGTAACTCTTTCTTTAAGGCTCTTCAGGTAAGGGCATGGCCTTTTCCTCAAAATCTAGAGTCCTTGCATCAAATAAGATCCTTCCGAGTCTGGGTCTTCTTAGCTGTCACGCTATCGCCAATGCTAAACAACTATCGGAAATCTCATGGTGGTCTACATTTACTGGTTCTCCTGCAGAAAATGGGTCTTGGTTGAACCTCACCACATAACCTACGACTGGCAATAGGTGCCTGTACAGGGTTTCCATCGTCTTGCCATTCTAAGACTTTTGGCTTATCGAGTCGGCACTCTTCTAAGGTTTTAAGGCTCTCTGATTTTCTATCAACATATGATAGCTCATGATAGAAGTCTCCGGTATGGGGGCCAATCCATCCCTTACTTGAATCATTACCACATACGCAGATAGTGAATCATGTATTCTAACACTAGGGCATCCTCACATGCATTGCAGAACTTCTCTTCTCCATGAACTGGGTTCGGATAAATCCATTTGTTCTGCAAGCCAAACAAAATCTCTATCGCTTCTTCACAACTCTTGGGTTTACGTAACTCCTATGGAACGTCTGCTGATGAAATCACAGCTTTAGAATTCTTTTCTTCAAAGAGATTGTGCTTGTTTCCTTACCAAATCCTGGGTCCTGTGGGTTATGGCCCACTTAACCACTTGTATATCTTTAACTCATCCTTGGAGTTAGTATTTTTCCATATTCTAACATTACATCTCCTTTAAATCCAATAGTAATTCATTCCCTCATACTCTTGGCGTAACCATCATAACTAAAACCAAACTCCAACTCATTTGTCGAAACTCCACCCTATGGAATACATTTCCTTTTCCATTGGTCAAGTGTTCACACAGACAAGTATCGCCAAAAATGCACTAGTTCATCCATAATTCATATTCTCTTCATATCAAATCCTTTATTATATCCTTAACCACTACTCAAAACTCAAATTTCAAAAGTACCCTATTGCAAAAGCTACCATCCACATAGTTTGGTATGGTCAAGCATTACTTCCATCTTTATTCATTTGCCCTACTTGAAGATGTTTTCAGTTTCACTTGAATTGTGCGATGTGATCCTTGAAATCATTGATGTTTTGCTTCATCGTGGTGACCATGAGCTTCATCTCCATCATCTATGCGTGCACCTCTCTCGGGTATTCCTGAGTGTGAGGGAGTCTTGCTTCAAGTTTTTCTCCAATCTGACGTATGGCTTCCATAGAAGCTTCACGAACAGAGTCAAAGAATATTGCTCGTGGTACTCAAGAAATGAAAAAGTATTGCCCCATAGTCTTTGGGCAAACTCCCTTCACACGGTGGAGGTGTACCTCCACGTACCAAAGTTCAACTCCATTCTCCATGAAAGGATAACACTTGTAGACTAAATCTCCTTCAAGATGAATATGCTTCATCATGTCCTTCAGGATTTATGGGTAATCCCGATCACTAGTCAGGGTCATGATCATTTCCAGGCCCTTGAGAAAAGACTCGTAAAGGGTTGTCATCTGCAGGCATAAGATAGAAGGGGTACTCAGGATACTGTATGTATTTCCTTTGGTGAAATGTGGTTATTTTTCTGGGAAAGGTTTGGGGTCAGCTTGTCCATGGGTTCAAGGTTTAAGTCTGGGTGACATAGTGATAGAGGCATTCACAATCAATAAACAACTCTTAACATTTCATACAAAATTCCGAACACCTCAACTTTTATTGCTTCATGAGCTATTACAATTTCCATTTCACAACTCAACTCATCATCCCCAACGAAAATAAGAGTGCATCCCATATTTATTACATGCTTTATTCCAATATCAAGATCTCAACTACTCTGCTCAAGCTTTCCTCAGGTCTGAACATTCTCTGGAAAAATGTCCTACTCCTTTGCAGCATAAACCAATGACTTCAGACAAATCCAGTGGCTTCCTGGTGGTTATCTTGGCTCCTTGGGTTCTTGGCTTCCTTTCTGGGCATTTGCTAGCATAATGACCTAAATCCTTGCACCTGTAACAAGTGATTTCACTAAGGTCCTTTTCTGCAGAAATTGGGTTGTTCTGGGGATACATGCTCTTTCTCTTCCTCGACTTCTTCGTTCTGATCAATTCCTCTATCTCTTGTCGATCAAACTCCACTTCTTCTGTCGGGAAGTTTCCCAGATACTCTTGGCTTTCCTTCGTGCAATAGTGTGAAAGATGTCCTTCTTCTCCACATGAATAGCAAGCATTGTAGTAAAAATATTTTTAGGCTTTGTCCATCAGGGTCGTCAACATCTTCTTTCATCACTGGTTTTCTTAAACTTTCCCCGAGGGCTTCTTTCACTGCTTCCTTCTGCTGCTTGGTAATTTCTTGTACCTTGACATAAATATGACACTGGGCAGGGTAGTGCGTAGTTCCTTCACACAAGAAACAAGTACCCTTCATGGTTGGACATTCTTCAGCTTGGTGATTTCCTTCACAATGAGGGATTCCATCCTTGTGTTCTTCATGGGTATGTCCTATCTCACCACAAATCTTGCATGCACAAGGTTTCTTCATTTTATTGCCATAGGGCTTCTGAATAAGACGAGACCTCAGTAGAGTCATCTTGAATTCCTCCCAAGTTTTTGCTCCGTTACATCCTTGTATGGCCTGATGCATTTTCCACAAGGTTGCAACACTTTTTGTAAAGTACTGAAGAGCGTATTGAACCTCATACTTCCTTGCAACCAAATTGCTCCTGAAGTGATTCTCCATGTTTTGAATCCATAGCTCTGCCTCCAACTGAGTGATCGGTTCAGAGAATACAAGTCCATCTTCATTCATCATCTATTGGGTCCAAGGGTTTTGGGATGAGATAAGAGGGATAGAGAGATACACACAATACACACAATATATTTTTGAAAATAAGTTTTATTTGTGGCTGTCAGGAAAAACATCAAACAATGACATCTCACAAACATCGCATCTAACGTGAGTATACAATCGGAGTTTCGTCTTCTAAAGGTCATATAAATCTTGGAATTCTTCAGTGTCTTCAAATTCTTTAATTCTTCGGAGGCTTCGACTATTGTAGCTTCAACTCTTCTATTGTATGGTGAAGTTTGATATCTTGTCCTTCTCGGAGTGGTCTCATCAGTTGATCCTCCGTGTGGTCAAAGGGAAAAGGGTATTGTCTAACTATTCAAGATAAAAGGAAAGATTTGATAACACTCAGAAAAGAAGAGAGGTAAATGATATTTTTTAAATAAAGTTTTAGAGAATTCCTTTCCTAAGGGTTTTCCAGTTCTAGGGTCACGTCCTACAGTCAATATGTGCTCTGATACCATCTCTGTAGCGACCCGACCTCAAACGGTCAAGCCTTTGTGTATCCGTGTCATCCTTGGATCGGTATGCTAGCACACACAGTACATCAATGTATATATCAAAGTGCAATCACATGTATAAATAACATAAAACTAATATATACCTCATAAGTCTCAGCGGAAACAAACATAAGGGTGTGGAGTCCCATCAATGCCAACAGCAAGTTGAGTATAGACCGTAACCCTACAATGTAACTCTTACTCGTCGTAGAAATTCCTGCAACATAAGACGTTGCAACCCTGTAGGTCAGTACATTGAATGTACTGGCAAGTCACATCATAAGAATAATGAACCTATTTGTACATGCAATTTGGCTGGTGGAAAGCTCTAAGTTTAGTTTTTGCATAAAGCTAGTTTTTCCCTAAAATAAATGATATTATTATACCACTATTGTATAGCATACGATGAGTTCGTAAACCCAACTCAATCTATTCCCAAAGTTTTATTTAAAACCCAATTGTCTAATTAAGAGTGATGAGATCTCCCAGCATTTCCACTACTAGATGCTCAAGTTGTCCGTAACCGGGGACACGGCTAATCGATTAGGTTTTAACACTCTGCAGAGGTTTGCGCACTTTTCCCCACAAGACTCGATCGCCTCCCTTGAAGTTCTTGCACTGTTTGGTGTTTGAGAACAGGTTGACCGAGACATGGTCTTTCGAAAATGTTCCCCCTTAACCCACAGATATGTCGGTACACCTACATCATTCTACATCTGCTAGCCCATCCCGGAAGGGGGTCACACTAACTACTCAACTAAGCCAGAGCCCATATTGGCTTCTGGCTGGACACTTATGCTTCTAGACATGAGAATACGATTGATCTCTTTGAGCCTGGGCGGTCGACCACTAGTGGTGCACCACCATGGATTAACCATGCATGCTTCCACTTTACTTCGCCACCACTCAAACCAAATACCGCCCAGGTAGTTCATTTACAAGTCTTGGTCCTGATTACTACTTTGTCACTCATGTCTCACCATGTTCGCTTCCCAAACCACGTCTACATTTAGCGAGGCAAAAATAAACTTACACGATGGTGACAAGGATGTATAGATCAGACCTACCTCAATGAACTACTAGGTAACAGCATAGCCAACTGGCAACAATAAATCCTACCATGCAATCCTACCACAAAGGCACTAAGTGCATAATATAAAACATAGGTAATTGGAAGAATGGTCAAATGTGAACTTGCCTTGATACTGGTGGTTGAATTCTAGAGATCGATAGTACTCGGCTTCGCACTCCGGACAGTCTATCGTCAAAGTAAAGTAACATACATAAGCAATCATTCCAGAGAGCAATAACATGCAGCACAAAAGACTCAGAAAACCAAATGGAAATCCAACACACATAACTTGCATGCAAATAATTCTAGGTGCTAACAATAAGTGACATAAAGTGCAAAACCGTGATGTGATATATCATGCATACTTGGCATAGTAATAAAACTATCATGACAGATAGTAATCGTGTGAAAAGTATAGTGACAATGGTCCAGGTGGTAGGGTTTGGCTACAGTGACACGGTGTAAAAAGAATCACATCAATGGGAGCTATTGTTTAGGAAATATGGCCATTTGAAGTTCGAATTCAAATCTGAATAAAGTTCATATTTGAATTTGGAAAAAGTTTACAAACATGATGCTACTAGATAGATCTAATCATGACGAAGAATTTTCCGCTGGTTTCATTGAGTTTGGATCTATGGTTAAAAAGTTGCGGCTATTCTAAGTTTAGGGGCTAATCTGCAAATTCCAGGGACTGAACGGTGAAGAAAGTTATCATGAACAAGTCCTGGCCACATGGCAGATTTCTATAGGATGCAAGTTGTTCGCTGCGATGCTTATAGAGCGAACAGCTGCTAAATAGGAAAAATAACAACCACGGCTAAATAAAACAAAATAAACCAAGATCGGTTTATCTAAACGGATCGGTTTAATCTAAACCACGGTTAACCGCGTGGTTTTTTTTAAGAAAAGAAAATGCACGAGGAGCTAGGCGGTGGCTCACCGAGCAATGACGGCGGCGTCGGTGGCGTTGGGCGGTGGACGGGGCGGCGACTCCGGCGGTCCTCGGCGGAAGCGAACGGGTCGGGGAGGTGTGGCGCGGCGCTGGCGGTCCGGTGGTGTAGTCGGCGGTCGGTGGGGTGGCCTAGACGGGCGAGGTAGAGGGCAACGGCTTCGTGCTCCGGCGAGGCTGTTGGTCGGTGGCTACGTTGCTCCGGCAAGACCTAGGAGCAAAAATGATGTCAAAATGACGCGGTGGTTTGAGGCAACAAGATTGATGAAGACAAAGAGGGCTCGGGTGTACCTCCGGCGGCGGAAACAATGGCGGAGCAGCTCGGCTCCAGCGAGATCCGAATGGGCGAGACGGCGGCAATAGGCGACGAGGGACGACGCGAGAGAGCTGAATGGAGAGAGGGGAGTCCTGGGGTTTTATAGGCGCGGCTAGGGGTGCTTGGAAGCTACCGATAAGGCCTATCCGGAGGGGAAGCCGGCCGGTGGTTGCGGGCGGCTCGTGGGATGTTTATCCTGTGCCGTGCGGGAGGTTAGAGACGACGATGTGGGGTGGGTCCCACCTGTCGGCGAGCGCGGAAGGGGCGCGTGAGGGGAAGGCGCGGGCGGTCACCCGGCTCGAAGCGCTCCATGCGCTGGGGCAAGCCACGGGCCAAAAGCGCGGCTGGGCCGGCTCATGCGTTCCTGGGCCGAACAGTGTTTCAGTCCAGGTGGTGTTCTTTTTTTAACAGGAAAAATAAACTGCAATAGAGGAAAAAACAAAATTATTACATAGGCATATTATATACCAAAATGTTCAGAAAAATACCAAGAATAAAGTGAACTATTTTTCAAGTTCAAATAAATTTCATCAAAATTCATAAAAGTCAAATAGTGCTACTGTTGCATTTAAAATCAATAAAAAACATTTTTAAAAATAGCAAAATGATTTCAAATTTATTTTCTCCTAATTTTCCATTGAAGGGAATCGTTTTACACTTATTTCCATCTATTTATTTTTAGGAGAAAAATAATTTTAATTAAAACTAAATAACTCCCAAGAGGATTTGAAATCTGGAAATTCAAATAACTTCAAAGTGACTTTGAAATTATTTCTTTGAAACTTACAACTCTCTTTCTTCAAATTTGAAGAAGTCATTTTATCTTCCCTCATGGACTCACTAAGTTGCTTAAAGTTTCTAAGTTCGAAATATTTCAAATGGAATTCTAATCATTTTCAAACCCCTTTTTTATTTTCTTCAAATGGAAGAAGTCATATTGTCTTCACTCTAGGGTCTTGTGATGAGATGACTTTGAATTCATGGAGATCAAGAAAAATGCAAGACGAAAGTTTTGGGAAAGTCCTTTTATTCCCTCTCATTCAACTTTCAAAAAAAAACATTTTCCACTCAATTTCACACCATCAATCACACAACAATCCAACAAATAGTCATAATAATTTATTTAGTATAACATTCCAAAATTTAGAATTTTGGGATGTTACAAACTACCACCCTTAAAAGGAATCTCGTCCTCGAGATTCGGAGAGTCTAGAAAGAAGGTTAGGTTTAGGGGGGAGGGTCACCTTGAGAATCCATTCATCAACACAAGGTATGGGGTGCTACCACCCTTAGAAGCATGGTTATGGTTCCAACAAAACTCATGTACTCCGCCCTTTGGGTTGACGGCATCGGTCTTCTCTTATTCTCCAGAGTAACTCTTTCTTTAACGCTCTTCAGGTAAGGGCATGGCCTTTTCCTCAAAATCTGGAGCCCTTGCATCAAATAAGATCCTTCTGAGTCTGGGTCTTCTTAGCTCTCAGGCTGTCGCCAATGCTAAACAACTATTCAAAATCTCATGGTTGTCTACAATTACTGGTTCTCCTGCAGAAAATGGGTCTGGGTTGAACATCACCGCATAACCTACGACTGACAACAGGTGCCTGTACAGGGTTTCCATCGTCTTGCCATTTTAAGGCTTTTGGGTTGTCGAGTCAGCTCTATTCTAGGGTTTTAAGGCTCTCTGATTTTCTATCAACATATGATAGCTCATGATAGAAGTCTCCGGTATGGGGGCCAATCCATACCATACTTGAATCATTACCACATACGTACTTAGTGAATCACGTATTCTAACACTTGGGCGTCCTCACAAGCATTGCAGAACTTCTCTTCTCCATGAACTGGGTTCGGATAAATCCATTTGTTCTGCAAGCCTAACAAAATCTCTATCGCATCTTCACTAATCTCGGGTTTACGTAACCTCCTATGGAACGTCTGCTGATGAAATCACAACTTCCTTCAAAATTCTTTTCTTCAACAAGATTGTGCTTGTTTCCTTATCAAATCCTGAGTCATGTGGGTTATGCCCACTTCAACACTTGTATATCTTTAACTCATCGTTGGAGTTAGTATTGTTCCATATTCTAACATTACATCTCCTTTAAATCCAATATTACTTCATTCCCTCGTACTCTTGGGGTAACGATCATAACTAAAACCAAACTCTAAGTCATTTGTCCAAACTCCACCCTATGGAATACATTTCCTTTTCCATTGGTCAAGTGTTCACACAGACAAGTATCGCCAAAAATGCACTGGTTCATCCATAATTCATATTCTCTTCATATCAAATCCTTTATTATATCCTTAACCACTACTCAAAACTCAAATTTCAAAAGTACCCTATTGCAAAAGCTGCCATCCACATAGTTTGGTATGGTCAAGTATTACTTCCATCTTTATTCATTTGCCCTACTTGAAGATGTTTTCAGTTTCACTGGAATTGTGCGATGCGATCCTTGAAATCATCGATGTTTTGCTTCATAGTGGTGACCATGAGCTTCATCTCCATCATCTCTGCATGCACCTCTCTCAGGTATATATTCCTGAGTGTGACGGAGTCTTGCTTCAAGTATTTCTCCAATCTCACGTACGGCTTCCATAGAAGCTTCGCGAACAGAGTCAAAGAATATTTCTTGTGGTACTCAAGAAATGAAAAAGTATTGCCCCATAGTCTTTGGGCAAACTCCCTTCACACGGTAGAGGTGTACCTCCACGTACCAAAGTTCAACTCCATTCTCCATGAAAGTATAACACTTGTAGAATGCATCTCCTTCAAGATGAATATGCTTCATCATGTCCTTCAGGATTTATGGGTAATCCCGATCACTAGTCAGGGTCATGATCATTTCCAGGCCCTTGAGAAAACACTCATAAAGGGTTGTCATCTGCAGGTATAAGATAGAAGGGGTACTCAGGATACTGTATGTATTTCCTTTGGTGAAATGTGGTTATTTTTCTGGGAAAGGTTTGGGGTCAGCTTGTCCATGGGTTCAATGTTTAAGTTTGGGTGACATAGTGAGAGAGGCATTCACAATCAATAAACAACTCATAACATTTCATATGAGATTCCAAGCACCTCAACTTTTATTGCTTCATGAGCTATTACAATTTCCATTTCACAACTCAACTTATCATCCCCAACAAAAATAAAAGTGCATCCCATATTTATTACATGATTTATTCCAATATCAAGATCTCAACTACTCTGCTCAAGCTTTCCTCAGGTCTGAACATTCTCTAGAAAAATGTCCAACTCCTTTTCAGCATAAACCAATGACTTCAGACAAATCCAAGGGCTTCCTGGTGGTTATCTTTGCTCCTTGAGTTCTTGGCTTCCTTTCTGGGCATTTGCTAGCATAATGACCTAAATCCTTGCACCTGTAACAAGTGATTTGACTCAGGTCCTTTTCTGCAGAAATTGGAAAGTCCTTTTATTCCCTCTCATTCAACTTTAAAAAAACATTTTCCACTCATTTTCACACCATCAATCACACAACAATGCAACAAATAGTCATAATAATTTATTTGGTATAACATTCCAAAATTTAGAATTTTGGGATGTTACAGTTATGGTGATATCTAGGCATGATCATGAACATAGGCATCACGTCCGTGTCATGTAGACCGAAACGATTCTGCATCTACTACTATTGCTCCACACATCGACCGCTATACAGCATGCATCTAGAGTATTAAATTCATAAGAACAGACTAACGCATTAGGCAAGATGACATGATGTAGAGGGATAAACTCAAGCAATATGATATAAAACCCATCTTTTTATGCTCGATCGCAACAATACAATACGTGTTGGTTCCCTTTCAATCACCGGGATCGAGCACCGCAAGATTGAACCCAAATCTAAGCCCTTCTCCCATTGCAAGAAACATCAATCTAGTAGGCCAAACCAAACTGATTATTCGAAGAGACTTGCAAAGATATCAAATCATGCATATAAGAATTCAGAGAAGAATCAAATATTTTTCATAGATAATCTTAATCATAAACCCACAATTCATCGAATCTCGGCAAACACATCGCAAAAAGAATTACATCGAATAGATCTCCAAGAACATCAAGGAGAACTTTGTATTGAGATCCAAAGAGAGAGAAGAAGCCATCTAGCTAATAACTATGGACCCGAAGGTTTGTGGTAAACAACTCACACATTATCAGAGAGGCTATGGTGTTGATGTATAAGCCCTCCGTGATCGAATCCCCCTCCGGTAGATCGCCGGAAAAGGTCCCCAGATGGTATCTCACGGGTACAGAAGGTTGCGGTGGCGGGAAAATGGTTCCGTGGCTCCCTGGATGTTTTCAGGGCATAAGAGTATATATATAAGCGAAAGAAGTAGGTCGGTGGAGCTACGACGGGCCCACTAGGGTCGGGGCGCGTCACCCTACCTCATGTCCACCTCGCTGCTTCCTTGACATCCACTCCAAGTCTCCTGGATCACGTTTGTTCCAAAAAAGATCCTCTCCAAGGATTCATTCCGTTTGGATTCCGTTTGATATTCCTGTTCTGTGAAGCACTGAAATAGGCAAAAAAACAGCAATTTGCACTGGGCTTTCGGTTAATAGGTTAGTCCCAAAAATAATATAAAAATGTATAATATAATAGCATGGAACAATCAACTATAGATACGTTGAGACGTATCAATATCAAATGGAGTCCAAACACCGTGAAACTTTTTTTGATTTTTTATGGGCCAGAAGACTCCCGATGCGCTAGAGCTGCACCTGGGTGGTGCCCCGAGGGGGGCACAACCCACCAGGGCGCGCCAGGGCCCCCTGGCACGCCCAAGTTGGTTGTGACCACCTCGGTGGCCTCCCGTACCCCTTCTTTGCACTATAAATTCCCAAATATTCTGAAACCCCTCGGGGTTAACCTAGATCAGAAGTTCTGTAGCCACCGAAAACCAATCTAGACCCGTTTCGGCACCCTGCTGGAGGGGGAATCATCTTCAGTGGCCATCTTCATCATGCCGGCGGCCACCACGATGAGGAGGGAGTAGTCCACACTCGGGGCCGAGGGTTTGTACCAATAGCTATATGTTTAATCTCTCTCTCCCTCTCTCTTGTGTTCTTGAGATGTCACCATCTTGATGTATCGCGGGCTTTGTTAATATAGTCGGATCATATGGCGTTTTCCCCTCTCTATCTTGTTGTGATGAATTGAGTTTTTCCCTTTGAGATTTTGTGGTTATTGGATTGAATACTTTTATGGATTTGAGAACACTAGATATATGTCTTGCAATTGAATACTCACAGTAACAATGGGGTATCGTATTGATTCACTTGATATATGTTTTGGCACTCAACTTGCGGATTCCCACGCTGACATTGGGGTAATCTATGCATAGGGGTTGAAGCACGTTCTTGTCCTTGTTTATCTGGTAGAAATCTTGGGGCACTCTTGTAGTTCTTTGTGTGGATTGAGTATTATGAATATGAATATGCTTTGGTGTTATTCTAGTATGAACTCTAGGATAGATTGAACGGAAAAAATAGCTTTGCGTTATTTTAGTACGAACTCTTGAATAGATCGAACGGAAAGAATAGCTTTGATGTGGTTTAGTACCCTACAAACAATTCCTATCTTTGGTTCTTCGCTAATAGGAACTCGAGAGTGATTCTTCGTTACACTTTGAGGGATAATCATATGATCCAACTATGTTAGCATTGTTCAGAGATTGCACTAGCGAAAGTACAGACCCTAGGCCTTGTTTTTAAGCATTGCAACACCGTTTTTGTGCCCGATTAATATTAGTTGCCTTGCTGTTTTTATAATTTCATATTACAAAAACCAATATCTACTATCCACATTACACCTTTATCGCCATCTCTTCGCCGAACTAGTGCACCTATACAATTTGCCATTGTATTGGGTGTGTTGGGGACACAAGAGATTTCTTGTATTTGGTTGCAGGGTCGTTTGAGAGAGACCATCTTCATCCTACACCTCTCACGGATTGATAAACCTTAGGTTATCCACTTGAGGGAAAATTGCTACTGTCCTACAAAACTCTATGCTTGGAGGCCCAACACGTGTCTACAAGAATAAAGTTGTGTAGTAGACATCAAGCTCTTTTCTGGTGTCGTTGCCGGGGAGGTGAGTGCTTGAAGGTATATCTTTAGATCTTGAAATCGAATCTTTTAGTTTTTTGTTTTATCACTAGTTCGGTTTTAAAAGAAAACTACATAAAAATGGAATTGAGGTTGCATCATATTATTGATCATCTTTATAATATCTTTCTGGAAAATGATGGATTGGAAAATTGTGCTCAATTGTTAGAAGAAAAAGTCAATAAAATGTTTGGCACAAAATATTTGAATGATATCCATGATGCTAATGATATGTAAAGCCATAAGCTTGGGGATGCTATATTTGATGAATATGATGTTTTTAGTCCCCCAAGTTTTGATGAGAAAATTTATTGTGATGATTGCATGCCTCCTATTTATGATGATTATATTGATGAAAGTGGATTTGGAGAGGTCGCGACTTTATTTAGTGATGAATCCACCATTTTGGATGAGGTTTCAGTTGACTATGATAACAAAGTTGCTATCTATGATGATTATGGTGATGACATGTATGCTATAAAGAATTATGATAGCTATGACACTTGTCATATTGGTTTTAATTTTCACTCACATGATAGTTATTTTGTTGAGTTTGCTCCCACTACTATTGATGAGAGGAAATTTGCTTATGTGGAGAGTAATAAGTTTTCTATGATTTTGTGTCATGAAAATAATGCTTTATGTGATGGTTATATTGTTTAATTTATTCATGATGCTACTGAAAATTATTATGAGGGAGGAACTTATGCTTGTAGGAAATGCAATAATATCAAGTTTCCTCTCTATGTGTTGAAAGTTTTGAAGTTATGCTTGTTTTGCCTTCCTATGCTAGTTGATTCTTGTTGCCATAAATTGTTTTCTCAAAAAATCCCTATGCAGAGGAAGTGGGTTAGACTTAAATGTGTTTGACATGTGATTCATGATGCTCTCTTTATGTTTCAATTCTTATCTTTTATGTGAGCATCATTGAAATCATCATGCCTAGCTAAAAGGCATTAAAGAAAAGCGCTTGTTCGGAGACAACCCAACACTTTTACTTAATATTTTTGTGTTTTCACATGCTTATGCTACTGTAGTAATCATGTTTTATTGCTTTTGTTTCAATAAAGTGCCAAGTAAAGCCTTTAGGATCTTGTTGGGTGATAGTTACTTTGATCTTGCTGAAAAACAGAAACTTTTGCGCTCACGAAAATAATTCTAGTTTTTAAAAGAAGTGTACATTTGAGTTGATTATTTTTGAAGAAGATTAATATACAAACTTCTCACGTGGTCCTAAGTTTTCAGAATTTTTGGAGTAGTATAAGTATGGTTTGAGTACAGATTACTACAGCTTGTTCTGTTTTTCACAGATTCTGTTTTCGATGCATAGTTTGCTTGTTTTCTAGTTTATATGGCTTATATTGCTCAGTATAAATTGTGGAAATGATATGTTACAGTAGGAATTGCGCGATAACAATTATGAATCTTGTCTTTGACAGTACCAAAAGTGAAATGGTTTGCTCTTCATCATACTGACCCATCTGACAAAGTTCCGTTAAGTTTTGTGTGATTGAAGTCTTCAAGTTTTGGGCGAGGCATCTATATGAGGAGAATAAGGAGTGAAAATACCCTAATCTTGGGGATTCCCAAGGCACCCCAAGTTAATACATAAGGAATATCCAAGCAACTAAGCTTGGGGATGCCCCGGAAGGCATTCCCTCTTTCGTCTCCAACATTATCGGTGACCTCACTTGGAGCTATGTTATCATTCGTCACATGATATGTGTTTTACTTGCAGCTTCATTTTATTTTGATAGGATTTGATTTCTGTTATTTATAATAATGTTTTGCATCTTTTATTTGAATAAAAGTGGCAACGATAGCCATTGCCATGCTTATTTTGCAAGTATACATGTTGCTGTTTGAAAACAGAAAGTTTACCGCTGTTGCAAAAATTCCCTAGAAAATTTAGAACATGATAAAATGTTTAAACTTTTTGAAAAATGATCTCTGATAAATTTTCTATAGTGTGGTAAATTTTCATAATGTTTGAAGTTGAATAAGTATTGATACTCTTGCATTATTTACAGACTATACTGTTTTGGCAGATTGTTGTTATGTTTGCATTGTTTGCATATGTTTGCTTGTTTAATGACTCTATTTGTGGATAGGAGTATTAAATATGCATAGGCATTTAGTATGCAACGTTGAATAATAATTTTAGTGATTTGCTACAGTAGAGAATGATAAGGTTTGTGCATTGGTTTATACTAACTTATCCTACGAGTTCTTGTTGAGTTTTGTGTGGATGGAGCTTTTGAGATTTAGGAAAACCGTGATATGAGAATAATTAAGGAGACACATAATATCAAGCTTGGGGATACCCAGGGCATCCCAAGATAATATTTCAAGAAGTCTCAAGCATCTAAGCTAGGGGATTCCCCGGTAGGCATCCCACCTTTCTTCTTCAACAATTATCGGTTAGTATCGGTTGAGCCTAAGTTTTTTGCTTCTTCACATGATGTGTGCTATTCTTAGAATGTCATTTTATTTTCATTTTGCTTGCTGTTTTAATAAGATACTTAGATCTGAAAGTTTTTAAACAAAATAGAGTCCTCAAATAGTTGCTAGAGATGCTAAGTAAGCGGCATTCACATCCCGTCAAAGAAGCTCTTTATCATTTACCTACTCGAGGACGAGTAGGAATTAAGCTTGGGGATGCTGATACGTCTCCAACGTCTCTATAATTTATGAAGTATTCATGCCAATATATTATCATTATTAGATGTTTTACAATCATTTTATAGAAACTTTATATCATTTTTTGGACTAAGCTATTGACCCAGTGCCAAGTGCCAGTTGCTGTTTTTTGCTTGTTTTTTAAATCGCAGAAAATCAATATTAGACGGAGTCCAAACAGCGTGAAACTTTTTGTGGATTTTTTATGGGCCAGAAGACTCCCGATGGACCAGAGCTGCACCTGGGGGTGCCCCGAGGGGGGCACAACGCACCAGGGCGCGCTAGGGCCCCCTGGCGCACCCAGGTGGGTTGTGCCCACCTCGGTGGCCTCACGTACCCCTTCTTTGCACTCTAAATTCCCAAATATTCCGAAAATCCCCGGGGTTAACCTAGATCAGAAGTTCCACCGCCGCAGTGCTCCCTAGCCATTGAAAACCAATCTATACCCATTTTGGCACCCTGCCAGAGGGGGGAATCATCTTCAGTGGCCATCTTCATCATCCCGGCGGCCACCACGATGAGGAGGGAGTAGTCCACTCTCGGGGCCGAGGGTTTGTACCAGTAGCTATGTGTTTAATCTCTCTCTCTCTCTCGTGTTCTTGAGATGTCATGATCTTGATGTATCGTGGGCTTTGTTATTATAGTCGGATCATATGGTGTTTTCCCCTCTCTATCTTGTTGTGATGAATTGAGTTTCCCCTTTGAGATTTCATGGTTATCGGATTGAATACTTTTATGGATTTGAGAACACTTGATATATGTCTTGCAATTGAAAACTCATGGTGACAATGGGGTATCGTATTGATTCACTTGATATATGTTTTTGCACTCAACTTGTGGATTCCCGCGGTGACATTGTGGTAATCTATGAATAGGGGTTGATGCACGTTCTTGTCCTTGTTTCTCCGGTAGAAATCTTGGGGCACTCTTGTAGTTCTTTGTGTGGATTGAGTATTATGAATATGAATATGCTTTGGTGTTATTCTAGTACGAACTCTAGGATAGATCGAACGGAAAAATAGCTTTGTGTTATCTTAGTATGAACTCTTGAATAGATCGAACGGAAAGAAAAGCTTTGAGGTGGTTTAGTACCCTACAAACAATTCCTATCTTTTGTTCTTCACTAATAGGAACTCAAGAGTGATTCTTCATTACACTTTGTGGGATAACCAAATGATCCAACTATGTTATCATTCTTGAGAGATTGCACTAGCGAAAGTACGGACCCTGGGCCTTGCTTTTAAGCATTGCAACACCGTTTTTGTGCCCGGTTACTATTAGTTACCTTTTTGTTTTTACAATTTCAGAGTACAAAAACCAATATCTACTATCCATATTACACTTTTATCACCATCTCTTCGCCGAACTAGTGCACATATACAATTTGCCATTGTATTGGGTGTGTTGGGGACACAAGAGATTTCTTGTATTTGGTTGTAGGGTTGTTTGAGAGAGACCATCTTCATCCTACACCTCTCACGGATTGATAAACCTTAGGTCATCCACTTGAGGGAAAATTGCTATTGTCCTACAAAACTCTACGCTTGGAGGCCCAACACGTGTTTACAAGAATAAAGTTGCGTAGTAGACATCATCTGTCCCTTCGGGGAAATGTCGCGCGTTGTTCCTTTATGTCCTTGTAGCTTGCTATGAGTTGGGTACATACATTGATGACCAACACGTTCCTTGCTAGGTCATGTATGTCTGTCCTTGTAAGTTAGTGCCACCTTGGGTTTACGACTAGACATGTCGGCTCGGGTTCTCTATCATATGGGTGCTAGTGACACTATCATATGCGTGAGACAAAAGGCGCAAATGGTCCCGGGCCAGGTAAGGTGGCACCCGTTTGGATACCGTGCGTGAGGCCACAAAGCGATATGATGTGTTACATGCTAGATCGATGTGACTTAGGATCGGGATACCGACCGCTTTCCTATCAGAGCCTGACTGCATGTAGGATTAGCAAGACAAACTGGTCGAAGTTGAGTCTAGAAATTCTTTAGTTATATAAGGCAATTGATTGTGGAAGGGAACGTAAGGCTCTTTTACTCCTTATACCTTATGTCCTTCTGATCTGAGTCATCATATCTTTCCTAAGGGGTTAAGAAACTAGGCGTCTCTTCTTTCTACCAGGATCACGTGTTAATAATCCATAGACTTATTGGAATGATGGATTCAAGTATCAGTTCAATTTCTAGTACTTCCATGTGTTAACAGTTGGTCTCGGAACCTTGATGTTGTGATGTTGTGTGGTTATGCCACCATTTTGCAGGATGTCTCAAATATTTTTGAGCATTTACAACTGTTATGCTGTCCGAGTCATCCCAGGGTTCTAAATAGTCTGATGCATTTGCAAATCCCTTCTTCTCGTTTTCGGTGTCCTTTTGGGCCAGATTAAGCACACCAAACTCTCTGTTGAGGTACTCCATTGCCTTGACATATATGTTGGAGTTAGTATTATGACCCTAGGCATCCTAGAGAACAACCTCGTAGTCTAGCAATGCTTTATATTCCTAGTGTGATGATTCTGGCTATCATTCTCGAAGGCATCTCGTGATGTTATTTAGTTAGTAGGTACTCTATTTCCGTGTCCTTGAACCCAAGATTCACTCTACTTCCTTCCTGTTGATAGTGTTTCTCGTACCTTTAGGATATTAGTAACCTTTGTGGTAGTCTCTGAGGTCCGTGGTATATCGTTCTTCCAATACCATGAACCATTATGGCAGAAATTGTTTTGAACCAAAAGATCACAACCAGAGTGCTCTTGATGAGTTCTCCATTCTGCATTGTAAATCTGGCAGTCCTCCTCTTTGGAATGGGTTATTCGGAAGAAACGTTGAGCTTTGTTTGACATGTTAATCTATGCACCCACAACTCAGAAAAATCATATGCTCCTTTGAGTTGTCCCACTTCAGCTATATCCCGACCATCTCTATCAGTTGATAGTCAAGGGGAGTTGTGCATTTGTGTTATCAATGCCTTTTTACTCTTGTGGTTCGTCAAGCCATTCTATTCCAGAATTACTAGGAGAAACAAACTCCAGTACCTCATCCATATCCAGGATTGGGTCAAAGTAGTTGTATTCCGGAAATCAAAATGACAATCCAGCTTCTGGTCTGTTCTACCCTGAAGTATTACCCACTTTATGTCAGGAATATCATATGAATTGCACAACCTCTTATGAATTCTTGACGCAATGATACTTCTCGCCATCATTATTCATTCATCGGTCCCGTGTTGTTGTAACCAGAATATCGACAAGTGAACTGTGATGTGTGAAATAAATACTCGTAGCAACTCCGTTGCTTGGTAGTTAAATGGACAATAACCTCATTCCTAGCGTGTTGATTATTGAATCATCACCCTAAGGTTGATCGTGCTATCTAGTCCTTATTTCTGGTACACTCTTCGATCAATGAGTTAGGATTGTGTCAATCCTAGCTTATTTTATCATATCATCTTGCCCTAAAGAGCAAGATTGATCTCGATCTTAGTAACATATTGGTGGTTCATGATATTCCAAATATCTTCTCAGAAGTATTTTCAGGTTGACCCCTGACCGCTATGTTGAGCTTGTGATCAAGTTGGTTCGCTTTTAACCACCCCTTCTCCAAGAATCTGTGTTGGATACCCTGAACTAGTTGGTTAAGCTGAAGAACAACTTGGAGAGCTGGGAGATAAAAGCTTGTCTGACCTAGTTCATCATTAAGGGATATCTTTTGTGTGTGTATAACAAGAAAAGATGATATCTTCATCAATTGGTCCTCGTGATCAGTTGTTGGATCTATTTGTTGTCCAAAACGTGATTTGAGTATGGGCTATCGTCCAATCAACTCAAAACCAACAATTTCGTAATTTTGTCTTACTCGTGGTTGCTTCCTCGAGCATACACAATTATATCTTTTGGTCTGACCAATGCTATCACCATGTTCACTTAATTGTGGAATTCCATCTATATGGAAGTCTCGATGGATTGTTGTTGAGCCCATTGACAACATTCTCATCTTGTCCATGATACATGTTGAACATATAAGTTAGTGTTGGAAACTTTTATAAGCATTATCTTCATGTCCCATTCATGAAGCATCTGTTCGGATGAAAGAAGTGACTTCCTCTGGTTCATGTGCATTTGATGCAATTTGCCATCGTGGATTTGACAAAGTCAATGTAGCTTCCTCCGGAGTCATCCCAAGTCGGCCATGCATATGTGCGAAGTATTATGTGGTCTAGAGACTTGCAACCTTCACTCTATATGTATCCCTAGCTCACCAAGCCACTGATTGATTTGTTCAAGGAGCAGAAGTTTCTTCTTAAGAGCTAGACTTACGCAAGGACTTCAATATCATCGATGATGGTTCCCCACCTGAACTCGGTAGTGTTTTATTGTAAGACTACTACATGGTCATCCTTGTCCGGGCCATCGTGTTCACATGTATGTAGTAGAACCCGGTCATGTTTTGGATCTTACTACCATAGTCCATCACCCGAGAATCTCACAACATCATCTCGTTGATTTGTGTTGCTACCTTTGTTTTTCAAGACATGCTGTCTGAAATATCCCGTTACCAACCAGATCTGAATCTCAAGCAGATGTGACGGTTGGAACATTCCCAACATTTGCATCTTGTTCCCAGCTTGCACCGCCATTGTGCCAATTTTCCATGGGATGCACTTCTCAGCAGTTGCTGTCCAGGATCATCTTCAAAAGTGGACTTACCATGGGTTCCATCCATTTTTGATGATAAGAAAAAATCATTCATTGCGTAGTCTTCAACAAGGTAGTTCACATCATCCATTCTAGTCTGTGTATGCCATTCTTCCGAACTCCTTCAAACAATCGATTAAGATTTGCCTTATGCTGGTATAGAGAGTTTAAATGATCTAGATATTGATATGTCCATTTTGAATCATGATTTTATATCAATATTTATTATATTATGGGATGATATTACACAATATGTCACAATACTTATGCCTATTCTCTCTTATTTTACAAGGTTTACATAAAGAGGGAAAATGCCGGCAGCTGGGATTCTGGGCTGGAAAATGAGCAAATATTAGAGACCTATTCTGCACAGCTCCAAAAGGCCTGAAACTTCACGGAAGTCATTTTCAGAATATATAAAAAATACTGAGCGCAAGAAGTTCCAGAGGGGGGCCACACCCTGGCCACGATGGTGGGGCGCCCCCTACCCGCCTGGGCACGCCCCCCTGCCTCGTGGGCCCCCCTGGTGTCCCTCCTATGCCCATCTTATGCTATATGGAGTCTTTCGTTGAGGAAAAAATAATAAGCAAGCTTTCGGGACGAGACTCCGCCGCCATGAGGCGGAACCTTCGCGGAACCAATCTAGGGCTCTGGCGGAGCTGTTCTGCTGGGGAAACTTCCCTCCGGGAGGGGGAAATCATCACCATCGTCATCACCAACGATCCTCTCATCGGGAGGGGGTCAATCTCCATCAACATCTTCACCAGCACCATCTCCTCTCAAACCCTAGTTCATCTCTTGTATCCAACTCTTGTCTCCAATTCTGGAATTGGTACCTATGGCTTGCTAGTAGTGTTAATTACTCCTTGTAGTTGATGCTAGTTGGTTTATTTGGTAGAAGATCATATGTTCAGATCCTATATGCATATTAATACTCCTCTGATTATGAACATGAATATGCTTTGTGAGTAGTTACGTTTGTTCCTGAGGACATGGGAGAAGTCTTGCTATTAGTAGTCATGTGAATTTGGTATTCCTTCGATATTTTGATGAGATGTATGTTGTCTCTCCTCTAGTGGTGTTATGTGAACGTCGACTACATGACACTTCACGATTATTTGGGCCTAGAGGAAGGCATTAGGAAGTAATAAGTAGATGATGGGTTGCTAGAGTGACAGAAGCTTAAACCCTAGTTTACGCGTTGCTTCGTAAGGGGCTGATTTGGATCCACATGTTCCATGCTATGGTTAGGTTTACCTTAATACTTTTGTCGTAGTTGTGGATGCTTGCAATAGAGGTTAGTCATAAGTAGGATGCTTGTCCAAGTAAGGACAGCAGCCAAGCACCGGTCCACCCACATATCAGATTATCTAAGTACCGAACGCGAATCATATGATCGAGATGAAAACTAGCTTGATGATAATTCCCATGTGTCCTCGGGAGCGCTTTTCTCTATATAAGAATTTGTCAAGGCTTGTCCTTTGCCACAAAAAGGATTGGGCCACCTTGCTGCACTTTATTTACTTTTGTTACTTGTTCCTCGTTACAAATTATCTTATCACAAAACTATCTATTACCTATAATTTCAGTGCTTGCAGAGAGTACCTTGCTGAAAAGCGCTTATCATTCCCTTCTACTCGTTGGGTTTGACACTCTTACTTATCGAAAGGACTGTGATAGATCCCCTATACTTGTGGGTCATCAAGACTCTTTTCTGGCACCGTTTCCGGGGAGTGAAGCGCCTTTGGTAGGTGGAATTTGGTAAGGAAAAATTTATATAGTGTGCTAAAATTTACTGTCACTTGTTACTATGGAAAGTAATCCTCCGAGGGGCTTGTTCGGGGTATCTTCACCTCGACCATTAGAGCAAAGAGTTTCTCCTCAACCTACTGAACCTACTAAACCTACCGAAAATGAAAATTTCTACTTTAAAATTCCTTCGGGTATGATAGAAAAATTGCTAGCTAATCCTTTTGCAGGAGATGGAACATTACATCCTGATGCACACCTAATATATGTGGATGGAGTTTGTGGATTATTTAAGCTTGCAGGTATGCCCGATGATGTTATCAAGAAGAAGGTCTTCCCTTTATCTTTGGAGGGAGATGCATTGACATGGTATAGGCTATGTGATGATATGGGATCATGGAATTTCATCAGAAGTTCTATCCTATGCATCTTGTTCATCATGATCGTAATTATATATATAATTTTTGGCCTCGCAAAGGAGAAAACATCGCTCAAGCTTGGGGGAGGCTTAAATCAATGTTATATTCATGCCCCAATCATGAGCTCTCAAGAGAAATGATTATCCAAAAAAACTATGCTTGGCTTTCTGATAACAATCGCACCATGCTCGATACTTCTTGTGCTTGCTCTTTTATGATGAAGACTATTGAATTCAAATGGGATTTATTGGAAAGAATTAAACATAACTCTGAAGATTGGGATCTCGACGAAGGTAAGGAGTCAGGTATGACACCTAAGTTTGATTGTGTTAAATCTTTTATGGATACCGATGTTTTTCGTAAATTTAGCACTAAATATGGACTTGACTCTGAGATAGTAGCTTCTTTCTGTGAATCTTTTGCTACTCATGTTGATATCTCTAAGGAGAATTGGTTTAATATAATCCTCCCATTGAAGTAAAAGTAGTTTCACCTATTAAAGTTGAAGAAAAGACTATCATTTACAATGATCCTATTGTTCCTACTGCTTATGTTGAGAAGCCACCTTTTCCTGTTAGGATAAAAGATCATGCTAAAGCTTCAACTGTGGTTCGTAAAAGCACTGTTAGAACCTATACACCTGCTGAGCAAGTTAAAGTTGAACCTAATATTGCTATTGTTAAGGATCTCTTGGCTGATAATATTGATGGGCATGTTATTTATTTCAGTGATGAAACTACTAGAATTGCTAAACCTTGTGCTAAAGATAAACATAGACCTGTGGTAGGCATGCTTGTTATTTCTATTAAGATAGGAGATCATTGTTATCATGGCTTGTGTGATATGGGTGCTAGTGCTAGTGCAATACCTATTGACTTGTACAACGAGATTATGCATGATATGACACCTGCTGAGTTAGAAGATATTGATGTCACAATTAAACTTGCCAATAGAGATACTATTTCACCAATTGGGATTGTTAGAGATGTTGAAGTCTTGTGCGGGAAAACTAAATATCATGCTGATTTTCTTGTTATTGGTTCCCCACAAGATAGCTTTTGTCCCATTATATTTGGCAGACCCTTCTTAAACACTGTTAATGCTAGGATAGACTACAAAAAGGATGTTATTACTATTGGTTTAGGTGATATGTCTCATGAGTTCAACTTTTCTAAATTTCGTAGACAACACTGTGAAGAAGAATTGCCTGGTAAAGATGAAATTATTGGTCTTGCTTCTATTGCCGTACCTCCTAGTGATCCTTTAGAACAATAATTGCTAGACCATGAAAATGATATGTATATGAATGAAAGAAGGGAAATAGATGAAGTGTTCTTTAAACAGGGACCTATTCTGAAACACAACTTTCCTGTTGAAAACTTAGGGGATCCTCCTCCACCCAAGGGTGATCCCGTGTTTGATCTTAAACCTTTGCCTGATACTCTTAAATATGCTAACCTTTCAAAGAAGGAGGAAGAAAAATTATTGAAAATTATGAAGAAGCATTGTGCAGCTATCGGATATACTCTTGATGATCTTAAGGGCATTAGTCCCACTCTATGTCAACACAAAATAAATTTGGAGAAAGATGCCAAACCAGTTATTGATCATCAACGACGACTGAATCCTAAGATGAAAGAAGTGGTAAGAAAAGAAATACTGAAGCTCCTTAAGGCAGGTATAATTTATCCCGTTGCTGATAGTCAGTGGGTAAGTCCTGTCCATTGTGTTCCTAAGAAGGGAGGTATTACTGTCATTCCTAATGATAAAGATGAATTGATTCCGCAAAGAATTATTACAGTTTGTAGGATGGTAATTGATTTCCGCAAATTAAATAAGGCTACTAAAAAAGATCATTACCCCTTACCTTTTATTGATCAAATGTTAGAAAGATTATCCAAGCATACACATTTTTGCTTTCTAGATGGTTATTCTAGTTTCTCTCAAATACCTGTGTCAGCCGATGATCAATCTAAGACCACTTTTACTTGCCCTTTCGGTACTCTTGCTTATAGACGTATGCCTTTTGGTTTATGTAATGCACCTGCTACCTTTCAAAGATGCATGATGGCTATATTTTCTGATTTTTGTGAAAAGATATGTGAGGTATTCATGGATGATTTCTCCGTTTATGGATCCTCTTTTGAAGATTGCTTAAGCAACCTTGATCGAGTTTTGCGGAGATGTGAAGAAACTAACCTTGTCTTGAATTGGGATAAATGCTACTTTATGGTTAAGGAATGTATTGTCTTGGGGCACAAAATTTCCGAAAGGGACATTGAAGTTGATAAAGCTAAAGTTGATGCTATTGAAAAGATGTCGTGTCCTAAGGACATCAAAGGTATAAGAAGTTTCCTTGGTCATGCCGGTTTTCATAGGAGGTTCATTAAGGACTTCTCAAAAATTTCTCTGCCTCTGACTAATTTATTACAAAAAGATATATCGTTCGTCTTTGATAATGATTGTGTAGAAGCATTTGAAATACTTAAGAAAGCATTGATCTCTGCACCTATTGTTCAGCCACTTGATTGGAATTTACCTTTTGAAATTATGTGATGCTAGTGATTATGCTGTAGGTGTTGTTCTAGGGAAAAGAGTTGATAAGAAATTAAATGTTATTCAATATGCTAGTAAAACTCTGGGCAATGCCCATAGAAATTATGCTACAACTGAAAAGGAATTCTTAGTAGTTGTATTTGCTTGTGATAAGTTCAGACCTTATATTGTTGATTCTAAAATAACTATTCACACTGATGATGATGCTGTTAAACATCTTATGGAAAAGAAAGATGCTAAACCTAGACTTATTAGATGGGTTCTCTTGCTACAAGAATTTGATTTGCATATTATTGATAGAAAGGGTGCTGAGAATCCCGTTGCAGACAACTTGTCTAGGTTAGAAAATGTTCTTGATGACCCACTACCTATTGATGATAGCTTTCCTAATGAACAATAAAATGTCATAAATGCTTCTGATACTGCTCCATGGTATGCTGATTATGCTAATTACATTGTTGCTAAATTTATACCACATAGTTTCACATAGTAGCAAAAGAAAAAGTTTTTCTATGATTTAAGACATTACTTCTGGGATGATCCACATCTTTATAAAGAAGGAGTAGACAGTGTTATTAGGCATTTTGTACCTGAGCATGAACAGGAACAGATCCTACGCAAGTGTCACTCCGAGGCTTATGGAGGACACCATGCTAGAGTTAGAACTACACACAAGGTATTGCAATCCGGTTTTTATTGGCCTACTATCTTCAAGGATGCCCATAAGTTTGTCTTGTCTTGTGATGAATGTCAAAGAATTGGTAATATTAGTAGACGTCAAGAAATGCCTATGAATTATTCACTTGTTATTGAACCATTTGATGTTTCAGGCTTTGATTATATGGGACCTTTTTCCTACCTCTAATGGATATACACATGTTTTAGTTGCTGTTGATTACGTTACTAAGTGGGTAGAAGCTATTCCAACTAGTAGTGCTGATCATAACACCTCTATTAAGATGCTTAAAGAAGTTATTTTTCCGAGGTTTGGAGTCCCTAGATATTTAATGACTGATGGTATTTCACATTTTATTCATGGTGCTTTCCGTAAAATGCTTGCTAAGTATGATGTTAATCATAGAATTGCATCTCCTTATCATCCACAGTCTAGTGGTCAAGTAGAATTGAGTAATAGACAACTCAAATTAATTTTGCAAAAGACTGTTAATAGATCTAGAAAGAATTGGTCCAAGAAACTTGATGATGCATTATGGGCCTATAGAACTGCATATAAAAATCCTGTGGGTTTGTCTCCGTATAAAATAGTTTATGGAAAAGCATGTCACTTACCTCTCGAAGTAGAACAGAAGGCTTATTGGGCTATTAAAGAGCTCAATTATGATTTCAAACTTGCCGGTGAGAAAAGGTTATTTGACATTAGCTCACTTGATGAATGGAGAACCCAAGCCTATGAGAATGCCAAATTGTTTAAAGAAAAAGTTAAACTATGGCATGACAAAAGGATAGAAAAGCATGAGTTTAATGTAGGTGACTATGTATTGTTATACAACTCTCGTTTAAGATTTTTTTGCAGGAAAGCTTCTCTCTAAATGGGAAGGTCCTTATGTTATCGAGGAGGTCTATCGTTCCGGTGCCATAAAAATCAACAACTTCGAAGGCACAAATCCGAAGATGGTGAACAGTCAAAGAATCAAACATTATATCTCAGGTAATCCTATAAATGTTGAAACCAATGTTATTGAAACCGTAACCCTGGAGGAATACATAAGGGACACTTTCTGGAACGTTTGAGACTCCGAAAAGGAATAGGTATGTGGTACGGTATGTAAACCGACTCCAAAATAGTTCTAATGGAAATTTTTCTTTGTTTTGGAATATTTAGAAAAATAGAAAAATAAGAAGCAGTCCGGGAAGGACACGAGGGCTCCACGAGGGTGGAGAGCGCGCCCCCTGCCTCGTGGGCACCTCGTGTGCTCTCCGGACTCCGTTTTCTTACATGTTACGTATTTTGGTCGGTAAAAAATCATTATATAATATCCCAGATGTTTTGACTCCTGTATCACGCAATTATCCTCTGTTTGTGTTTCGAGCTGTTGCTGCTGCAGATTAGAGCAAGAAGTTTTCGCAAGAGTCAGTCGGGGAGAGCCGGGTGTCTCATCCGGCATCGAGATCAATGACAAACAGCAATGCTGACCACTTTGGGCCAGCAACGGAGGAAGAGATGGAGGCTGATAGGATAGATGCCATGGAGGAGGATCAAGAAGTCAGTTCTCGCTTCCGAGCTGGATGCACAATGGGGGAACTACAGAGCTTGGCTATCCCAAACTCGGTTATCCCTTCCAATGTTAGATTTATTTCTTATGAAAATATGAAAAAGAGTGTCACTTGTTCTCCCGCAGCTATGCAACACCCTTGGGTGCAAGGAGCTTTGGCTGTTACAGGAAAGCTTCGAAAGGAAATAATGGACCTCAAGCATCAAGTCAATAAGCTCGAGGAGGAGAATCTTATTCTGAGGGGCATCATCGCCAAGAATATCACATCACCATCCCCAAAAAAAGAGATATAATCACATGGGTATGGGCACTCCCCATGGCAACTGCCAAGCTTGGGGGAGTGCCCCGGTATCGTATCACCATCACTTCTATCTTTACCGTTTTTCTTAGTTTGATCCTTTTGGTAATATTTTGATCTAGTAGAATAATTTTTTAGTATGATCTAGTTGTGAGTTTTGCTTCATGATCCTTCTATGTAATCGAGTCCGTGAGCTATATATAATAAAGATTAGTGTTGAGTCGAGGGCTTGATTATTTTGCCATAATCTTGAGTGAATAAAAGAAAAGAGAAAGAAATACAAGGAAACAAAGAGATCATATGGATCTTATGGAGAGTAATGAGCTCACATAGAAAGAGTATGATGAATAAAAGTTGTTGAGAGTTGACAAACATAGTTTTGGTCATCGTTGCAATTAATAGGAAGTAATAAAGAAAGAGAGGTCCTCACATATAAATACACTATCTTGGACATCTTTTATGATTGTGAGCACTCATTAAAATATGACATGCTAAAGAGTTTGCGTTGGACAAGGAAGACAAGATAATGGGTTATGTCTTCTTACATCTGAGATAAATTATATTGTCATGGATCATCCAACATGATTGAGCTTGCCTTTCCCCCTCATGCTAGCCAAATTCTTTGCACCAAGTAGAGATACTACTTGTGCTTCCAAACACCCTTAAACCAGTTTTGCCATGAGAGTCCACCATACCTACCTATGGATTGAGTAAGATCCCACAAGTAAGTTGTCATCGGTGCAAGCAATAAAAAATTTACCCTCTAAATATGTATGAATTATTAGTGCGGGTGAAAATAAGCTTTATACGATCGTGTGATATGGAAGAAATAAAAGCGACGGACTGCATAATAAAGGTCCATATCACAAGTGGCAATATAAAGTGACGTTCTTTCGCATTACGATTTTGTGCATCCAACCATAAAAGCGCATGATAAACTATGCTTCCCTCTGCGAAGGGCCTATCTTTTACTTTTATCTCCTACCTTGCATAAGAGTCATGGTGATCTTCACCCTTCCTTTTACATCTTATCTTTTGAAAAGCACAACATGTTGGAAAGATCCTGGTATATATGGCTAATTGGATGCGAGTTTTCATGAACTATTATTGTTGACATTACCCTTGAGGTAAAACGTTGGGAGGCAAAACTATAAGCCCCTATCTTTCTCTGTGTCAAATTAAAACTCCACACCCATAAGTATTGCGTGAGTGTTAGCAATTGTGAAAGACTATAAGATCTTATAGTATGTGGACTTGCTGAAAAGCTCTTATATTGACTCATTCCTATGTTATGATAAATTGCAATTGCTCCAATGACTGAGATTATAGTTTGTTAGTTTTCAATGAAGTTTATGATTCATACTTGAAATTGTGATTGAATTGTTACTCTAGCATAAGAGATCATATGAAAAGAATTATATAAGTTGTTGTTATAAGAATGATCATGATGCCCTCATGTCCGTATTTTATTTTTATCGACACCTCTATCTCTAAGCATGTGGACATATTTTTCGATTTCATCTTTCGGTTGAGGACAAGCGAGGTCTAAGCTTGGGGGAGTTGATACGTCCATTTTGCATCATGCTTTTATATCGATATTTATTGCATTATGGCCTGATATTACACATTATTTCACAATACTTATTCCTATTCTCTCTTATTTTATAAGGTTTACATAAAGCGGGAGAATGCCGGCCGCTGGGATTCTGGGCTGGAAAAAGAGCAAGTATTAGAGACCTATTCTGCACAGCTCCAAAGTCCTGAAACTTCACGGAAGTCATTTTCAGAATATATAAAAAATACTGAGTGCAAGAAGTTCCAGAGGGGGGCCACACCCTGGCCACGACGGTGGGGGGCATGCCCTACCCCCCAGGGCGCGCCCCCCTGCCTCGTGGGCCCCTGGTGGCCCTCCGATGCCCATCTTATGCTATATGGAGTCTTCCATTGAGGAAAAATAATAAGCAAGCTTTCGGGACGAGACTCCGCCGCCACGAGGCGGAACCTTGGCGGAACCAATCTATGCCTCTCGCGGAGCTTTTCTGCCAGGGAAACTTCACTCCGGGAGGGGGAAATCATCGCCATCGTCATCACCAACGATCCTCTCATCGGGAGGGGGTCAATCTCCATCAACATATTCACCAGCACCATCTCCTCTCAAACCCTAGTTCATCTCGTATCCAATTCTTGTCCCCAATTCTGGGATTGGTACCTATGGGTTGCTAGTAGTGTTAATTACTCCTTGTAGTTGATGCTAGTTGGTTTATTTGGTGGAAGATCATATGTTCAGATCCTATATGCATATTAATACTCCTCTGATTATGAACATGAATATGCTTTGTGAGTAGTTACGTTTGTTCCTGAGGACATGGGAGAAGTCTTGCTATTAGTAGTCATGTGAATTTGGTATTTGTTCGATATTTGATGAGATGTATGTTGTCTTTTCTCTAGTGGTGTTATGTGAACGTCGACTACATGACACTTCACCATTATTTGGGCCTAGAGGAAGGCATTGGGAAGTAATAAGTAGATGATGGGTTGCTAGAGTGACAGAAGCTTAAACCCTAGTTTATGCGTTGCTTTGTAAGGGGCTGATTTGGATCCACATGTTTCATGCTATGGTTAGGTGTACCTTAATACTTTTATGTAGTTGCGGATGCTCGCAATAGAGGTTAATCATAAGTGGGATGCTTGTCCAAGTAATGATAGCACCAAAGCACCAGTCCACCCACATATCAGATTATCAAAGTACCGAACGTCAATCACATGATCGTGATGAAACCTAGCTTGATGATAATTCCCATGTGTCCTCGGGAGTGCTTTTCTCTATATAAGAATTTGTCCAGGCTTGTCCTTTGCTACAAAAAGGATTGGGCCACCTTGCTGTACTTTATTTACTTTTGTTACTTGTTGCTCGTTACAAATTATCTTATCGCAAAACTATCTATTACCTATAATTTCAGTGCTTGCAGAGAATACCTTGCTGAAAACCGCTTATCATTTCCTTCTGCTCCTCGTTGGGTTCGACACTCTTACTTATCGAAAGGACTATGATAGATCCCCTATACTTGTGGGTCATCAGATATCATAAGTAATTCTTTTTGCCACTTAAGGGAATAATTCTACGAGTCACCTTCCCCTTGGTGCCTCATTATGGAATCAGGGCAATTAGCTCCTAGCTACCTTGACTCCGCCCACCATCTCCTTTCAGCATGCAATGGTTGCCTACCAATAGACCCCTTGTCATCTACCTCTTCCATTGCTCCTAGTGTGTGTTTTGTGTATGAACTCAAGAGGTGTGTCAGTGTCAAAACCGGTGGATCTCCGGTAGGGGGTCCCGAACTGTGCGTCTAAGGCGGATGGTAACAGGAGGCGGGGACACAATGTTACCTAGGTTCGGGCCCTCTCGATGGAGGTAATAACCTATGTCCTGCTTGATTGATCTTGATGATGTGAGTATTACAAGAGTTGATCTACCACGAGATTGCAGAGGCTAAACCCTATAAGCTAGCCTATGATTATGATTGTTGTTGTCCTATGGACTAAACCCTCTGGTTTATATAGACACCGGAGGGGGATAGGGTTACACAGAGTCGGTTACAAGCGAGGAGATCTACATATCTGAATTGCCAAGCTTGCCTTCCACGCAAAGGAGAGTCCTACCCGGACACGGGACTAAGTCTTCAATATTGTATCTTCCTAGTCCAACAGTCCGGCCAAAGGATATAGTCCGGCTGTCCGAGGACCCCCTAATCCAGGACTCCCTAAGTAGCCCCTGAACCAGGCTTCAATGACGATGAGTCCGGTGCGTAGATTTTCTTCGGCATTGCAAGGCGGGTTCTTTCTCCGAATACTCCATAGAAGATTTTGAACATAAGGATCGTGTCCGGCTCAGTAAAACAAATTCCACATACCACCGTAGAGAGTATATTATTCCGTAAATCCTATCTGCTGACAATTTTTCATAGCATGACGTCCTGCTGTGGCCCGGTCATTATTCGAGCCATTTTTTTAACCAGCTACTGCTCATATTGCAACACGGTTTTCTTGGCACGTCTTATCGAAGCAGAGATCGTGTCCCCTTATCACGGGATTCTCATCAATACGGGTGTGGGTAACCCAACCGCGCCTGCAGGTATGACTCCTCGATTTCAGGCAAGTTCCGAACGGCCACACGGAGGACGCTTTCTATTCATCCTCTTTATAAAGGGGCCAAGGCCTGTCCTTTTCTTCTCGCGCTCAATCCTTCCCATCCCCCCACCTCGAGTTCCAAGACCCAAGGTTTAGGCTAAGCGCCTCGGACCTTCAACCATGTCCAGATCCAACCTTCAAGGCCGGTGGATGGCCTCCTCCGTCACATAGGGGGACATCAAGAAGCTAAGGGAAGCCAAGTATCTAACCACCGAAATCTCGCACAGGCTGCCTGCTCAAGGGCAGGTCATCCCCACTCCCAAACCCAACGAGAGCTTCGTATTTGTTTCCCACTTCCTCCGAGGGCTAGGCTTTAGTCTTGATCCCCTTGTCAGAAGGCTTATGTTCTATTACGGGCTCGATTTCCACGATCTAGCCCCGAATTACATCCTTCACATCTCTTCGTTTATCGGCGTGTGTGAGGCCTTCCTCCGCATCACCCCACACTTCGTCTTATGGCTCAAGACCTTCAATGTGAAGCCGAAGATGATCGATGGGCGACACGCGGAATGCGGAGGTGCCATAATAAGGAAAGGCGCCGATGTTACATGGCCAAAGGGTTCCTTCCCGCAGGTGTCCAACTTATGGCAGCGGGAGTGGTTTTACATCACAGCTCCCCGAAGTACTAAGTGGGTAGCTGCCCCCGCCTTCCGTTCGGGCCCCCCCGCCACAACTGGCGTCATGGGTCAACAAGGGGCTGGACTGGGGGCCAGTTAATGATGTTCCGACATTCCAAAGTCGCATCCGAGATCTCCTCAAGAGGGATATCAGTCTTGTCAAGGTAATGCGGGTTATGCTAGTTTGTCGGGTCTTGCCATGACAACGCCGATCTCTCCGTATGTGGGAGTTCAACCCGGAAGGACCACGAACTATTTAGCAATTCTTCGGCATGACGCTCGAAGGGATGTATGGATTGTTCTTTGGATCACGGATAAAGTGTCCGGACACCACCGAGGATGCGGGTTTAAACTGCAATCGTCCAGATACCCATGTAAGTAATTCTGCGGCCGAACATGATGTCTTTTTATTTATCACAACATCATTCTGAAAAAATTGCTCTTGGCCAGGACAAGATAAGAAAGGTGAAGATGATTAGGTGTTCGACCCCCCCCTTCCTGAAGCCTCACCTGATCCTGTGCTAGCCAGGATGCTCGAGCACGCACTTTATCAAGTGCCATCAGGGGAAGATAAAGGGAGAGATAAAGAAGCCGAAAGCGGGCCTCACGCATTACTCATCCAAACCGGTGGAATTAGTGTCTCCGCGAAGGAGGATAATCGGGGAGAAGAATATAGAATCCCCTCTCCCCAAGGAAGGAAAAGAACCGCCCCTGAAGACATGGAAACGAAGGTTTCCAAACGAGAGAAGAAACCTTCGCCAGGGGGCCCTGCCCCAGAGGGCGTCCTTACCGCACAGTGCCCGCAAGGGGGTCAACCCTCCACCGAGCTATAAGTGAATCAAGAGTATTTTTGGTAAATATATCCTGCTTTATCTCCACGGACAATAACCGAGACATATATCTTGCAGTCCGGCTCGTAACCCTTCTCAACAGAGTTCGTCTTAAGGGGATCTTCTTCCAGAGATGATGGAGAGCGAAACGCCTCCCCCTACCTCCCCGCCTCCTGGGGAGGACGACCCTGAGGTGTCGTCACGGTGGGTTTCTCCTGACCCGCCAAGGCCAGAAGGTAACCCTTCGGCCACCCGAAGTCTGGAATACTCATCTCCAACGGAGAGCAACAGAAAGAGTCCGGGATTGTCCGGTGCGCAACCGGACGCACTGATGAGCCTTTTGGAGAAAGCGTCTATCTCAGAGGCGCACCGTACTTTAATGGGTACGGTGGTTGAGAGGATTTCATCCACCAAAAGTGGGTTGCATGAAGCTTTTGTGAGTCTGCTAAGAGGCTTTGAGGTACGCAAAGTAATATATAAATTTATTGATGGTACCGCACACGCTAGGTGTGCTCTATACAGATAGTAGCTCCTGAGACTCTGGTTGCTGTCCGGAGGCGGAAAATAGAGGATCGTAGTCCCAGGTAATGATTTTGCTGCTTTCATGTGCAGGCGACTGACAGTCCGGTGGCTGGCCGGACTACTGAGTTTGTCGGACTTAACCGGCAACTTGACGCGGCAGATGCTGACATCGCGCTTGTGAACAAGCGGCTTGACGAGGCAGAGGGTATGTATTTCGGGTGGTCAACAAATATTAAGAGGAGCAAGATGCTAGTATCTATAATATGATGTGACTACAGATGGAGCTGCCGCCGTGGAGATCCTTCGGGCGGAACTTGCCCAAGACAAGGAACAAGCCAGGAGGAGTGATGCGGCCGCCCTAAAGGCGGCCAAATAGTTAAGAGCCGAAGAGGCTGCTCGTCGCCAGAGCGAAGATAAAATAGCCAAGATGGCTATTGAGCTGAAGGATGCCGCCGACCGGTATGAGCTTCTTGAAAAGGAAAGCCAAGCCAAAGCGGCGGACCTGGAGAAAACCATGGTAGAAGCCAAGGAGACCTGCTCTAAAATCAGAGCGGCGAAGGAGGAGCTTCGTCAAGCCGGAGATATCACGGCCGGGAAGCCCTTTTTGTTGTGGAGGAAGTTAGGAGATCCGAAGTATGCCCCTCTGGATCAATTATGGAGTGCTGCAGACGCATATTCGGACCTGACAATGAGTGCTGCTGATGCGACTGAGTTTTTCATAGATCAAAAAGATCACAAAGTGGAAAAGTTGTTCTGGTCACAGTTCAGTGCTCCAACGCGTCCGCTACTGTTAAATGAGCAGATGGCCGAGTGGGCTGAGCTCCATAGGTTGTCCGGGCTTTCCATGAGGTCTGTTGTTGATCATCTTTGGCCGGAAGGACCAAGGCCGAATAGTTATTTTGGGTTAGTGCAAAGATTCCTTGGTGCTGTGCCGCATACCGACGCTGTAAAGAGGTCGGCGTGCATAGAGGGTGCGCGGATGGCTCTTGCCCGTGTTAAGACATACTGGGCAGAGATGGATGCCACCGCTATTGCAACCCGGGGTCCGGCCATAGGCCAGGTCTCGTCCGAGCACTATATTGAAGAAGTCCTAGAAGGCGCTCGTCTAATAGAGGCTCAGTGCTCGAAGAGTATCATGTTCGAGTGACATGTATCCCAATTTCTAAAAACAATACTATTTGGCTTATAAAAGGCTGTGTTTATACATTTTCCTGAAAGTATTATGATGCCTCCTATGCGGCCGTTTTATGTATGTATATAACCTGAAAGTTTGCAGTCGTCGGCTTCAGCCCCCACGCATATAATGCGGGGGTGTTCGGAAAAACGCGTATTCACACTTGATCCAATGTCTTGGTCCATTTAAGGAGGTGATAGCACGGTGAACAAGGCAATCAGACTATATTGCTTTAACACTTTCACTTAGCCATAGGAGTTTGACAGTGGGGCTACTATATAGCCCCTGGTACTTCCGCGCTTATCCGAATGCGGTGCGTGTACATACATGACCGGGAAACCGGTCCTTCGCTAATGCGGAGGAATCGCGAAGATTCCGCTGACTCCTCGAGTGGTTGACCAGTCTCGCGCTTTATCATGACAGTTGATACGTCTCCAACGTATCTATAATTTTTGATTGCTCCATGCTATATTATCTACTGTTTTGGACATTATGGGCTTTATTATCCAGTTTTATATTATTTTTGGGACTAACCTATTAACCGGAGGCCCAGCCCAGAATTGTTGTTTTTGCCTATTTTAGGTTTTTGAAGAAAAGGAATATCAAATGGAGTCCAAATGGAATGAAACCTTCGGGAACGTCATTTTTCTCACCGAACATGATCCAGGACACTTGGACCCTACGTCAGGAAATAAAGGAGGAGGCCACGAGGTAGGGGGCGCCCCTACCCCCCCCCAGGTGCGGCCTCCACCCTCGTGGCCCCCCTGTTGCTCCACCGACGTACTCCTTCCTCGTATATATACCTACGTACCCCAAACGACCAGATACGGAGCCAAAACCCTAATTCCACCGCCGTAACTTTATGTATCCACAAGATCCCATCTTGGGGCCTGTTTCGGAGCTCCGCCGGAGGTGGCATCTATCACGGAGGGCTTCTACATCAACACCATAGCCTCTCCGATGAAGTGTGAGTAGTTTACCTCAGACCTTCGGGTCCATAGTTATTAGCTAGATAGCTTCTTCTATCTTTTTGGATCTCAATACAATGTTCTCCCCCTCTCTTGTGGAGATCTATTCGATGTAATCTTCTTTTTGCGGTGTGTTTGTTGAGACCGATGAATTGTGGGTTTATGATCAAGATTATCTATGAACAATATTTGAATCTTCTCTGAATTCTTTTATGTATGATTGGTTATATTTGCAAGTCTCTTAGAATTATAAGTTTGGTTTGGCCTACTAGATTGATCTCTCTTCCAATGGGAGAAGTGCTTAGCTTTGGGTTCAATCTTGCGGTGTCCTTTCCCAGTGACAGTAGGGGCAGCAAGGCACATATTGTATTGTTGCCATCGAGGATAACAAGATGGGGTTTTCATCATATTGCGTGAGTTTATCCCTCTACATCATGTCATCTTGCTTAAGGCGTTACTCTATTTTCATGAACTTAATACTCTAGATGCATGCTGGATAGCGGTCGATGAGTGGAGTAATAGTAGTAGATGCAGGCAGGAGTCGGTCTACTTGTCTCGAACGTGATGCCTATATACATGATCATACCTAGATATTCTCATAACTATGCTCAATTCAGTCAATTTCTCAACAGTATTTCGTACACCCACCGTAAAATACCTATGCTCTTGAGAGAAGCCACTAGTTAAACCCATGGCCCCCGGGTCTATCTTCATCATATTAATCTTCCAATACTTAGTTATTTTCATTGCCTTTTATTTTACTTTGCATCTTTACCATAAAAATACCAAAAATATTATCTTATCATATCTGTCAGATCTCACTCTCGTAAGTGACCTTGTAGGGATTGACAACCCCTTATCGCGTTGGTTGCGAGGATTTATTTGTTTTGTGCAGGTGCGAGGGACTCGCGCGTAGCCTCCTACTGGATTGATACCTTCGTTCTAAAAAACTGAGGGAAATACTTATGCTACTTTGCTGCATCATCCTTTCCTCTTCAAGGAAATCCAACGCAGTGCTCAAGAGGTAACAAGAAGATTGCTGGCGCCGTTGCGAGGGAGTCTATGCAAAACTCAACATACCAAGTACCCATCACAACCCTTATCTCCCGCATTACATTATTTGCCATTTGCCTCTCGTTTTCCTCTCCCCCACTTCACCCTTGCCATTTTATTTGCCCTCTCTCTCTCTATCCTCCCTCACTTTCTCTATTTGCCTCTTCTTGCCCGCTTGCTTTTTGTTTGCTTGTGTGTTGGATTGCTTGCTTGTCACGATGGCTCAAGATAACACTAAATTGTGTGACTTTACCAATACCTACAACAATGATTTTATTAGCACTCCGATTGCTCCTCTTACCGATGCTGAATCTTGTGAAATTAATGCTGCTTTGCTGAATCTTGTCATGAAAGATCCGTTTTCCGGCCTTCCTAGTGAAGATGCAGCTACCCATCTAAATAGCTTCATTGATTTGTGTGATGTGCAAAAGAAGAAAGATGTGGATAATGATATTGTTAAATTGAAGCTATTTCCTTTTTCGCTTAGAGATCGTGCTAAAGCTTGGTTTTCGTCTTTTCCTAAAAATAGTATTGATTCTTGGAACAAGTGCAAAGATGCTTTTATCTCTAAGTATTTTCCTCCCGCTAAGATCATCTCCCTTAGAAACGATATTATGAATTTTAAGCAACTTGATCATGAACATGTTGCACACGCTTGGGAGAGGATGAAATTAATGATACGTAATTGCCCTACTCATGGTTTGAATTTGTGGATGATTATACAAAATTTTTATGCCGGATTGAATTTTGCTTCTAGAAATCTTTTAGATTCGGCCGCTGGAGGCACTTTTATGGAAATCACTTTAGGAGAAGCTTCTAAACTCCTAGATAATATTATGCTTAATTATTCTCAATGGCACACTGAAAGATCTACTAATAAAAAGGTGCATGCGATAGAAGATATTAATGTTTTGAGTGGAAAGATGGATGAACTTATGAAATTATTTGCTAGTAAGAGTGTTTCTTATGATCCTAATGATATGCCCTTGTCTATTTTGGTTGAGAATAATAATGAATCTATGGATGTGAATTTTGTTGGTAGGAACAATTTTGGTAACAACGCGTATAGAGGAAATTTTAACCCTGGGCCTTACCCTAGTAATCCCTCTAATAATTATGGTAATTCCTACAAAAATTCTTATGGAAATTATAATAATATGCCCTCTGATTTTGAATCCAATATTAAATAATTTATTACTTTGCAAAAGAATTTCAATGCTTTGATTGAAGAAAAATTGCTTAAGATTGATGAGTTGGCTAGGAACGTTGATAGAATTTCTCTTGATGTTGATTCTTTGAAACTTAGATCTATTCCTCCTAAGCATGATATAATGAGACTCTCAAAGCTATGAGAATTTCCATTGATGAGTGCAAAGAAAGAACCACTAGGATGCGTGCTAAGAAAGATGCCTTTATAAGAGCGTGCTCTTCTAGTTCCTATGAAAATAAAGATGAAGATCAAAAAGTTATTGATGTGTCCCTTATTAAATCTTTGTTTTGCAATATGAATCTTGATAATGATGGGACTGAATATGATCCACCTTTACCTAGAAGGCGTTCCAAAAATTCGGAGTTTTTAGATCTTGATGCTAAATTTGATAAAAGTGGGATTGAAGAAATTAAAACCCTAGATGTTGCTAAACCCACTATTTTGGATTTCAAGGAATTTAATTATGAAAATTGCTCTTTGATTGATTGTATTTCCTTGTTGCAATCCATGCTAAATTCTCCTCATGCTTATAGTCAAAATAAAGCGTTTACTAAACATATCGTTGATGCCTTGATGCAATCTTATGAAGAAAAACTTGAGTTGGAAGTTTCTATCCCTAGAAAACTTTATGATGAGTGGGAACCAACTATTAAAATTAAAATTAAAGATCATTAATGCTATGCTTTGTGTGATTTGGGTGCTAGTGTTTCAACGATTCCAAAGACTTTGTGTGATTTGTTAGGTTTTCGTGATTTTGATGATTGCTCTTTAAACTTGCACCTTGCGGATTCCACTATCAAGAAACCTATGGGAAGAATTAATGATGTTCTTATTGTCACAAATAGGAATTATTTTCCCGTAGATTTTATTGTTCTTGACATAGATTTCAATCCTTCATGTCCTATTATTCCTGGTAGAACTTTCCTTAGAACGATTGGTGCAATTATTGATATGAAGGAAGGAAATATTAGATTCCAATTTCCATTAAGGAAAGGCATGGAACACTTTCCTAGAAAAAAATTAAATTACCTTATGAATCTATCATGAGAGCCACTTATGGATTGCCTACCAAAGATGGCAATACCTAGATCTATCCATGCTTTTTATGCCTAGCTAGGGGCGTTAAATGATAGCGCTTGTTGGGAGGCAACCCAATTTTATTTTTATTCCTTGCTTTTTGCTCCTGTTTAGTAATAAATAATTTACCTAGCCTCCGTTTTGGTTGTGTTTTTGTGTGTTTAATTAGTGTTTGTGCCAAGTAGAATCGTTGGGAAGACTTGGGGAAAGTCTTGATATCTTGCTGTAAAAAACAGAAACTTTAGCGCTCACGAGAACTGCTTCCATTTTTATTTGGAAAGTGATATTTAGTTAATTCTTTTTGCAGATGATTAATAGATAAATTACTCACGTCCAGAAATTTATTTTAGATTTTTTTGCGGTTCCAGATCTTGCGCTAGCTACAGATTACTACAGACTTTTCTGTTTTTGACAAATTCTGTTTTTTCATGTGTTGTTTGCTTATTTTGATGAATCTATGGCTAGTAAAATAGTTCATAAACCATAGAGAAGTTGGAATACAGTAGGTTTAACACCAATATAAATAAATAATGAGTTCATTATAGTAACTTGAAGTGGTCTTTTGTTTTCTTTCGGTAACGGAGCTCATGAGATTTTCTACTTTAAGTTTCGTGTTGTGAAGATTTCAAGTTTTGGGTAAAGATTTGATGGATTATGGAACAAGGAGTGGCAAGAGCCTGAGCTTGGGGATGCCCATGGAGCTATATTTTTATTCACCACATAATATGTGTTTTTCTTGGAGCGTCTTGTATGATTTGAGTGTTTATTTGTTAGTTTACCACAATCATCCTTTCTGTACACACCTTTTGAGAGAGACATACATGATTTGGAATTTGATAGAATAATCTATGTGCTTCACTTATATCTTTTGAGTTATATAGTTTTGCTCTAGTACTTCACTTATACCTTTTAGAGCACGGTGGTGGATTTGTTTTATAGAAACTATTGATCTCTCATGCCTCACTTAGATTATTTTGAGAGTCTTAAATAGCATGGTAATTTGCTTAAATAATCCTAATATGCTTTGTATTCAAGAGTACTGAAAAAACTTTCTTACGAGTGTGTTGAATGCTATGAGAAGTTTGATGCTTGATAATTGTTTTGAGATATAAAGATGGTGATATTAAAGTTGTGCTAGTTGAGTAGTTCTGAATTTGAGAAATACTTGTGTTAAAGTTTGTGATTCCTGTAGCATGCACATATGGTGAACCGTTATGTGATGAAGTCGGAGCATGATTCATTTTTTGATTGTCTTCCTTATGAGTGGTGGTCGGGGATGAGCGATGGTCTTTTCCTACCAATCTATCCCCCTAGGAGCATGCGCGTAATACTTTGCTTTGATAACTTGTAGATTTTTGCAGTAAGTATATGAGTTCTCTGTGAGTAATGTTGAGTCCATGGATTATACGCACTTTTCTTCCTTCCACCATTGCTAGCCTCTCTAATACCACACATCTTTCACCGGTATCATACACCCACCATATACCTTCCTCAAAACAGCCACCATACCTACTTATTATGGCATTTCCATAGCCATTCCAAGATATATTGCCATGCAACTTTCCACTGTTCTGTATATTATGACACACTCCATCATTGTCATATTGCTTAGCATGATCATGTAGTTGACATCGTATTTGTGGCAAAGCCACCATTCATAATTCTTTCATACATGTCACTCTTGATTCATTGCATATCTCGGTACACCACCGGAGGCATTCATATAGTCATATTTTGTTCTAAGTATCGAGTTGTAATTGTTGAGTTGTAAGAAAATAAAATTGTGATGATCATTATTATTAGAGCATTGTCCCAGTGAGGAAAGGATGATGGAGACTATGATTTCCCGACAAGTCAAGATGAGACTTCGGACAAAAAATAAAAAAAAGAAAGAAAGAAAAGAGGCCATAAAAAAGAGAGGAGAAAAGGCCCAAATAAAAAAATGAGAGTAAAAGAGAGAAGGGACAATGTTACTATCCTTTTACCACACTTGTGCTTCAAAGTAGCACCATGATATTCATGATAGAGAGTCTCTCATTTCATCACTTTCATATACTAGTGGGAGTTTTTCATTATAGAACTTAGCTTGTATATTCCAATGATGTGCTTCCTCAAAATGCCCTAGGTCTTCATGAGCAAACAAGTTGTATGCACACCCACTTAGTTTCTTTTGTTGAGCTTTGTCGATAGGCACGGATGAAGGCGGTTCGGAGCTTGTGGCCGGGGACGAATCCAAGGGTCCGGCAACACAGGTCTCATAGGGGGTGAAGTCAGTATTCAGCTCTATCGCCGCTGGGTGTGCGGCCTCCGTGGCGGGGTCCATCCACCCGTCCTCGGACGGCATGAGCTGCTCCGGACTAAGGGCCGGAGTAGCCACAGGTGTGATCTCCCAAACACCGTCCGGCAACAGAGCTAAGTCATGCTCATCGTGACTGTGCAGCGCACCTGACATGGGCTCCAATCCGTCGAAGATCAAGTCTCCGCGGATGTCGACAGTATAGTTCAAGTTTCCAAACCCGACCTGATGGCCAGGGGCGTAGCTATCGATCTGCTCCAAATAGACAAGCGAGTTGGCCCGCAGTACGAAGCCGCCGAATACGAAGATCTGTCCGGGGAGAAAAACCTCACCCTAGACCGCATCGTTGCTGATGATCGAAGGAGCCATCAAACCTTATGGTGAAGACACAGTGGAACTCTCAATGAAAGCACCAATGTCGGTGTAAAAACCGGCGGATGTCGGGTAGGGGGTCCCGAACTATGCGTCTAAGGCGGATGGTAATAGGAGGCGGAGGACACAATGTTTAGACAGGTTCGGGCCCTCTCGATGGAGGTAATACCCTACGTCCTGCTTGATTGATCTTGATGATGTGAGTATTACAAGAGCTGATCTACCACGAGATCGTAGAGGCTAAACACTAGAAGCTAGCATAAGATTATGATTGTTGTTATCCTACGGACTAAACCCTCCGGTTTATATAGACACCGGAGGGCCTAGGGTTACACAGAGTCGGTTACAAGGGAGGAGATCTACATATCCGAATTGCCAAGCTTGCCTTCCACGCAAAGGAGAGTCATACCCGTACACGGGACGAAGTCTTCAATCTTGTACCTTCATAGTCCAATAGTCCGGCCAAAGGATATAGTCCGGCTGTCCGAGGACCCCCTAATCCAGGACTCCATCAAGGTGTTCTTACGTCTCACTCCGTGAGTTGATCTTGAATGCTCGATCTTCGAGGAGATCATTTTCTGTAGAGTTTTCTTCTATCGTCTTTGTGCTGGATAAAGATCTCAAAAGCAAATACGTCAAGATCAATTTGAGCAATGAATCAACATCTTCGATAAGGACAGTTGGATCATGAAGATGGTGTTAGCATTGTTTCCCCTCTGTCTTCCTACCTCATGCCATGAATCTCGGGACGAGATTTTTGTTTAGTGGGGGTGAGCTATCACATCCCCAGTTTTTGCTTGTAATTATTTGCATCAGTGTGCATTCATGCATGATGTTTAAATTTCTGAATTTGGAATTGAGGGAATTTTCAAAGCCTCAAAACAAAATAAAGGGCAAGAACCCTAAAAATTTCATTCAATGAACCAAAAATGCTCTTCATTGATGTCTGGTATTTCTGGCAAGGGCTTAGACCCAAACCAAAAAAATGAACATTTTTAAAGAATAATTTTGGGCATTGAATGTAAATCACATTGTATTTGAATTTGGAATTATATTCATAATATATGGAATATATTTTCAAATGACCCTAAGTTATTTTATGTGCATCTGGCCTAGTCCAAAGTATCTACATAAGAACATTCAGAGTAGTTTGGCACTATTTTAGTTCATGTGAATTTGCAAACAGTGTCAAATATTAAATAAAAATAGAACACCGAATTGAACAGAAAGAAAAGGAAAGAACATAAACGTACCTGGTGGACTGCTACTGTAGTCGGCCCAGCTCCTGTGCAGCCCACCTGAGCCAAACTGCCAGTTATCTCCCTCCTCTCGCCAGGAGGACAAGAAGCACATGCCCGGAGCACGCGAGCACGCGCTCGACCACGTCCTGCCAGCTTGTCGCTGCTGGAGTTGGTCCCGAGCACCACGCAACCCCCTAGACCCCCTCGCTCTCGCCCCTCCATCGTTCCCCTCCTCTGTCTCGCTCTCTCACGCACACACGAACGCACCATCGCCGCCGCACGCTGTTGCTACGTCCACCGCCACCCCCTTGCCTCTCCGGTGCACCCCCGAGCTCCGTTGTGCCTCCCTCGTCCTCTTCCTTGGCTCACGCGACCAGTAGAGCCCCGACGCATTGTCCTCGACCTCGTCTTCTTGCTCAGCCACAGGAGATCGCCGCTGGGATTCTGAAGCCGTCAAGCCTTCCTCGAGCCCACTGACCCTCTCTCCGTCCTCCCTGTGAGCTGCTGCGTCCTCCCCCTCTCTTTCCTCTACCGTTCATGGGCCCTATCTAGCTCCACCACAGAGCCCAAGGGCTCATCACCGCCGTCCATGTCACTGCCGCCGCTACAGCCATAGGAGCTTGCGTCTGAGCACATCTTCATGCTCAGAGCATCTCCAGGAACCTGTAGCACTCGCGGGTTTGCCCTGCCGTGCCCTATAGCGCTGCCTCCAAGCACGCCAGAACTCCGTCCGCCATGAAGTTGCTGCCGTCGTCGATTTAGGTCACCTGAGCTGCTGCTGCGCGCACCACAAGACATGGACGAGCTCCAGCATCACGTAGAACCTCTCAGCCGTCGATTTGGTCGCCGGAGAAGCGTTTCTGACGCCCTCCACCATATCTAGCGGCGCCGGTGACGAGCCGCGGGTCGACTCTGGCGAGTTTGACCCCGGTTGACCGGGTTTGACCACCCTAGAGTAACTGACGTGTGGGCCAGGCCTCCCAGGTTAATTAAGTTAACCACCAAATTAGCACTAACAACCATTCTTAGCTAGATGTGACACTGACACACGGGTCCCACCGGCCAGGTTTGACCTGGCCCACCCCGTTGACCTGCTGATGTCACAATTACGTAGTGCCGACACAATAAATTTTTTCTGCATATTTAAATAAATCAGAAATGATTTATTAATTCCAGAAAATAGTTAAAACTTCTAAAACTCATAGAAATTAAATCGTAACTCCAAATGGAATAATTTATATATGAAAAATTATCATAAAAATCCAATCTATCCGAGGATGAGGAGAGCCTCGGCAATAAGGATTTTATCGTGCTTGAGGAACCTCTCGAGCAGGAGCACTTCAAGCGCCAGCTAATAGCCACTGCAAGGAGCCTCAAAAAGAAGCAGTAGTAGCTTAAAGCTGACAAAGATCTACTGAACGATAGATGGACTCATGTCCTGGCAGCCAAGGAATATGGCCTCGAGCGCCCATCCAAAAGTTATCTGAAGCGCAAATTGCTACCTCAATTGGATGACGAGGCGCTGGAGCCTGTACCGTCAGCACGTAATGCGGCTAATCGACCACCATGTGGCCGATACAAAGCGACAACTTAAGCCGAACACTAGCTAGCACTACCTCACCATAAAGGTAGAAAGAAAATAGCTCAGGATCATACATACAACCTACGGCAGGACCTGGACAGTAGGGCAGGTCAGACCAGATCGATCTACGTATCGCGGGGGCGTACCCCGACGCGCGACGACGGCTATCAAGCTAAATATGGCAAGCACAAACATGTCCCAGCCGAAAGCCACAGACAGACTCCACCCGAACTACGTCATGACCTGGCCCAATATAGAGGCGCCACACACCCCCTCTACTTCACTGATGAAGTAATGGAACATGAATTCCCAGAAGTGTTCAAACCCATGAATATCGAACCATATGATGGAACCACAGATTCCGCGGTATGGATTGAAGAGTTTATTCTCCATATTCATATGGCCCGCGGTGATGGTCTTCATGCCATCAAATATCTCTAGCTAAAACTCAAGGGGCTAGTTCGGCACTGGCTGAACAGTCTGCCGGAGAATTCCGTTGGAAGCTGGGAAGACTTGGAGGATGCCTTCCGTGATAAATTCCAAGGTACATATGTCCGGCCTCCGGACGCCGATTACCTAAGTCACATTATCCAGCAGCTCGGGGAGTCAGCCAAGAAGCTCTGGACCAGGTTCTTAATTAAAAAGAACCAAATTGTCGATTGTCCGAACACCGAAGCCCTTGCGTCCTTTAAACATAGTGTCCGAGACGAATGACTCGCCCGCCACCTCGGACAAGAAAAAAAAAATCCATGGCAGCCCTTACTGATTTGATGACTCGCTTCTGTGCAGGACATGACAGCTGGCTTGCTCATAGAAGCAACAACACCAGTGACTCGGGCACTTCTGAAGTTTGAGACGGCAACGGCAAGTCATGACGCAATAAACACAAGCGTCAAAATAATAATGAAGGAACGCACGACATGGCGGTCAACGCCAGATTCAGCGGCTACAAACCTGGTCAATGGAATAAGCCATTTAAGGCAAATAGAGACGGAACATCCAATTTAGACAAGATACTGGATCGGCCCTGCCAGATTCATGGCACCCCCGATAAACCCGCCAATCATACCAATAGAAGTTGTTGGGTCTTCAAACAAGCCGGCAAGCTTAATGCCGAAAATAAGGGAAAGGGGCCCCCCAGTGACAGCGATGAGAAAGAGACTCGCCCACCAAACACCGGGGGTCAGAAGCAATTTCCCCCCGAAGTAAAAACGGCAAACATGGTATACGCGACGCACACCCCTATAAGGGAGCGCAAGTGCGCACCACGTGATGCCTACTCCATAGAGCCAATCCCCCCAAAATTTAACCAATGGGCGTCCTGCCGGATCACTTTTGATCGCAAGGATCACGCAGTCAGTATCCGTCACGCAGCTCTGGTCCTCGACCCAATCACCGATGGGTTACATCACGAAAGTCCTTATAGACGGTGGCAGGAGCCTTAATCTACTATACCAATACTTGTCTACAAAATGGGCATTGATCCTTCAAGAATCAAGCTCACCACAACTACCCTCAAGGGAGCAGTACCTGGCGTAGAAGTTCACTACACAGGATCCATCACATTGGAAGTAGTTTTCGGTTTGCCGAACAACTTTTGAAGCAAAGGCTTGACCTTCGATATTGCCTCGTTCCTTATAGGCTACCATGCAAGTCTGGGGCATACTACTTTTGCTCATTTTAATGATATCCCACACTACTCCCATGCAAAACTTAAGATGCCCGGTCCACGCGGCGTCATAACAATAAATGGAAATACGGAACGCTCCCTCCGTACAGAGGGTCATACTAAGACTAGTATAGCCGAAGTACAAATCGGCCTCATCAAGCCGCATATCTTATCGGCCATTAAGCCACCGGTCTCTATTAAACAAGACCAATCAATCTCAGGACTGGATTAACAGTTCGGCCTTCCTTGTTCGCCTCATATACCTGCGAAGTTTGTATAGCGCATACATAATTATGCACTTAAAATACCCTGGTCATCGGCGGAGGCACAATACAGACAGGCCTACAAGCACTCCCATATCCTACTTTTCTTTTCTAAACCATTTTTATCTTTTACCACAAGTGGCTCTATAACACCCACGATGCGGCTATATCTCCCATGTGTCGGAGCACGACTTAGAGGCATAACCGCATAGTAGGCATGTCGCAAGAGGGGTAACCTTTACACATCCCATGTACTGAATATGAAAGGGATAAAGAGTTGGCTTACAATCGCCACTTGACACAATACATGAATATAGCATTACATCATCCAGAATACAATCAAGGTCCGACTACGGAACCAAATAAAGAAAGACAACCCCTAATGCTAGATCCCCAATCGCCCCGACTGGGCTCCATTACTGATCAACTAGGAACGAAACGACACAACGAACAAGATCTTCATCAAGCTCCCACTAGAGCTGGGTTGCGTCACCTGCACTGGTATCATCGGCACCTGCAACTGTTTGGAAGTATCTGTGAGTCACGAGGACTCAGCAATCTCACACCCTCGCGATCAAGACTATTTAAGCTTATAGGTAGAAAAAGGTAGTGAGGTGGAGCTGCAACAAGCACTAGCATAAATGGTGGCTAACTTACGCAAATGAGAGCGAGAAGAGAAGAAAAGCACGGTCGTGAACTAGAAGTGATCGGGAAGTGATCCTGAAACTACTTATGTTCAAGCATAACACGAAACCGTGTTCACTTCCCGGACTCCGCCGGAAAGAGACCATCACGGCTACACAAGCGGTTGATGCATTTTAATTAAGTTAAGTGTCAAGTTCTCTACAACCGGATATTAACAAATTCCCATCTTCCCATAACCGCGGGCACGGCTTTTGAAAGTTCAAAACCCTGCAGGGGTGTCCCAACTTAGCCCATCACAAGCTCTCACGGTCAACGAAGGATATTCCTTCTCCCACGAAGACCCGATCAGACTCGGAATCCCAGTTACAAGAAATTTCGACAATGGTAAAACAAGACCAGCAAAGCCGTCCGAATGTGCCGACAAATCCTGATAGGAGCTGCACATATCTCGTTCTCAAGGCACACCGGATGAGACATCCTACGAGTAAAACCAAACCTCAAGTTTCCCCGAGGTGGCCCCGCAGTCTACTCGGTTCGGACCAACACTTAGAGAAGCATTGGCTCGGGGGGTTAAAATAAGATGACCCTCAGGTTAATTACTCCCATGGGAAAAGTTTAGGTTGTTAGGCAAATGTAAAACCAAGGTTTGGCCTTGCTGGAGGAGTTTTATTCAAGGCGAACTGTCAAGGGGTCCCCATAACACCCAACCCTGTAAGGAACACAAAATCAAGGAACATAACACCGGTATGATGGAAACTAGGGCGGCAAGAGTGGAACAAAACAGCAGGCATAAGGCCGAGCCTTCCACCCTTTACCAAGTATATAGTTGCATTAAAGAAAACAAGATATAATAATGATACCCCAACAATATCCATGTTCCAACAAGGAACAAACTTCAACTCCACCTGCAACTAGCAATGCTATAAGAGGGGCTGAGCAAAGCGGTAACATAGCCAAACAACGGTTTGCTAGGAAAGGTGGGTTAGAGGCTCGACATGGCAATATGGGAGGCATGATATAGCAAGTGGTAGGTATCATGGCATAGCAATAGAGGGAGCAACTAGCAAGCAATGATAGAAGTGATTTTGAGGGTATGGTCAGCATGCTTGAGATCCCGCAAGGAAGAAGAACGAGTCCATGAAGAATACAAACGGACGTAGTCGAACGGATCTTCACAAACGTGACGTTAACGGAACTAACCCGAAGAAGCAACACCGGAAAGAAGCAAACAACATAGTAAACAACCATCACATAAACATGTAATGATGCACAACCAAGTATGATGCATGTCCGGTTTAATGAAGCATGGCATGGCAAAGTGCACAAGCAATCCTACAAATTAAGTGGAGCTCAATATGCAACTTCGTTGCATATTGACGAAACACCACGTGACTTATTTAGTTCTGTCTCGTTTAGGTACCAAACAATATTAAATGTTGATTAACATGGCAAGAGATGAAGCAAAAGAAAACTACCTATCTAGGCAAGTTTAAATGAGGCCGGAACAGCAAAACAACAAGTACGGAAACTCCTCATGTGCATATTTTAGGTTCGGTACTGCTCTGTCCTAAACCATATTTTAGAGTTTTCAAACATGCAAGATGAATGCACCATGTTAAACTAGGCGTTTTTCTACCCCATTTTCATATAAAGTTTATTAAGTTTGGAGCTACGGTTAAATAGTTATGAATTAAAGCATTTTAGCATTGCATTGGAGCAAATTTAAACAAACAGCATTTTACACATTTTGAACATGGTTGAAAATGACATACTAAGAAACTATATGAAAAACTAAGCATTTTACATACATAAGTTATTTACATGTGATGCATGGTTGTGGAGTTAGGATCTGCATCAAATGCAAGGGCTTTTATGTAAAACTGATGTCTCAGGATTAAATGCTAAATTCGCAGAAGGGAAAAAAGACACGCGGGCCGAAACTAAAACTGGAGAAAGCCCAACAAAAGAAAAACAAAGGGGCGATGGGGCTTTCTCACCATGGGCCAAGCCCAGTCGGTAGAAGAGCCGTGGCAGGCCGGTTGGTGCTGACTGGGCCTGACGCGATGGAGGGGAGCGGCTGGGCCGGAGTAGATGTGGCCCAGACACGGGTGCTGGGATGTCGTGCTCGGTCAACGAAGAGGTGGGCGAGCTGGCCCTCTCTCGATCTGGATAGCGGGGAGGCACTGCAACTATCGCGGCCCTCTGCTCGTCAGGAAAACAGAGCAGCGGCGGGACTTGGGCAGAGGACGGTGATGGCTCGCCGGTGTCGGGGCTCGAGGCGGCCGGGTGCTGTATCCTCCGGCGACGGTGGCGGCCGTTGGGAGCGGAACAGAATAGCATGGCGCGGGACGTGGCGGTGAAGGAACTAGGCGGAGGCGAGGGGCGCTCGACAAGAAGCAGAGTAGCAGCTGCATGGTACTTGCGAAGCAGGAGAGCTCCGGGATGGATGGGACGTGCGGGAGGCAGAAGGCAGCGGAACTTGGCGAGGCAGCGCGACGAGGGACTTGGCGAGGCGGCGCGACGAGGGACTTGGCGCGGGCGAGGACGACAGCCTTAGCTCACGAGGAGCTCGGGTGCACAAAAGGCACTGCTCGTCGTCCTCCCGCTCGATGCAAAGGAGGCGACGGCGCAGGACTACGGGGCTCCGGCGGGAGAGGCTTGAGGCACAGTGGTCGCGGGCTCAAGCAAATCTTACGGGGATGGGGCACCGGAGAAGGAACGACGACGGCATGGCGCGGACGGAGGAGCTTGGGCACGGTGACGCAGCTCCGGTTGGCCGTGGAGATTCCTCCTCGCTGAAAGAAATGAGAACACGTGAGAGAGGAACAGAGAGAGAAGGGGATTAGAGGGGCATCGGCGGGGTACTGGCCTGGCCGTCTTGGTCCGACGACGACCCTCACCAGCGACGAGGTAAGGAGGAGGACGGGGAGGCTGGCGATCGAACCCCTCTCGATCTGGATTAAGGTGGGAGCTGGAGGCGCGGCTTACGGTGGAGATCGGGCAGAGAAGGCATGGCCTCGGGCTTGAGGGGGAGGAGGTGAAGGTGTTGTGGTTGGTGGATCGTGGTGGATCGGGAGGGATGCACTAGTTGGTCTGGGAGGGATCCCGAGGAGGATTTGGTGGAGTGGCGGCGGCGAGGGACAAACCTCCTAAAACTTAGGGTTGGACCTCATGTATATATACTCATGTATATATGGTAGGGGATTAGGGTAGGGGTAAGACAATATCGTCCCTCCGATCGTAATCGGACGGTTGAGAATAAAAAAGCTTTGGGAGACCAAACAAATAATCGCACATGTTTTAGGGATGTTTGGGGATGATCCGGACCCATCGGTCACGACTGCTCGGGTCGGGTTCGAGTAAGTTTCGGACACGCACGAGGGGTCGATGCACTGTACAAAGAGGGGGTTTTAGACCGTGCGATCGTGCCCTGGTTCATCTGGATAAGCAACTCAGTAGAAAAAGCCGAAAACTAACTGTCATGATAAAGCGCAAGACTCATCAACCACTCAATCACTTAGCGGAATCTTCAGGATTCCTCCGCATTAACAAAGGGCCGTTTCCCGGTCATGTACGTACGCGCACCGTATTCAGACAAGCGCGGAAGTACCAAGGGCTATATAGTAGTCCCACCGTCAAACTCCTATGGCTAAGTGAAAGTGTTAAAGTAATATAGTCTGATTGCCTGGTTCGCTGCGCTACCACCTCCTTAGTGGACCAAGATGTTGGATCAAGTGTGAATACACGTTTTTGGTGAACACCCCTACATTATATGCATGGGGACTGAAGCCGACGACTGCAAACTTTCAGGTTATATACATATATACATAGACAGCCGCATATGAGGCATTATAATACTTTCAGGCAAAAGTATAAACACAACCTTTACAATTCAATAAAACATTGTTTTTTACAATGGGAATACATGTCACTAGAACATAATATTCTTCGAGCACTGAGCCTCTATTGAATGAGCGCCTTCAAGGACTTCTTCAAAGTAGAGCTCATCCGATACTCGGCCCACGACCAAACTCTGGGTTGCAATAGTGGTGGCCTCCATCTCTGCCCAGTATGTCTTAACACGGGCAAGTGCCATCCGCGCACCCTCTATGCACGCCAACCTCTTCATAGCGTCGATGTGCGTCACACCACCAAGGAATTGTTACACTAAACTAAAATAACTATTCGGCCTTGGCCCTTCCGGCCACAGATGATCCACAACAGACCTCATGGCAAGTCCAGACAACCTATGGAGCTCGGCTCACTCGGCCATTTGCTCATTCAATAGCAGCGGGCGCACTAGAACATTGAACTGTGACCAGAATAGCTTTTCCACTTCACGATCTTTTTGATCCTTGAAGTACTCGGCCGCATCAGCAGCACTTGATGCCAAATCCACGTATGCATCTTCAGAACTCCATAGTTGATCAAGAGGGGCATACTTTGGATCTCCAAGCTTCGTCCGCAACAAAAAGGGATTCCCAGCCGCAATATCTCCAGCTTGACGCAGCTCCTCCTTCGCCGCTCTGATTTTGGAGCGGGCTTCCTTGGCTGCTACCATGGCCTTCTCCAGGCCCGTCGCCTTCACCCGGCTTTCTTTTTGAAGAAGCTGATAACGGTCGGTGGCATCTTTCAACTCAATGGCCATTTTGGCTATTTTTTCCTTGCTTTGGCAATGCGCGGCCTGTTCGGCCCTCAGCTCTTCGACAGCCTTTAGAGCGCCCGCATAACTATTCCTGGCTTATTCCTTGGCTCAGGAAAGTTCCGCCCAAAGGGTCTCCACGGCGGCAGCTCCATCTGCAGTCACAACATATTAAAGATACTGGCATCATGCTCCTCTTACTATGTGTTGATCACCAGAGAAATCACATAACCTATGCCTTGTCGAGCCGCTTGTTGACAAGCATGATGTCGGCATCTGCCGCATCAAATTATCACTTTAGCTCGGCAAACTCATCAATCTGGCTAGCCACCGGACCTTGAGCCACCTGCACATGACGGCAGCCTGATTATTACCCGGGACTATGATCCTTTGTTTGCCATGGTTCTCGACGGCAACCAGAGTCTCAGGGGCTACCATCTGCATAGGGCACACCTAATGTGTGCGGTACTGTCAAAAACATACACTATTTCACGTACCTCAAAGCCTTTTAGCATACTCATAAAAGCTTCGTGCAACCCGCTTTCAGCGGATGAAATCCTCTCAATCACCGTACCCATTAGCGTACGATGAATTTCTGAGATGTCTGCTTGCTCCAGAAGATCCTTCAGTGCGCCCGATCACACACCGGACGGTTCTGAACTCTTTCTGTTGCTCTCTTTAGGAGCCGAATATTGAGGACTTCGGGTGGCCGAAGGATTACCCTCTGTCCTTGGCGGATTAGGAGAAACCCTCAGCAACGACACTTCAGGGTCGCCCTCCTCATGAGGCTGGGTGCATGGGGAGGTGTTTCTCTCTCCATCATCTCCGGAAGAAGATCCCCCGAAGACGAACTCTGTCGACAAGGGCTACGATCCGAACTACAAAGATATATGCTTCAGTTATTGTCTTCAGAAGTAATGTAGGATATTTTTACTATTAAGTACTTTTTGTTTACATACATCTCGGTAGAGGGTTGATCCCCTTGCGGGCACTGTGCGGCAAGAGTACCCTCCGTGGCAGGACCCTCTGGCGAAGATTTCTTCCCCCGTTTGGAAACCTATGTTTCTGGGTCTTCAGAGGTGGTCCTCTTCCGTCCTTGGTGAGAGGGAATTTCAGGTTCTTCTCAATGGTTATCCTCCTTCACGGAGGCGCTAATTCCCCCGGTTTGGATGAATAATGAGTGAGGCCTGTTTTCAGCCTCCTTATTCCCCTCTTTATCTTCCCCTGAGGGCGTCTGATAAGGCGCAGGCTCGAGCATTCTGGCTAGTACTGGATTAGCCGAGCCTTCGGGAAGGGGGGCCGAACACTTGATCATCTTCGCCTTTGTTACCAAGTCCTGGTCAAGGAGCGACGCTTCAGAATGATGTTCTGATCAATAAAAAGACAGCGTGTTGGGCCACGGGATTACTTACTTGGGTATCTGGGCGATTACAGCTCAGACCCGCATCCTCGGTGGTGTCTGGACACTTTATTTGTGGTCCGAAGAACAATTTGTACATATTTTCGAGCGTCATGCCGAGGAAGTGCTGAATAGTTTGCGGTCCTTCCGGGTTGAGTTCCCACATATGGAGGGGTCGGTGTTTGCAAGGCGGACTCGACAAACTAGCATGACTTGCATTACTGTGACCAGGATGAGATCTCTCTCAAGGAGATCTCGGATGCGACTCTGCAATATCGGCACATCATTTACTGGCCCCCAGTTCAGCCCCTTGTTGATCCATGACGTCAGTTGTGGTGGGGGGCCCGAGCGAAAGGCAGGGGTGGCTACCCACTTGGTACTTCGGGGAGCTGTGATATAAAACCACTCTCGTTGCCATAAACCGGACACCTCTGGGAAGGAACCCTCTGGCCACAGAACATCAGAACTTTTGCTTATTACGGCACCTCCGCACTCTGCGTGTCTCCCCTCGATCATCTTCGGCTTCACATTGAAAGTCTTGAGCCACAGGCCGAAGTGTGGGGTAATGCGGAGGAAGGCCTCACACACGACGATGAACGACGAGATGTGAAGGAGGTAATCCGGGGCCAGGTCATGGAAATCCAGCCCATAATAGAACATGAGCCCCCTAACAAAGGGATCCAGAGCGAGGCCTAGCCCTGAGAGGAAGTGAGAGGTGAATACAGCGCTCTCGCCGGGTTCAGGAGTGGGAATGACCTGCCCTCGAGCAGGAAGCCTGTATGAGATTTCGAGGGTCAAATACCTAGCCTCTCTTAGCTTCTTGATGTCTTCCTCTGTGACAGAGGAAGGCATCCACCGACCTTGAAGGTTGGATCCGAACATGGTTGAAGGTCCGAAGCGCCTGACCTGAGCCTTGGGTGTTGGAACTCGAAGCGGGGGAAGTATTCGATTGAGTACGAAAGGGTAAAAAGGACGGGCCATGGCCTCTTTATAAAGAGGGTGAATATCAAGCGTCCTCCTCGTGGCCGTTTGGGACTGGCCTAAAATCAAGGAGTCATACCAATGGGCATGATTGGGTTACCCACGTCCGTATTGATGAGAATCCCGTAATAAGGGGGACACGATCTCTACTTCGACAAGACGTGTCAAGAAAACCGCCTCGCGATATGTGCAGTGCTGGTCACGGTAATGATGTCATGATGTCATGTTGCTAAACACGTCAGCAAATTAGATTTATGGAAATATTATTCTCTCTACGGTAGTATGTGGAACTTGTTTTGAAGAGCCGGACACTATCATTGTGTTCAAAATCTTCTGTGGAGTATTCGGAAGAAGAACCCGCCTTGCAATGCCGAAGACAAATCTGGCGCCGGACTCATCGTCATTGAAGACTCGTTCAGGGGCTACTGAGGGAGTCCTGGATTAAGGGTCTCCGGACAGCCAGACTATATCCTTTGGCCGGAATATTGGACTATGAAGATACAAGATTAAAGACTTCGTCCCGTGTCTGGATGGGACTTTCCTTGGCGTGGAAGGCAAGCTTGGCAATACGAATATGTAGATCTCCTCCCTTGTAACTGACTCCGTGTAACCCTAGCCCCCTCTGGTGTCTATATAAACCAGAGGGTTTAGTCCATAGGAAAACAACAATCATACCATAGGCTAGCTTTTAGGGTTTAGCCTCTACGATCTCGTGGCAGATCAACTCTTGTAATAGTCATATCATCAAGATCAATCAAGCAGGACGTAGGGTATTACCTCCATCAAGAGGGCCCGAACCTGGGTAAACATCGTGTCCCCTGCCTCCTATTACCATCTGCCTTAGACGCACAGTTCGGGACCCCCTACCCAAGATCTGCCATTTTTGACACTGACAGTGGGAGAGCAGGGCGTTGAAGAAGGCATAGAAAGGGGGAATCAGGCCAGCCCAAAGGGCATGGAGATGAATGGGGGTCTCGCACTACAAAAAAAAGACACATCCGTGAAATTTTGGGCCGAACAAATATTTTTTCTGTCATACTTATGACACTTCTATGAGGATGATAAAACCCGGTATCATCATAGATGTAGTGGGATCCTACTTCTATGACAAAAAATCATGACAGAAAATGGGCTTTTCGTCCTGAGCGGGCCGGAGATGGGGCAGCATGACATTCTTTGGGCCGTCCATGATGGAAAAAACCATGGTAGAAGCGAGGGCGAGGAAAATATCAGGGAGTTCCCGGTTACGATGGGTGGTCGGGGGCTGAGCGATGCGTGTTTCTCTCATACGTACACGTGTGTGTGCGAGGCGTTGGGATCTAACTGAACCCGAGCGATTGCACTAGCTACGTTACTAAACCCGAGTGGTCGATCCGTTGCTGTTAACTAAACCCAAGTGATTCCTTCGCTACTGCTGCTAAATGAACCCGATCGAACACTGCTGTCTCCTTCCCTTGATGAATAGTGAGGGTTGTTGGGGGGGGGGGGTTGGATGAACAGTTCCCGGTGGGGGGTTGGATGAACAGGACCCCGTGGTAGTGCATGCCGTTGCCGCTGGATGAACAGCACCCCGATCGATCGAGTCGGTAGATGAACAGGACCTCGTGGAGGGGTGGATGAATAGGACCCCGTGGAGGGTTGGTTGAACAGTAGCCGGTGGAGGGCTGGATGAACAGTAGCCCATGGAGGGGTGGTTGAACAGGATCCCGTGGAGAGGTCTGGTTGAACAGTAGTCGGTGGAAGAGCGCGCGGTGGAGGCTGGATGAACAGGAGCCCGTGGATGAACAGTCGCAGGTGGAGACTGGAGGAGGTCGACAGTGGACGAACAGTAGCCCATGGAGGCAGGAGGAGGTCGACGGTGGACATGAACAGTATCCCGTGGAGTCCCATTTTGCGGTACACCACACCCCTCCCAATGAACAGGACCCTCGTTTCGACCGTAGCGCTCCAACACAAGTCTGTTTCCTCCGTTTTGCGGTAAGCCACACCCCTCCCGATCAACAGGACCATGTTTCCACCGTAGGAGGTCTGTTTCCTCCATTTTGCGGTATGCCAGACCCCTCCCAATGAACAGGATCCCGTTTCGACCGTGGCTGGTCGAACACAAGGCCGTTTCCTCCGTTCTGCAGTATGCCAGACCTCGTTTCATCGGCTGTTCCGTCCAAGCCGGTTAGCTCCCGATGAACATGATGACTCATTCTGTTCTGACCCAGCCGGTTGCCTCCCATGAACACGATGATGGTGCAGCTTCTCCCTTCCGACCCAGCCATGTACACAAGCCCTAGCCGTACGTATGTGCGAGTAGGCGTTCGAGACCCCGCCCGTATGTATGTACGTGGTCGTATTTTCTTTCTTGCACCCTAGCCGTTGTACGTACGTGTACATGCTACGTGCGCGCCTATACTACGACATGTGCGCACCTCTACATCGACCAATATGTACGTACACGTTCGCGACCAGAATGACAACACTATGTACGCTTCGACCAGGTGGGTCCTGACTATCAGGCACTTCCTTCCATGCGAAGATGTAGCTGGTGGGTCCCAACAGTCAAGGGGCGAATCATTTTTTTGCCCGTAATCTGGACGCACATCCTTGCGTGCGAAGATATAGCTGGTGGGCCCCAGCAGTCAGGGGGGACTTTTTTTGTGAAATACGGTGGCCCGTCTGGTGGGTCCCTGCTGTTAGGTGGAGGAATCATTATTTTCCTGTAATAAGGAGGCACTTCGTTGCTGCAGCCATGGACCCAGCTGTCAGCCTCTCCACATACAATACTCTTCTGATGGAAGTCGTTCGTTGACCACATTGACCACGCCGTGCCGAGAGCACCAAGGCGGTGGATGACGGCGAGGCCTAGGAAGGGGAAGACGCGGAGCCGGGGAAGACATGGCAGTGGATGCCCACGCGGAGAGGAGTACAAGGGTTCACTGGTTCGGCTGCGGTGTGAGGCTGCCATAGCCGCAGGGCCTGCCCAGTGGTGGGAGTAGTAGGGGCGGTGAGGCCTCCGCGGCAGCAAAGCTGGCCATAGGAGGCAGGAGCAAGAAGCACGACCGGCGATGCTTTGGGAGGCTGGAGCAAGAAGACTAGAGGTTGAAGAAGCACTACGGCCGTTGGATGGACATCGTACGGTCCTGGAGGTAGAATCATTCATATTGACTAAGTTGACAAAGCCCTCCGTCCCTGTCAACTTAGTAGGCCCACATGTCAGCCTCCCACTATGCTGGGTCCCAGTTAGCAGGGGGAGTATTCATTTTTTTTGTGCGTAATAAGGTGGCACTTCCTTGCGTGCGAAGATAAGCTGGTGGGTCTGACCTGTCAGCGGGGGGGAAATTTTTTTCGTGAAGTACAGAGGCCCTTCCGATGGGTCCCAGATGTCAGGTGGAGGAATCATTATTTTGCACGTAATAAGGAGGCATTTCCTTGTGTGCGGCCGTTGAACCAGCTGTCAGCCTCTCCACGTAGAGTCCATGTCCGATGGATGTTGTTCGTTGACCACATTGACCACGGCGCGCTAAGAGCACCAGGGCGGTGGACGATAGCGAGGCCTAGGAAGGAACGACACCGAGCCAGGGAAGACTCAACAGTGGTTGCCCACGCGGTGGGGAGTATGAGGGTTTACTGGTCCAGCTGCCGTCGCCGAAAAATAAAAGGAGGTGTGGGTGAGTAGAGGAATGGCCTGGCCAGCAATGGAGTAGGGTGGGGCGGTGCGGCCTGTGCAGCAGCACAGCCGGCCATGGAAGGCGGGAGTAGGCAGTCCCACAGGCGCTGGTTTGGGCGGCTGGAGCAAGATCAGATATTGAAGAAGCAGCACGGCCGTTGGATTAACATCCAACGGTCACTGCTGCTTGAATTGTTTGTGGACTAAGTTGACAAAGCCTTTCGTACACGTCAACCTAGTAGACCCACAAGTCAGCCTCCAAATCTGTCCCAAAGAGCATAGAGCCCGAAATTTCTGGCCAGATTCAAACTAATTAAAAAAACTAAACATACCTTAATTTAAATCCAATAAAATTTTACCCGCACAAAAACAATGAAATTTAAAATATCAAAATCCGAAAGAAAAAAGTATTTTGGAACAAATTGCCTGTTTGCTATATTTTTTCATTTTACAGCCTATTTAATATTGCTTATAGCTCCTTTCTTATTACTTATAGCCCATTTTCTCCGCAAAATGCATCCCTCCTCCTCTTGAAAGTTTTCCGGCCCAACAAGGCGTAGAAAAACAAGTAGGCCTACATTGGTTACTCTACAAAAAACAAAATAGCTAGGCTAGCCATTTTCAGAAAGGAAAAAATAAACTGGGCTGGTCATGTGCTAGACGGGCCATAGCTCCCGAACAACCCAGTTGATATTGTCGGCGTTCTGGGAACGGGGGTCCCCAGACTTGCCTGCCTGCGGCCCGTGGCGTGGCTGATCCAGCAGGCCGTACGACGCATCTTCACCAACAAAGCATCCAAGACCCTCGCGAGGGGCCAAGCCTCACGAGGCAGACGACACAAGACCTCCTCTGGAGTGGCCTAGCTAGGCAGGCTCACGAGGAGCGGAGATATCAAGGCAAGGCAAACCTCACAAGGCTCTCATGACGTGAGCCATTACGATCGGCACCAGGTGGGCGCCAGGCGGGCGCCAGCACGCGCAGCGTCCTTGTTTCCTCTTTGGTGCAATGGGGGCAAGCGCAGCCGTGGAGTACTGATGCATCAGGCAAAGGTTGCCATTCCAGTGCAACAAGACCAAGACCACAGACTACAAGACGGAGGTCATCGTGGAGCCCAAAGCAGCGTTACCACCAGAGCTTTGTGCAGGCGAAGACTACTTTTGTCAGGATAGCTTATACTAGTTGTCCCCCTTCAAATTAGCCCGCCATTGTTGGCTCCCTTCCCGCTCGATATTTGGGAAGAAGACCAGGGCCTCTATAAATTGGACTAGCCACCATAATGGATGGGGGGATCACCTCATCTTAGATAGAGGAGATCATCAGAGGTCGAGAGACACACCACAAGCTCACACGCGCAAGAACACCTCAACCTCAGGAGGTTGTCCTCCCCTTGTATTGTTCATCATCAGCCCAAGAGGCAATCCACCACCACACTTGAGTAGGGTATTACACCACAACGGTGGCCCGAACCAGTATAAACCCCGTGTCTTTCTGTGTTGTGAGTTCATTGAGTTTGTCCGCAAGATCTTAGTGAGCTAGAGCATAGATCGGTAGGAGGGGAAGACTTCGCACGCACCCAAGTGTTCGAACCTTAAGGGTTTGCCGGAGCCCCACATCCGACATTTGGCGTGCCAGGTAGGGGTGCACCGGAGCCTCTTCTCCGCCAATCAGCTCTCCGACGTTCACCGGCTACGATGTTTGGCGACCCAAGAGCCGGATCCGACCGCTGGGCAGCCTGGCCGGCCCGGACGGCGCCGCCTGCCCATGAAGGTCTCGACCCTGCACCCCAGGCGACACGGGCGCCACCAAGCTCCGCCGGGAGTGGACATCGCGACCAGGCATCATCCACCCTCACCCCGTGGCAAGCATGAGCCGCAGCGAGAGCAGCGAGTCACGCCGCTGAAACGGCGCCGCACTCACGGCGGGAGCAAGCGAACATGCGGGCGGCACTCACAGTGTCAAGGGAGCTGCTGCGATGCAGGCTGATGGAGAGCAGCCGGGACACACTGCTTGAGCGTGTTGCGGAGCTGCTGGATGCAGCGGCGTCGGGAGCGCCAACCTTCAGCTATTGACTCCCCCAGGCCAACGCAAGGTCGTGCGGCGAGCCTCACCACATCTGCGCGCCGTCGACTACGCCCGGGGGCTTCGCCAACATCAGCACGGCTGGCGGTGTAGGGGGCTCCACCCCCCATGGTCCCGGCCGGATGCCATATTATCATCAACAAGACGCCATCATGCGCGGAGCAACATGGAGTGTGGGGCACCACGGCGAGGTGTTCGGGGTGACGGCCTCGAAAGCTTACGTGCCTCGCATGATGGACCAAGGGTACGCACCAGAGGACGACATCGGCTCATTCGTTGGAGAAGATTGGGGAGAAGGAGCGCTAGGAGTCGAAGCCTTCCAAGAGCCAGCGGAGAACCATGGCGATCGCGCCGGCAACGGCAACTACAGGGTACCGCTAACCTCTCAGGAACAGGCTTATGCTAACCATGGGCTACAGATGAATCAGGTTGCAGCACCGATCGACGAACCCGTCACGGCAGCACCTGTCTCAACAAGGGAGACACGCTGGGGGCGCCGAGAGGGAGCCAGGAGCAAGGCCCCTCCCCAAGGCACGCGAAACTAGGGGACACCCGGAGGTAGGCCCTTTGCCGGGGTGGCTTCACCGACCCTTCCTCCGGCAGAGGACCCGTGGTCGCTGAGGGAACCATTGGCGTCCTCTTTCCCTCCTTTGTGTCGTCCTGGTCTCCGGTCGGCTCAAAGGAGGTCAAGAGTGGTGCAAGGCGGGGCCCTCATCTGGCGATATGAAGCAAGGCCAGTACCTGTGAAGAAGGCCCGGTTCCTGTGAAGCTAGCCGCCCGTGACACTCTCACGTAATAATGAGTTGGGGTTGTACACGCCCAGAGTCTCAGGAGCGCCGGCCTCAGGCCCTGGGGCTCCCTCCCACGCCTAGTGGACAGCACTTAGCTCCGCGCTGGTGAGAAGACTTGAAGACCCGAAGACTAGACTAGGTGCCGGACGCGGCCTTTTGCTTTGGATCTCTCTTTCTGTGGCTTTGCTTTCTGATTCTGGACTTATGTTGAAGCTGATTTTTTACCGTTGCGCGCGGGGGTGCCTTTTCTCATTTGAGCCGTTTTTCGCCTTCTGGATCTTGTTTGGTTTGGGACTCACATCTGTCGCCTCTCCCTCCCAAAGCTCCTCGTGAGCCGGACCGCGTAGAGCACGCGCTAGCACTACGCCTGGTGCTCACCCCTTGCGGGGGCCCCTCAAACGGGGCGATATGCTCCGCAGGATTCTCAGGAACTCGTCGCCGCATGACCCAGCCCTAAGTTGGCGCTGACTAAGGTAATCCACGTCGGAAAACTCACCCCCAGGTCCATGAGCTCACGAGGACACATACCCACATCACATAGGAAAGTAAAAAACTGCGGTTTGCCTGCACGAGGGGATCCCCCTCTCAAAATGCTCTTACAAGTTTTCCAAGGGCCATACCCGAGTTTTGTGAGCAGAATAAAACAACATGAGAATATGGGATCAGCCTGAGACATTGCTCGCTGCATCGTCCAGGGACGCATCGCTCGCATCGTCATCACCTTCGTCGGAATCGTCGCCACTGTCGGCGACACCCCATCGCCGTCATTGACCACGTCACCTTCGTTTGCGACGACCACCACCCCATCGTTCTCCGAGGTGAAGGCCCTAACCAACGCGTCGACATGGTCCTCTACCCAACGCGCCAAGTCGCCCCGGACGGCAATGGGCACAGGGGAAATGGCGGCATCAATGTCGAAGTTGGGGTCGGCGTTCAGAAGGTGGCTGAAGACACGGGAGAAGGCGCGCGGAAGCAGGCCTTGACCCCTCTCCTCCCCAAGCTGCCGAGCTCTGGCAGATTGAGCCTCCAGGCGCTTCACCACCTCGGTGAAGAAGGTTAGGTGGCTGGCGTACTCACTTGAGTGAGGGGGCGGGGCGTTCTCATCGCAGATATAACCCAGGGTGGTGTTGGCCTTGTTCCAAAGGTCTTGAAGCATAGGAGCATGCTCGCGCTCCAGCGTTCGGCATTGGAGCACTTCCTCTCTGTTTTGCCGAGCGATGGCCTCAGCATCGTCAATTCGTCTCCGGAGGGAAAGCAACTCAGCGCGGGCGGGGCCAGGTCCGCCTGCACCGTAACTAGGGCGGCTGTTGTGGCCTCAGCACGCCTCTCGGCCTCGTCCAACCTGGGCCTGAAGGCGGCGGCCCTGCCCGCGCCCTCCTGTCCGGCAAGCTCCAGCCTCAAGCCGTACCTGCCCTCCAGATCAGCGCGAACCACGGCCACCCAGCGATTGATCTCTTCTTCGAATCTGGCCTTGCGGGCCCCGATGACATCTTCAGCTTGAGCGACTTGACGCTCCCTTGTCTCTAGTTGCCCGAGGCTGCACTCCATGGCCTCTAGGGCCAGCGTCTCCCCGCGCCGCCGGACCTACTCTTCCTCCACAGGCGTCCCCCTCATCGACGCAAGGGCGACCCCGCATGCCCCGACTTGCTGCTCAAGGGATGCTCTACAGGCCTGGAGCTCCCACGCGCGCTCCTCCGCAGTCTCGCGGCGGCGATCGGCCTCGTGAGCTTCCTCCAAAGCTCGGGAGCGGGCCTCATTGGCAATATTCAGGGACGCCTCAGCCTTCGCGTTCGCGAGGTCGTGATGATAACGGCCAAGGTTGATGGCCACTCGCAGCTTGCGCCGCTCCTCCACCAACTGAAGACCTTCAGCCTGAAGACGCGAGTCGACACCAGGAAGCTCTTCACCAAGACGGTTCATCATGCCCATCGCCTCCTGGAAGAGCTCGTGGCGAACCACGCTGCGCCCGCGCCCGCGCTCGAGCTTGAACGCTCGGCCCACCTCGTCCTCCGCCTCGGGGGCTACGGGTGGAGCATCAAGTGGTGCGCCATCTCCCGGTTGGGGGCTGGGGGCTGGCGCGGCCCCAGGCGCCAGCTGACCCTTGCGAGGGGCCCAAACCAAACAAGGCCCGCTTCTTGAAGGAGGCTCCAACATCGAGGCCAGCCATCTACCAACCATGACCAAGGGAGGAGCCATTGGCACGCCTACTGCACTCCGAGCAAGGCTGCGAAGAAAGGACGGCGAAGGCGCAAGCTCGGGCGCCTTGATGACGGACCAGCTCCCGAGGCTGACCCTACACCGTGGGTAGCGTCCGAGCCTGAAGCACTAGAGCTTGGCGAGTTCGATGGGGCGAGAGGGAGCTACTTCTCTGGAGATTTCGCGGCCTTAGCAAAAGGGGGCCTGAGGGGACAATCATCAGGAAAGGAAGGCGGCACATAGAAGATCACCAAGATAAGGTACTTACTCGTCGACGGCGATGTACCTCCGTCGCTTCAATGGCCCGACGATGTTGCTGCCACTTGGGGATCCCTTCCTCTTGCGGAGCTCCTCGAAGTCCACGCAAAGGCGACTGAAGCACTGGACGTGACGGCCGGCGCACGGCGGAGCCGAAGAAGAACCAAGCAGGATAGCCTTAGGGGAGCCTGGCTATGGCGAACAACCCGACTCTTCCTCGCTAAGACCTCCCGAGGCCCCTGGAGCTTCGGCCTCGGCAGCCGCATGCCGCATCTCGTCAGCAACCGGCACCTCAAGAGGGGCTTCGGAACCTCCCGAGGATGACGCTCCCGGATCACCACTCGGCATGTGCTCCTCAACATCAGGGCAGCTGGCACCCGTCGCCACTCGCTCCCCGCACCGTCACCTAGGGCGAGCTCGGCACCAGTGGCGAAGAATGGACCACGATGAAGGGATTCTCGCAGGGCCCCACCAAGCCAATTGGGCGCAGCCCCCACTCATCAAAGGAAGACATGTTCGCGGCAAAGGTGACCTTGTTCTCGCAGCGGTACAACATGCAGCTTTTCTTGGGCATCTCGTCCGGCAGAGGGACACCAGATAGGACCGTGAGCACCATTTGCCGCACAGCGAGAGGGAGCCCTCCTCCTGAACGCTCATGTTGTCCTGACCGCTGAGCAAGCCCCACATCGGGCGAGAATGGCGCTGAAGCGAAGCAACTTGACGCCCAATGAACTCCCTCACCACCATGGGCGCGGTCACACTAAGGTCCTTCAACCACCGTAGTCTGGCCTAGACGGGGGCAAGGTAGGGGCTCGTGAGCTTCTTATGGCCCCAGCCAGAGTTTGGAATGGCAGGCCCCGTCGGAGCTTGGAGCAGAGGGTTGAGCACGCCGGCATCAACAAACACCCATCGCGTGTGGAACTCTCTCACGGATGAAGGGAGCTCGAAGTCGATCCCCATGCCTGCTGTCGCAGCCACGGCCTGGAAGCCCACACACCCTGAGCTCTGCTGGGCACCGGTGAGATGCAGCGAGAAGAAGTGGCGGAGGAGCGCCACGGAGGGGGAAATGCCCACCATGGCCTCACACATGAAGGCGAAGACAGCAAGAAGGGTCATAGATTGAGGGTCAAGATGGAGCATGTGGGTCTGATAGTGCTCAAGCACCGCGTTGAAGAAGGCGGAGAAGGGAGGAAGCAGGCCAGCCCAGAGGGCTTCAATGAAGATCGGAACCTTGGTGACTGCCAGGGCCATGCTGGGGAGAGACGCAGGCCAGGCCAGCGTCTCTCCCCACTCGTTGTAGCCGAAGGCGAGCATGGGGAGCACCTTCCCATGGCCTCGTCGTTGGGGACCCTAGGCCGGCCGAGCACCGGCTCGACGGATGGGAGCGCAGTTGGCGAGGGCAGGTTTCTTCCCCTTGTCGGCTTGCTTTGGCGCCATGACGGTGAAGCGGGCGGAGCGCTGGTCAGATTGAGGAGGTGGAGCAGGGCGTCAAGGAAGGAGGGAGATTGGAAGATTGGAAGAGCCAGGCGCACAGAGGGAAGAATAACTGTGCAAGAAGCAGGGCCGCATAGCTAGGCGGATTGAAAGGCAACATGGGGAAGCGGAGACGCCCACGTCCAATCAACCGCCACGTGTCAACCAAGGTCGCGGGCTTTTGGGGCCCACGGTGCTTCGAGCTTGACACTCGGCTTCGCCGCGAAGCCAACCCCGCGCGCACCTTGGGCCTGAGGGCTACTGTCGGCATTCTGGGAACGGGGGTCCCCAGACTTGCCTGCCTACGGCCCGCGGCGTGGCTGAGCCAGCAGGCCGTAAAGCCCATCTTCACCAACAAAGCATCCAAGACCCTCGCGAGGGGCCAAGCCTTGCAAGGCGGACGATGCAAGACCTCCTCTAGAGTGGCCTAGCTAGGCAGGCTCACAAGGAGTGGAGATATCAAGGCAAGGCAAACCTCACGAGGCTCTCGTGACGTGAGCCATGACGATCGGCACCAGGCGGGCACCAGCGCGTGCAGCGTCCTTGTTTCCTCTTTGTTGCAAAGGGGGCAAGCGCAGCCGTGGAGTACCGATGCATCAGGCAAAGGTTGCCATTCCGGTGGAACAAGACCAAGACCACGGACTGCAAGACAGAGGTCATCGTGGAGCCCAAAGCTGCGTTACCACCAGAGCTTTGTGCAGGCGAATACTACTTTTGTCAGGATAGCTTGTACTAGTTGTCCCCCTTAAAATTAGCCCGCCATTGTTGGCTCCCTTCCCACTCGATATTTGGGAAGAGGACCAGGGCCTCTATAAATAGGACTAGCCACCACAGTGGGGGGATCACCTCATCTTAGCTAGAGGAGATCATCAGAGATCGAGAGACACACCACAAGCTCAAACGCGCAAGAACACCTCAACCTCAGGAGGTTGTCCTCCCCTTGTATTGTTAATCATCAGCCCAAGAGGCAATCCACCACCACACTAGAGTAGGGTATTACACCACAATGGTGGCCCGAACCAGTATAAACCCCATGTCTTTCTGTGTTGTGAGTTCATAGAGTTCGTCCGCAAGATCTTAGTGAGCTAGAGCGTAGATCGGTAGGAGGGAAAGACTTCACGCGTACCCCAGTGTTCGAACCTTAAGGGTTTGCCGGAGCCCCACATCCGATAGATACCCTTCTCCGTCCCGAAAAAACAAAATTACTCTGCGTGCTGCTGGGTCCCTACTGTCATCCTCACCATGTACAATCATCTCCTAATTCCTCTCTGTTGTTGACCATGTTGACAACACCGGAGTGCAGTGCCGCGGCGAGCGAACTCAGGCGGAGGACGATGGTGCAGCCTGGGACAGGAACGAACAGGAGCCTGGGAAGATGCACAAAGTTTTAGGGTGCGATGTGGCCACGATGCATGCGCGGCAGCACAGCCAGCCGTGGGAGGCAGGAGTAGGCGGTCCCTCTAGCGCTCATTTGGCTTTGGCGGCTGGAGGAAGAAGAGACTAAAGAAACACGATAGACGTTGAATGTCAATCCAACAGTCATGGTTGGCACAATCGTTTGTTGACTAAGCTGACACCAAGTAGGAAGAAAAGAAAAACTAGGCTCGTTTTCCTGATAACATTCCTGAAACTGCGACCATTCGATCTTGCGTTGCAAGTAAAACTGTGAGGAAAATGCGTTCGCCTACCGTCCTCCTCCCAGGGAACATTCACCACATAAGTGACTAGCACCTTGGTTTTCAACCCAGAGGTCTTGGGTTCGAGTCCCAGGAACTCTCAATTTTTTTCCTCCTTCCTTCCTCGCAAAAAAAAGAAAGAAAATGAAAGACTTGAGAAGGCGTACAGAACAAGCTAGTGTACCAGTAAAGGGACGTTGTTGAGTTTTAGAAAAGAGAGACGTGCTCCTGTTGCTGGTTCGAATCCAAACCTAGACTATGACTATATATGGTGCTATGCTACTCTACAAGTAATCAAACTGACATATCCAACATTCGCTTATGCTCTTCTCTACTTACTCTGCCTAGCATCAGCATCTCTGGCCGCAGCAACCATGTCCGCTGGCTACTCATCCACCTTCTCTTCAGCAGGGAACAACCAGATATGCGCCAAGTCGCCACCCGTACCATCGCCTGTGGGTCTCATCACACCCCCACTGGCACACACACCGCAGCCGGTTGCTCATCGCAACCAGCCGTCGTTGGTGTGGCGCCACTGCTGCAAATCACACAGAGTCATCCGTCGCATCTCAACCACAATTCTCAACCCTGGCCGAGTCTTCTAAAAATACCAGAATCATGGGGTAATAATATGTTTAAGTGTTGTTCTTCTGCTTTCAGTTGCTGATTTTTTTAATAGTTTGGTTGATGATATTCGAATTTGATTCGTGTAGAAAAGGGAAGATTTGTGTGATTTGTATTTGTGGGAAGTTGCTGATGTGGCGGAACGCAACTACGCTGATTATTTGGTTAGCCGAGGAATCCCAATACCAGCAGGTTGGGGTGTTGGACAAGTAACTAAAGGAACGGTTGAAGAGGAAGATGCAGAGCAAAAGGTTAAAGATGCAATTCCTCTGATCATGGCCAAGCAACAGCTGCTGAACGTCCTTGACAGCAATGAGGAGATGAAAGAGCTTGTGAAGATAATGGGCAAAATCGATGTGCTCTGTAGGATGTTTGTCTCTTTATTTGTAGTGTATGTAGCACTCGTGATGTATTTAGTGGCTATGACATGAGCACTTTGCTGAAACTAGTAATGAATGAAACTTGTGTAGCAGGCTTGGCTTAGTGTTGTGAACATCTAATGATTTCTATTAACAGAAATCGGGGGGTATCCCCTTTTGCTCATAAATAAATAAATAAATAGCATAGGCCCTTTTGGTAATAAATAAATAAATTAGCAGAGGCCCTGTCGGGTCAGCTTTGTTCCCATTCGAAGACTCGAGCAAATTGCAGTCCAACAGCAAACTATGTCATCAAATTCAAGTTTCACAACCAAATATGAGTACAAGTAAACAACAATGTCATCATGTTTTATTCGTCATACAATCACCAAACACAAATGAACATACATAACAAGTGATGTTCTCACAGCAAAAATACTAAACAACACCTTCATCAGGTTTTAGTTGTCATAGCAAACACAATTTCACATAGTAGATAAAAAACGTCTTCTGACAGGAAAATACGACAAAAGCAATCTAACCATCATCCGAAGCAGTGTCAACATCTGCCATGTGTATCAGTCTGAGTCATAATTCCCAGAGTGTCATCTTCTTCTTCATCCTCAATATCCTCGAACATTGGCTTCTTCTTGATCAACTCTTGTATGTCCACAGCACGACAGGAAATACTTTTGCCAGCGTCATTGACATGATGGTTCTCAAAGATATTATGAATATTTGTGGAATCTTGTACATCAGGAGCAGTGTAAGCATCATCTTGTTGTGCAACTTCATTAAATGAATTCCTCTTCTCAAACCTTTGCAATACTCTCCAGTCATCGCTACATGCAAATGTGTCTTCCAAGAAAAATATTTGTGTTGCTTGATTTTCCAAAATAAAAGGCTCGTTGGTCTGGTATGCCGCCTTGACATTGATGGATTTGAAATAATCTTCAGCTCTGGGTTTTGAGATCCTGGAAAACAGGTTATACGAACGACAGCACAACAGAACCACACACTGATGATCCTCGACACTGGAGACATACTGCAACTAAACAATGTCTGTTATGTTAGCATACATTTCAGTTGTCTCTCTCTCGTACGTATTCGTGCTCATGATGGCAGTGTTTTGTGTCTTCCTGCCTTCGTCGCGTGCAAGGGTGTTGTAGCGTACATCTCCAACAACACAAGATTCATAATTTCTTACCCGAGTATCAGGACCGGTTGCTAGTGCGTAAAGGGCATCATCAACTGCCTGCCCATCCTCCTGCATCTTCTTAACCTATGGTTAGAAAATAGACAAGCTGTCACCTTATGTACTCAATATATTAAAAAACTGACAGTGCAATTCAAAAGCTTGCATGGCTCTTGAACCATTTCGCAAATTCTGGCATAACCAGGTTGTCAATGTTTCTTGGATTTTGCAGCAATAACTCCTTTTTGTAGATGCTGCACAACATAGTGATGGCGTCAAACATCTAAATATATAAGAATGTGCTACAAGTTTAGTAGATTATGATGTATAAGCTGTAGTACTTAGCACTTACTTGATATAAGGTAGTATCTCAGGACAGTTATTCAACACATAGCAAACCATTTTGGCCAAATATTTAGGTTTATCCTCTTGTCGACTCTTCCCTGTAACTCGAACAGAATAATCAAAAACATTGAGCCCAAGATTGTCTTCACCCACCTCTTTACTAAGCTGATCGACTATTTCAATGTATTTTGAGCAGAATGCCAATGCTTCTGTAGCAATGTAGGCCTCTGCAGTGGAACCCTCGGGTTTAGCTCTTTTCCTAAGATAGCCATTGAAAGTGCCTAGCCGCCTTTCAATAGGGTACATCCAACCATACTGTACCGGACCTCTAAGTTGTGCCTCAGCAGGTAGATGAACAACCAAATGCACCATCACATCAAAGAAGGCTGGAGGATATATATTCTCAAGGTCGCATAGGATAGTTTGTATCTTGTCTCTAAGACGCTCCAAAGCATCGACCTTGATATTTCAACTGTAGAGTTCCTTGAAGAATTGTCCCAACTCTGCAACTGTTCTGTATAGGTCAGGGCGGCCCAATCCTCTAAGGATAACAAGTAAAACCCTTTGAAGTAGGACATGGCAGTCATGAGTTTCAACCCTTTTACCTTGTTTACATCTGCACTGACTCTCCTTTCAGGGTTGGAAGCAAATCCGTGTGGGAATCTCACACGTGACAGGACCTCGCAGAATTCTTATCTTTTTACCTTGTCCAAGACGTACACATCTGGTGCCATATCCCATAGTTTACATTCATCTTCCACCTGCAAATCCTGTCTGATACCCAGGTGTGTCAAATCAATCCTAAATTTTAAGGTATCTTTTGTCTTGCCTTCAATATTAAGAAGTGTGCCACTAATGTTGTCACATATATTTTTCTCGATGTGCATCACATCAAGATTATGCCGCAGATCCAAATCTTTCCAATAATCCAAGTCCCACAAAGTGGACCTGTGGGTAAACTATAATTTCTCTTCTTCCCTGCCATGCTTCCTTTTCCTGCTACCATTACCAGGATGGTTTCCTGGTGTAATATGCCTAACCTTATCTAATTCCAGTTGCAACTCATCGGCGGTGAGCCTCTTTGGTGCATCACAGTTTTCATGGTTTGCATTGAACACATATCTTTGGTATTTTGTAGGACGCGGCTTGTCCTCGGCAAGGAAATGGAGGTGTCCAATGTAATAGATCTTGCTAAGTATTGCGTATGACAGGGATTCCTATCACAGCGAACACATGCATTGTAACCATGTGTCATTCGCCCTGACATAGTGTTGAAAGCCAAATAATCATGGATGCACCAAATTATAACAGCACGCAGAAAGAAATCAGCAGGTGGGCTGCTATATAGGTCTCGAGTGAGAACACCCCTCCATAGTTATTGAAGTTCCTCCACAAGAGGCTCCATGAATAAATCAAAATCCTTTCCAGGACTTTTTGGACCTGGGATGAGCAAGGCCATCATGTAGTTTGATTCTTTGGTGCAGACATTTGGAGGTATGTTGTAAGGGATAACAAGCACTGGCCACATGCTATATGTGGCGCTCTGGTGGCCAAATGGGTTAAATCCATTTGAAGCTAAGCCAAGTCTAATGTTTCTCGGGTCAGTAGCAAACTTTTTGTGTTCCGATTGAAGCTTTTCAACTCACTACCATGTGATGGATGGCTCATTACATTCTGATCTCTGTACTCCTGGTTCCTAGAATGCCACAGTACATCCTCTCTTGTTTCAGCATCATGAAACAACCTCTGCAATCTTGGTGTAATTGGAAAATGTCTCAGAACATTATGAGGAATCCTCTTCACAACATCGCCATCTTTCCATCTTGATGATTTGCATTTTGTGCATTCACTTAAGTTGGCATAATCCTTCTGGAACATAACACAATTATTCTTACAAACATGGATCATATCATATCCAATTCCAACTGCATGAAGGAAATTCTTCATTTTACTATAGGTGTGTGGCAGCTCAGACATATCTGGGAAAGCTTTGAGAAAGCATCCAACATCACATCGAATGATTTGTTGGTCATCCACTCAAATGTCTTCACCTGAAGAAAGGTGACCATAGCTGAGAATACTGACAACTTATTTCCTGGGGTGACAGCCACGTTGCATTGTTCCAACATGTGGGCCCACCGTTTTTCTTCTACGGGTGAAAGTTCACGAAATGCACGAGCATTTCGTAGCATTGTTTCCATGTTGGTCAAACTCACTCGCTCCGCCACCACCACCTGCTCCTCCTCTTCCACATGAGCATCAGGCAGATCAAGATGGTGATCTGCTGCTTCCACGTAGTCAGTAACATTGACATTCATAGCTTCACCATGACGAACCCACCTAGTATATGTGACCGACATCCCATACAAGTGTAGACGATTTTGCACAGTTGACCAGGGTCTTGTAACTGAATTCATATAACTGCTACACGGGCAGAGCACATCTGATTTCGGACCATCGTACTCAACTCTGATAAAGTTCATGAAGTTTTCAACCCCCTCGACATATGCAGCGAAGAATCTTCATGCAGAAGTTATCCAAGTCTTGTCCAACTGTTAGACATACAAATTAGTTCTTCTACCAGACATACAAATTAGTTCTTCGAGCAGGAGTTATCCAAGTCTTGTCCATCTATATTGCTTTTTCATGAAGTCCTAAAAAAATACCTAGGTCAATGTCTAAAGCTATGCCAAGATATTTGGACGAGCATATCTAAGTAACGAAATATATTTAAAGCTAATTGAGCAAACAGATTTGAGTGCTAAATTATGGCAGGGTGTTTAGCAGTCAATGAGGTGGAGCACACAGCCATCGAACAAAGATCGAGTATAAAACGGTGTAGAGCTATTGCACTTAATAGATTGACTCATAGACCATGGCAATCTACGCGACAATAAATATATGGCAAGATATTTTAGCAACTAATCGGGCTTGGCATGCCATCTCAGCTAAGCAGATTGATTGCAGAACATGGCAATGAAGCTTCTTAAGAAGAGCATATTGACCGTAAACTACTTCGGCAAACCATGAGATTAATAGCGTCTATCAGCTAACATTCAGCGCTACACCGACATGCACGGGGCCTCAGTCTAGAATGCGCTTACTGTGGGAGAAGCTGACCGCCATGTGTCTCCAGACGAACATCGCCAGCGGTGGCGGCGCTGACTGCCGTGCGCCTCCACAAGAACGTTGCCAGAGGTAGCGGCGCGGCTCGAGGACGGCACTCTACAAACCGCGGATAGCCGTGCATCCCCTCGACAAACCGCGGCGCCGACGTATCGGCGCGAGGGGAGGGCGGCTTTGGCGGTGCGAATGGAGTGGATGGGGATGGGGGGAGGGGGTTTGGGGAATATTATTGGCTAGTTGGCCGAAGGGCAGTTGAATTTGGGATTTGGGGGGATTTTCGCGCGGTGGGCGGGGGGAGTTTGGTGCATGGTCGGTTTCTCCAAGTGCACTCCCACGTGTCAGTGAAGAGGCAAGCCGAAGGGCGTTCTGTTTGCGTGAACCGTGTGCAGTAGCGAACGTGTTTGGGGTGCAATGCGAATATGACAGGGGTGATGTGAGTGTACCCCCTTTTTTCATTTTAAACTAGGTGCTTCGCCCCCTCAAAAAAAAACTTGGTGCTTCGCGCGATCCATCGATACTACTACTAGTGATTGGTAATCCTGACTAAAACGGCGCAGACGGATCTTTTCCCACGCGATATGCTGGGAGGTTGGCTTAGTTGGTTTTTTTGGACGAGTAATGCTACACCTACGTAATCCCAGTTACGTTATTAACGTAATGTGAAACGTGTGAGCTAATAATTGTAGATTGGGGGGGGGGGGGGGGGCTCACAACCATGAAAATCAGGGAGGAGAGAGAGAGGCAATTTATGTTCACCCTTTCGTAGGTTCCCGTAGATGTAGGAAGATGTGAAATGCATGAATGTGTAGTGGACGTACTTTTGGAGTGCCTAAGATAAATTGTGTATGTAGACCCTATGTGTTTATTTACTTTGCATGTTAGCTTTGTCTCGGTTCAATCTCTACTCTTATAAAAAATAGAGTTGGTAATGATGGTGTGCCTGCCATCCTGCAATATAGGCCGTCCAATTTATATCTGACGGATAGGAAGGAAACTATTGCAATTTTGCAAGAAGATACCCACACCCCTCTCCACATTTGCAAATAAGGTCTTCCCTCATTCATCCTTTTCTCCCACAAGATAAACTACTCATGCACAAATGCATCTTGATGTTCCGTGCAATGCATGGGCCTCTTGCTAGTAATATATAAAAAGCAGAGTTGGTGATGATGATGTGCCTGCCGTCCTGCAATATAGGTCGTCCGATCTATATCTAACGGATAGGAAGAAAACTATGACAATTTACCAGCACTCCTCTCCACATTTGCAGATAAGGCCTTCCCTTGTTCATCCTTTTCTCCCACAAGATCTTGATGTTCCGTGCAACGCACGGGCATCTTGCTAGTACTCCTACAATATACTATATTGTTGTGAAAGTTCATATACACCGGCCGAGATTAATGCAAACACGGCAGATTTTCACTACATTTTGAACTTTTATAGGACAGAAACATAAAAGAAACCTGACCCTAAACCTATTCTACGGCAGCGACCGACGTCCTCCATCTGCAATCTCCATGTACAGGGGCAGGGTTCAAGACGAAGGTGCGGTCTCCGGCGAGGAAGAGTAGAACACGGGAGATGGACCGGCCAGTTGGCACACAAAGCCCTGCCGCCTCCCATGCCCTACTCATCCTCGGATGAGTCCCCGACCTCGGCGGTGCTGGACGTTGGACGGCAGCATGTATGATGCATGGCTGACTGTGCTCCCGTCATCGGCTGCCATCGTGGCCACTGCTTGTGCGGTCGCGTCCGCGTCTGGCTACGCCGGTATTGCGTCGCAAGAGGCGACTTGAGCAAGGGTGGCGACCTCGAGCTTCGTCCCCGAATACAAAGCTCTCCCATAGAGCGTTCACGCTCGCGGTCATGGCGGATGTGGCGCCAGGTAGCAGGATGATGCGCTATGGCGTGGAGGTTAGCTGGGCATTGCCGCTTTAAGTAGCGCATTCCGGTGAGGCCAAAGTATTCGGGCGTGTCATTAAGTCGTTGGAGTTGGTTCCTCGGGCACCGAGCCTCTTAACGACGGGATACGGACGGACGGCATGAATGCGGGCAGCAGGCGCCGACTGGGAACGCACCACCCGACGACGTGAGGGACGAGGGTTTTTGGTGTGCCAGGGTAGTCAGCTACGGTCGTGGCAGTGTTGGAGATGCCCTTTGCTCACATGCGACCCCACATGTCATTGAAAAACCAAGATGACCCGGCATGGTCTAAGGTCCTGGGTATGCAGTTGGACGTGCTACACCACTCCGCGGACGCGTCGCGGTGCGCGCGCACTTCGGTGCCCCGTGCATCCTCGACGAGTCGGGTGTTGATCTGCTGGTCGTGCCACAGTGCTAACGCCACCCTCGGCACATTGAAGCTGACCGTGTCCAGCGAGGATGAGCATGTCACTCAACGCAGTCGCCCTGTCCAGAGGCGGTGCTGGTGCTGCACCACATTGCTGGCCCCCATGACCCACATGAACGGTTGTCGATGGTAAGGAGGTCGTGGGCCAGATCGTCCATTGGACTAGTCTGCGCCATGTCGTCCCGACAGGTGTGCCCCACATGTTGGTTTCCATGTTTTACCGGCCATATTCGAGCGTCAATGCTCCGCGTTGTGCATTAGGCGCAGAACAGGTGGTTTTTGTGCCCTCGTTCAAATGTGGTACAGTACCAAGTTGTTACCCTAGCCCCAACTGTGTTTCTTTTGGGTACGGTACCACCCTTTTCCATTTCAAGTACTAAAGGTTGACACTTGATTAAGTAGCCGGATGGTGTGCTAAATGTAGGTGTCCGACTGTTTGAAAGAATAATTGAGGTGTGCCCGGTCCGTGCCCGCATTTAGGGGTCCAACTTACCATGTTCCGGTAGTAGTAACTATACTAGTCCCTGCGTACTCCCTCTGTTTTTATTTACTCCGCATTTTAGCTTTGCTCAAAGTCAAACTTTGTAAACTTTGACAAAGTTCATAGACATAAATAATAACATATACAATAACAAATCAATACCATTAGATTCATTATTGAATATACTTTCACATCATATATATTTGCTATTGTAAATGTTCATATTTGTATTCTTACTAGCAAGATGCTCGTGCGTTGCATGTAACATCAAGATGCATTTGTATGACTAGTTTATTTGTGAGAGAAAAGGATGAACGAGGGAAGGCCTTATTTGAAATTATGGAGAGGTGTGTGCGTACCTTTTTGCAAAATTGCCGTAGTTTCCTTGCTATCCGTCAGATTTAAATCGGACGACCTATATTGCAGGATGGCAGGCACACCATCATCACCAACTCTGGTTTTTATAAGAGTCCGTCCAATTTATATCTGACGGATAGGAAGGAAAATATGGCAATTTTGCAAAAAGATACCCACACCCCTCTCCACATTTGCAAATAAGGCCTTCCCTCATTCATCCTTTTCTTCCACAAGATAAAATACTCATACAAATGCATCTTGATGTTCTGTGCAACGCACGTGCATATTGCTAGTGTACATAAAAAGCAGAGTTGGTGATGATGGTGTGCCTGCCATCCTGCAATATAGGCCGTCCGATCTATATCTAACGGATAGGAAGGAAACTATGACAATTTACCCGCACTCCTCTCCACATTTGTAGATAAGGCCTTCCCTCGTTCATCCTTTTCTCCCACAAGATCTTGATGTTCCATGCAACGCACGGGCATCTTGCTAGTTTTCTATAAACTTGCTCAAATTTTATGAAGTTTGACTTCAGTCAAACCTAATATGCAGAGTAAATAAACTTCGTGACCAAGACGGAAGGGAAAACTACACAACTTATTGTTCATTTGAGCCGTTCAAGTATAATCATGCGACATTGCTTATTTCTCATTCCTCTCCAACCCTCTACTTCATCCTCCCGCATGCATCATTTGAACGTTTCGCCCAGTATCATTTGCATGTGGGCCTAGACTATGCTTGTATTTCAAATGTTGTAATTTGTCCGACATGCATACAAACAAAGGTTCGTTTAAAGTTTCACTTTGCCTCCACTACTTCTCGCTTTCCGTCTTAGTTTTGACTTCCCATTCGGTTCTTGCCCCGACACATCTTGACGAGATCGATTGATGTTGAGAGATCAATTGTGTTTCATGCAAGGAGATAAAGGTTTGGTATGTCTCTGTGATAGAAATGACCCACGGGGGGGGGGGGGGGGGGGGGGGGGGTCTGTGGGGATCAGAGGGAGTATATTGTACGTTCATAAGAAAAACGAACGTATTGTACCCACCCTAGTCCTCTTTCAATCAATCTCCGGACCCCGAGATGAAATCGAGAGAAAACGAGTGGGTGCATGTGTGATACCTAAGGCGGATTCAAAATTTTGAACCGCTGATCATAGCATTCGCTATTCAATGTTCGTTTCTCTTTTGAACATACAATATACTACCTCCATTCCTAAATATAAGTCTTTCTAGAGATTTCACTAGGGACTACATACGGATGTATATAGACATAGTTTAGAGTGTAGGTTCACTCATTTTGCTCCGTATGTAGTCTCTTATTGCAATATCTAAAAAGACTTATATTTAGGAACAGAGGGAGTAGTTTACATATAAGTTTTATGTGTAGTCAAAGTATCTCTACTTTTATCAAACTTATAGAAAAAAGTATCAACATTCAACAACGCACAATCAATATTGTTAGATTCGTACGTACTCCTAGATTTGTATTCAAACAGAGATGGTTTCAGATTTGTTTTCAACCACGTGAATGTGCTTGTTCTCGCGCATGCTCTTCCTACTAGGATTTCGCCACGTATAGCCAGTCCAATAGTAACTTTTTTAAGCTCCCTGTCCAATAGTACTAGTGGAGTACTGACAACATCTGTAGTATAGTATGCACTACTCATAGTACTCCCTCCTTCCATTTATATAGGGCCTAAGAGCAAGCCTAATAAGGCCTAGTCAGCAGGCTATAAGACTTATCATGTCATTAAAATCCTACTTGGAGGAGTGAGAAGATAGGAGAGAGAGAAGCGGTCTCTTCCAATCATATACCTTGCTCGTAGATCAAGAAAAAATAGTATGCATGCAACTCTCTTCCAATCATATACCTTCCTCATGCAAATATTAAATGCTTAGAGCCAACCTATTAGCCATTCTACTACTAAGATCCAACTTACATGGCACTTTTGCCTATGTGAAGGAGAGAGATCTGAAAAAGTAAGGGGAATGAGCTCTCATGCAAGAGCCTAGCTATATACGCATTCCTAGGTAAATACAATAATTATGAAGGAAGAGATAGAGAGGAGATGGGAAAATGTACTAATACAATAGCCAACCTTCTATATTATTTTTTGCGGCAAAATAGCCAACCTTATAGCCCACACTATTGTATGAGTGCATATAGATGATGGCTATAGATGACATGGCAGTTCCTTATAACCATCGGCTGGCTATATTATTAACCATGCTCTAATGCATTTTTCAAAACCTCCTTTGACTATTGACAAGATTAATAGTACATGAGACGTATAATGTGAAAATTATATCATTGGCAGCTCCTTTCACACACGAATTTGACCGTATGTGTAACGCCCCGAGACCGTTGCGCCAGGTGTCTTCCAGTTATTTGCTGTTGTTGCTTTGTCATTTTCTTGCGTGTCGCTTCTTGTCATGTCATAATGTGCATTGCATCATCATGTTTTCAAAACTTGCATTCGCCCGGGTTCTCCCAGTTCCTTCCGTTGTCCGTTCTGAGCCCAGACACACTTGCACGCGCCCGCGGCATGTCCGAAATAGTATTTTATAAGTGGCCAGAAAATGCTCTCGGAATGGGTTGAAAGTTTGCATGCAGTGTTGTTTTGTTGTCAGTAGGCCGCCTGCCAAGTTTCATCGTGTTCGGAGTCCGTTTGACGTCCCAACGGATAACTATAGCAGCAATATAGCCGGTCTAACGTCGGACGTTTTCGGTCTCTGAAAATAGTCGTCGGGCCTCCCTCTCTTCTCTTCTCTCAGCTCGAGACCGTCTACGCAGCCCACTAACTACCGCCAGGTCCAACCTAACCTCTCTCATCAGCCTGCGGTCCTCCTCGCGCGCGCGCCCGAAAAGTTGTCCCGGAGCCGACCCGAGCAGTCGTCACCATTGTGTCCGGATCATCCCCAAACGTCTACAAAACGTCTCCATTTTCTTTTTTGATCTCCCTAGCCTGTTTATCCGAGACCGTCCGATTAAGATCGGAGGGTCCAGATGCCCCAAAACTTAGACTTTTGCTATATATAGATCAACTCTAGCCTAACCCTAAAAATCCTCCCCCTTGTCCCATCGCACCGCCGCCACCCACTCACCATTCCCCTCGGGATCTTCCCAGATCCACCTCGTAGCCAGCCCGAGCTCCACCTAGTTTTCCCCACCGGACAAATCCATTGGTCCACCTCCCTCCACCGACCTCCGAGCACCCTGCAGCCGCTCGCGTCTGATCCAGGGAGAGCATCACCCTCCCGAGCTCCTCCATGGCGTGCTCCTCACCAAGCCCCACCTCGTCGCCGGAGAGGATCTCCTGCATGACGTCCGGCCTCCTCCCATGATTCAGCCGCAGCAGCACCCGAGGGCCTCCACCAGCTCACCGCGACAAACTCCACCATGATCCGGAGCCACCAGGACCCTGTCGCCACGCCTACTGCCGCCTGCATCGAGCGAGGGGACGAGCTCCTCCTCGGCCAGCCACGTCGTCCTCTTGACCCCGACTTCTGCATGCCGGCCTCAAGCTCGACCTCGCCTCATCGCCCGACGACCGGCGCCGCTACCGTTGACCACCACCAAGAGAGCACCACGGCGCCCCGTTTTCCCGCGCCCTCTATCAAACCAGGAGCCGGAGATCGTCCACGCGCTGGCCAGCAGCAGTGCGCCCCGCCTCAACTCTCCATGGAGACCACCGCGGCAAGGCCAACCCTCGTCGCCCTTCTCCTTTTCCATCCTTTCTTCTTCCACCTCCCTAATCTCTCTGCTCCCTCTCTCTGTCGCGGTGGACAGGGCTTCGACGCCGCTGCCTCCTCTGCTTCAGAGCAACGCGCCGCCCCATGGATCCTTCTCTGCCTGGAGCTTCTTCACCTGCATCCACCCCCCTCCTTCCAGATCCGTTGTCTCCGCCTCCCTTCCTTCGTCTCCGGCGAGCAGCCGTGCCGCCGTGGCTCTGCTTCCTGTCGAGCAGAGCAGCGCGCCCGCTCGTCCATGTCGCGTTGACCGCGATAATGCCTGAGCCAGATCCAGCCGGCCCACTTGCCCCGCCAGCCTGCTGCTTCCACCAACTGGGCCTTAGCCCAATGTGAGCCACCCCAGCGCCCCACCTTTTTTTTCTCTTGTTAGGCCAGGCAGTTTCGGCCCAGTGGTTGTTCTTTTGGTTCTGCGAATTTGATAAATAACCACGGATTTATATATTTGCAAGAAAACCCTTGCACTTCATGCATATAAAAACTCATCAACCGTGCATCGGAATTAAACAAACTTAATATGAAAGTTGCTTAGAATTTTTGTCTAGTTTCAGAATATGCAACTTTCACCCATGCTTAAAATGCTTAAAATGTTGTTTGACTAAATTTGCTCCTATGCCATGTTAAAAATGATTTAATTCATAACTAAATGATCGTAACTCGGAATTTAATAAACTTTATATGTAAATGGGGTGGAAAATGCCTAGTTTAACATGGTGGCTTTACTTTGCATGTTTAACAACTCTAAAATATTGTTTAGGGCAGAACAGTACCAAATCTATAATATGCTCATGAGGATTTTTCTGGACTTGTTGTTTTGTTGTTCCAGCCTCATTTAAACTTGCCTAGATAGATAGTTTCAGCATGATTCACCTCTTTCCATGCTAACAACATTGAATATTGTTGGGTACATAAACAAGGTCGAACTAAATAAGTCACGTGGTGTTTCGTTGATATGCAACGGAGTTGCATGTTGAGCTCCACTTAATTTGTAGGATTGTTTGTGCACTTTGCCATGCCATGCCTCTTTAATCCGGACATGCATCATACTTGGTTGTGCATCATGCCATGTTTATGTGTTGGTTGTTTACTATGTTGTTTGCTTCTTTTCCGGTGTTGCTTCTTCAGGTTAGTTCTGATAACGTTGCGTTTGTGAGGATCCGTTCGACTACGTCCGTTTGTCTTCTTCATGGACTCGTTCTTCTTCCTTGCGGGATTTCAGGCAAGATGACCATACCCTCGAAATCACTTCCATCTTTGCTTGCTAGTTGCTCGCTCTTTTGCTATGCCTATGCTGCGATACCTACCACTTGATTATCATGCCTCCCATATTGTTGAACCAAGCCTCTAACCCACCTTGTCCTAGCAAACCGTTGTTTGGCTATGTTACCGCTTTGCTCAGCCCCTCTTATAGCGTTGTTAGTTGTAGGTGAAGATTGAAGTTTGTTCTTTTTTGGAACATGGAGATGTTGTTCCTTGTTGGAACATGTTTACTTGTTGGGATATCACAATATCTGTTATTTAATTAATGCATCTATATACTTGGTAAAGGGTGGAAGGCTCGGCCTTATGCCTGGTGTTTTGTTCCACTCTTGCCGCCCTAGTTTCCGTCATATCGCTGTTATGTTCCCAGATTTTGCGTTCCTTACGCGGTTGGGTTATTATGGGAACCCCTTGACAGTTCGCCTTGAATAAAACTCTTCCAGCAAGGCCCAACATTGGTTTTACCATTCGCCACCTAGCCTTTTTCTTTCCCTTGGGTAGGCCTGCCCAAGGGTCATCTTTATTAAACCCCTGGGCCAGTGCTCCTCTGAGTGTTGGTCCAAACTGAGCGATGTCCGGAGCTACCAGGGGCAACTCTGGGCTGGCCCACCCAACGTCTGGCTCATCCGGTGTGCCCTGAGAACGAGATATGTGCAGCTCCTATCGGGATTTGTCAGCACATCTGGGTGGCTTTGCTGGTCTTGTTATACCATTGTCGAAATGTCTTGTAACCGGGATTCCGAGTCTGATCGGGTCTTCCCGCTAGAAGGAATATCCTTCGCTGACCGTGAGAGTTTGTGATGGGCTAAGTTGGGACACCCCTGCAGGGTTTTGAACTTTCAAAAGCCATGCCCGCGGTTATGGGCAGATGGGAATTTGTTAACGTCCGGTTGTAGAAAACCTGAAGTTGGTCTTAATTAAAATACATCAACCGCGTGTGTAACCATGATGGTCTCTTTCCGGCGAAGTCCGGGAAGTGAACACGGTGTTGGAGTAATGCTTGACATAGGTTGTTCTAGGATCACTTCTTGATCATAGTTGTTTGACCGTGCTTTTGCCTTCTCTTCTCGCTCTCATTTGTGTATGTTTAGCCACCATATATGCTAGACGCTTGCTGCAGCTCCACCTCATACCTTTTACCCTTCCTATAAGCTTAAATAGTCTTGATCGCGAGGGTGTAAGATTGCTGAGTCCTCGTGACTCACAGATACTTCCAAAACCAGTTTGCAGGTGCTGATGTTACCGAGTAGGTGACGCAACCAAGCTCAAGGAGGAGCTTGATGAAGATCTTGTCCTTTATGTTGCTTCGTTCTAGTTGATCAGTAGTGGAGCCAAGTTGGGGTCGATGGGGGATCTGTGTATCTTTTGGGGTAGTCTTCTCTTATTTTGGCTCCGTAGTCGGGCCTTGATTGTATCTAGATGATGTAATGTTTTATTCATGTAATTGTGTGAAGTGGCGATCGTAAGCCAACTATGTATCTCTTTCCCTTATGTATTACATGGGTTGTGTGAAGATTACCTCACTTGCGACATGCTTTCAATGCGGTTATGCCTCTAAGTCGTGCTTCGAGACGTGGGAGATATAGCCGCATCGAGGGCGTTACAAGTTGGTATCAGAGCCTTCCCCGACCATAGGAGCCCCCTGCTTGATCGAATCGCTGGTGTTATTGAGTCTAGAAATGTTTTGAGTCATTTACGAATTATATATCAGAGAGTTAGGATTCTTTTTACTCCTCAGTCCCTTCGTCGCTCTGGTGAGGCATCCTAACGTAGAGATTTGACTCTTCTCTTCTGAAATTTCACTAAAAATTTTTTAGGATCACGCGGGTATCTTGGAATCGTTCCGATGGTTTTGTGACGAAAACATTGTTCTTGGTGCCTCCTGTCATTTAGGGGTTGTGGCAGTGTCCCGGGGAGTTGAGCTCCGAGGTGTTGTCGTCACAATTTTATCGTTGCAGTTCTGGAATACCTGAGATTAGTTTCGCCGACATCGACAATCTCTTTTATGCAGTTGTTGGTGAGATAACCTCAACGCCACCCAGTACTGGGGCAGGAGTTCGGGAGTATTGCCATAACTCGTATAACGGATGCTTTTCGAAGGTTGAGGTAAATGATTTCCGAAGGTTTCTTGGTTATGTGTTGAAGGATGGATACAGCTGGATGTAGGATTTGTTAGTTTTGGGCGAGATATTATGCTTCCCCTGTATCCCCAACACCTGATTGCATAAACGGAAAATTTCGGGAGTTTATAAGTGGGAATTCAAGTAGCTCTTAGGATATCTTTCCGACAGATGTATGATATGAAATTGGGGTTCGACGTCTAGTGGTCCGCCTATCCACGGTTGGTTTTATAGTGGTCTCGTTGTGTCTTAAAGAGTCCTTGGCTATGCCGACTCGGGGACGCTTCGTATGTCATGTGCACTACCTTGTACATGATGGTGCTATAAGATCGAGCCCGTGTAGGCCCCACCAGGAAAACTTCGAGCGAAATCTCTATCATATGTTTGTTCCGGCTTATTCTGCAAGCCAATCCTTGTTTTATTTTCAGTTGTGGTATTCGAGTTGCTTCAAAGTCAAATGTTGATTCCATACCTTTTCCAAACGGTGTTCTTATATTCCTATGTAAATACAAATCCTTCATGATAATCAAGATTGTCTTGCCAATCCTTTTCAACCGGTGTGCTCCTCTTCAAATGGATCCAATCTTGTCAACATCCACAAGATCAATTATCAGTTCTTCTCAACGGTGTTTGCTTCATCCGTTCCAAGTTTCCTTTATTTTTCCCCCCCCCCCCCCCCCCTTTTTTCAAGGACTCAGATTTTCTTAATCAAGTATCCATTTTATACATGTGAAGTCTCTTCTTTCTTTTCTTTCAATATTCTTATCCGGTGATTCTCATGAAGATTCTAACGGAGCTTCTAGTTAATCATTCTTCGTTATTTTTCTTCTTCGGTGGTTTCAATTCAAGCTTTTGGTGTTGATCATATCCTTTCCTTGTTTCAGAAGTTTTATCATTCCGGTGCACCTCTTTGTCATTCACCTCTCGCTATTCAATTGTTCCGGAGTGCTGAAGATATCTTGAAGATTCGTGTTTCCACTCTGCATTCGTTCAAGCTCTTTCAAGGTTGTAATCTCATTCAAGTCATTTAACTCAACCGGTGCATTCTCTCTTTTAAATCATTCAACGGTGTTTCTTTTGAGTGGGCCCTAACCCACAGGTTTTTTCCCAGGATCTTAGCTGACTCTTCTTATTTGTCCGGAGCTATCCTCAAATTCTTTTCGAAGTTTTGACGTAAGAATGATTCATCATCAGTCATATGTTTTTCTCCAAGATCTTTCAAATTCCTTTAATCGTTGGCTCAACCTTTTCCATTTTTCATTCCGGAGTGCATTAACAATTCATGGTGGTGTTTCTCGTCGTAATTCTCAGACTTTGAAGACCGAAGAAGAATTTTCTCTCAATCTTGCTCCATTCTCTTCAAAATTATTTTTCGATTTTGAGAATTCTTTTCACCCACCCGGAGCATTTCATGAGTTGTTTTTCCATCTCTTTACTCCGAAGCCCATCAGTTCAAGTTTATTCATTCTCAGTTTTCAGTTCTCATTCTCCAATCTTACCGGTGCATCAGTCAAATATCCTCTAATCAGCTCGTGATCACTTCGTTCTCATGTATCTAAATCCCCTCAAGTATCATCATTCGTTCTATAATTCTTCCCGGTGTTCCTTTATCTTTTCTTCAATCATTTTCAATTCTTACGGTGGTTCGTTCAAGATTTCTATTCCTTCTTTATCATATCAATGTATTCTTTGTTTTCAATCCTACTGGTGTTTCATTGAAGACCTTTCCAAGTTTACGGTATATCTATCTTAATCCTTTCTAAGAGAGTAAGTAGTATGCCAAATCCATTGTTTGTCATCAATTTAATTGGTGAAGGATACGCATAACATAATTCTTACTCTTGTTTCACCCAAGTGTTTAACTCCGTCTTCCGGAGGCTCATCAAATTCTCAGTTTCATTTGTTTCATCTTTTCTTTTTCGGAGTTCCAAGGTTTTCCGTTTTATCTCGTCGCGAAGACCCATCTAATCATTACAAGGATTCACCTTGTGTTTTCAACTTCTCTTTCCTTTCGTTTGATCATTCTTTATTACCATAGTTCTTCATGGAGGTTCTACATGATGGTTCATCAAGTATTTAATTCCTTCTCGAAGTTTTTCATCGAGATTCTTTTAAGGAGCTCAAGCATTCTTCATCTTGCAATCCGGAGTGCAATTTCTTTCAACCGTATCATTCGAGGTGGTATTATGTCATTCTTCATAACTTGAGTTCATGTTCCATGATTCACATGTTTTCAAGAATGAGGTATCTTAAATCCATCAATCTCTTCTTTGGAGTTATCTTGGGGTTACTTATCTTCTAAAGCTTTCCCAAAGGATTGTTGCTACCTATGGTGCTTATAATGACCAAAGTTCTTCATTTATCCTCCCAGTGAAATAAGTTTCTCGTCTCCTTGTTCTTATCAATCCAATTCTTTTTCCCGTGAGTGGCAGGTTGTCACCTCATAATTTGAGATGTATTCCATAAGACCATATCAAGCTTATTCTTTTCGTTGTTGGTTTTCCAACAACTCCGTTCTAGCTTTTGTTGTAAGCGTGCTCCCTCAAGATCTTGTTTCCCTTCGTTCATTCCATTCCATTCTTACTTTTGTTCCGGAGGCCTTGTGATGTTGCTTTCTTTAACCATCATCTCGTTTCATTTAAGATCATGTTCTTTCCTGTGCCTATCCATTTAACCGGAGTGTTGTGCCCTTTTGCTCAAGTTCTTTTCGCCTTATCAAGCCTTGCACCTCTTTTCTACCGGAGTGCTGTATGAGATCTTTGTTACCCCTTGTTCCTTTCATTCAATAGTTCCGGAGGCAGTGTGTTGTGATTTCATCAAGTATCTTCTCATCTTATCAAGTTCTTACTCAATTCATTTTCTTTTCAATCGGAGTGCTGCCCAAAGTTGTTCTTCCTTGTTCATCTTTACTAACGGAGTGTTTCCAACTTTGTTCATCTCCGTTGTATTCTTTTCTCGAAATGTCTTAACCTTTTCAAGGTTCTTTGGTCTCACTCATTCGTCAAAGAAGCAACTTAGTTTTACTGCTTATCTTCCTCCTTCGTTTTTCCCTCCGGTGCCATTCTAGATCTCGGGACGAGATCCTCTCATAGTGGTGGAGTGTTGTAACGCCCCGAGACCGTTGCGCCAGGTGTCTTCCAGTTATTCGATGCTGTTGCTTTGTCATTTGCTTGCGTGTCACTTCTTGTCATGTCATCATGTGCATTGCATCATCATGTTTTCGAAACTTGCATTCGCCCGGGTTCTCCCAGTTCCTTCTGTTGTCCGTTCTGAGCCCAGACACACTTGCACGCACCCGCGGCATGTCCAAAATAGTATTTTATAAGTGGCCGAAAAATGTTCTCGGAATGGGTTGAAAGTTGGCATGCGGTGTTGTTTTGTTGTCAGTAGGCCGCCTGCCAAGTTTCATCGCGTTCGGAGTCTGTTTGACGTCCCAACGGATAACTATAGCGGCAATATAGCCGGTCTAACGTCGGACGTTTTCGGTCTCTGAAAATAGTCGTCGGGCCTCCCTCTCTTCTCTTCTCTCAGCTCGAGACCGTCTACGCAGCCCACTAACTACCGCCAGGTCCAACCTAACCTCTCTCATCAGCCTGCGGTCCTCCTCGCGCGCGCGCCCGAAAAGTTGTCCCGAAGCCGACCCGAGCAGTCGTCACCATTGTGTCCGGATCATCCCCAAACGTCTACAAAACGTCTCCATTTTCTTTTTTGATCTCCCTAGCCTGTTTATCCGAGACCGTCCGATTAAGATCGGAGGGTCCAGATGCCCCAAAACTTAGACTTTTGCTATATATAGATCAACTCTAGCCTAACCCTAAAAATCCTCCCCCTTGTCCCATCGCACCGCCGCCACCCACTCACCATTCCCCTCGGGATCTTCCCAGATCCACCTCGTAGCCAGCCCGAGCTCCACCTAGATTTCCCCACCGGACAAATCCATTGGTCCACCTCCCTCCACCGACCTCCGAGCACCCTGCAGCCGCTCGCGTCTGATCCAGGGAGAGCATCACCCTCCCGAGCTCCTCCATGGCGTGCTCCTCACCAAGCCCCACCTCGTCGCCGGAGAGGATCTCCTGCATGACGTCCGGCCTCCTCCCATGATTCAGCCGCAGCAGCACCCGAGGGCCTCCACCAGCTCACCGCCGCAAACTCCACCATGATCCGGAGCCACCAGGACCCTGTCGCCACGCCTACTGCCGCCTGCATCGAGCGAGGGGACGAGCTCCTCCTCAGCCAGCCACATCATCCTCTTGACCCCGACCTCTGCGTTCCTGCCTCAAGCTCGACCTCGCCTCATTGCCCGATGACCGGCGCCGCTGCCGTCGACCACCACTAAGAGATCACCACGGCGCCCCGTTTTCCCGTGCCCCCTCTCAAACCAGGAGCCGGAGCTCGTCCACGCACTGGCAAGCAGCAGTGCGCCCCGCCTCGAGTCACCCTGGAGACCACCACGGCAAGGCCTACCCTCGTCGCCCTTCTCCTTTTCCATCCTTTCTTCTTCCACCTCCCTAATCTCTTTGCTCCCTCTCTCTGCCGCCATGGACAGGGCTTCGACGCAGCTGCCTCCTCTGCTTCAGAGCAACGCACCGCCCCATGGATCATTCTTTGCATGGAGCTTCTTCACCTGCATCCGCCCCCCCTCCGTCCAGATCCGTTGTCTCTGCCTCCCTTCCTTCGTCTCCGGCGAGCAGCCGTGCCGCCGCGGCTCTGCTTCCTGTCGAGCAGAGCAGCGCGCCCGCTCATCCATTTCGCGTTGACCGCGATAACGCCTGAGCCATATCCAGCCGGCCCACTTGCCCCGCCAGCCTGCTGCTTCCAGCAACTGGGCCTTAGCCCAATGTGAGCCACCCCAGCGCCCCACCTTTTGCTTGCTAGTTGCTCGCTCTTTTGCTATGCCTATGCTGCGATACCTACCACTTGCTTATCATGCCTCCCATATTGTTGAACCAAGCCTCTAACCCACCTTGTCCTAGCAAACCGTTGTTTGGCTATGTTACCGCTTTGCTCAGCCCCTCTTATAGCGTTGTTAGTTGTAGGTGAAGATTGAAGTTTGTTCATTGTTGGAACATGGAGATGTTGTTCCCTGTTGGAACATGTTTACTTGTTGGGATATCACAATATCTCTTATTTAATTAATGCATCTATATACTTGGTAAAGGGTGGAAGGCTCGGCCTTATGCCTGGTGTTTTGTTCCACTCTTGCCGCCCTAGTTTCTGTCATATCGGTGTTATGTTGGATTTTGCGTTCCTTACGCGGTTGGGTTATAATGGGAACCCCTTGACAGTTCGCCTTGAATAAAACTCCTCCAGCAAGGCCCAACATTGGTTTTACCATTCGCTACTAGCCTTTTTTCTTTCCCTTGGGTAGGCCTGCCCAAGGGTCATCTTTATTAAACCCCCGGGCCAGTTGCTTCCTTCTGAGTGTTGGTCCAAACTGAGCGATGTCCGGAGCTACCAGGGGCAACTCTGGGCTGGCCCACCCGACGTCTGATCCGGTGTGCCCTGAGAACGAGATATGTGCAGCTCCTATCGGGATTTCTCGGCACATCTAGGTGGCTTTGCTGGACTTGTTTTACCATTGTCGAAATGTCTTGTAACCGGGATTCCGAGTTTGATCGGGTCTTCCCGCTAGAAGGAATATCCTTCGCTGACCGTGAGAGCTTGTGATGGGTTAAGTTGGGACACCCCTGCAGGGTTTTGAACTTTCGAAAGCCGTGACCGCGGTTATGGGCAGATGGGAATTTGTTAATGTCCGGTTGTAGAAAACCTGAAGTTGACCTTAATTAAAATACATCAACCGCGTGTGTAACCGTGATGGTCTCTTTCCGGCGGAGTCCGGGAAGTGAACACGGTGTTGGAGTTATGCTTGACGAAGGTTGTTCTAGGATCACCTCTTGATCATAGTTTCTCGACCGCGCTTTTCCTTCTCTTCTCGCTCTCATTTGCGTATGTTTAGCCACCATATATGCTAGACGCTTGCTGCAGCTCCACCTCATACCTTTTACCCTTCCTATAAGCTTAAATAGTCTTGATCGCGAGGGTGTAAGATTGCTGAGTCCCCGTGACTCACAGATACTTCCAAAACCAGTTTGCAGGTGCTGATGTTACCGAGCAGTTGGAGCAACCAAGCTCAAGGAGGAGCTCGATGAAGATCTTGTCCTTTATGTTGCTTCGTTCTAGTTGATCAGTAGTGGAGCCCAGTTGGGGTCGATCGGGGATCTGTGTAGCTTTTGGGGTAGTCTTCTTTTATTTTGGCTCCGTAGTCGGGCCTTGATTGTATCTGGATGATGTAATGCTTTATTCATGTAATTGTGTGAAGTGGCGATTGTAAGCCAACTATGTCTCTCTTTCCCTTATGTATTACATGGGTTGTGTGAAGATTACCTCACTTGAGACATGCTTTCAATGCGGTTATGCCTCTAAGTCGTGCTTCAACACGTGGGAGATATAGCCGCATCGAGGGCGTTACAGTATGCTTTGTGTAAGTTGCATGTCATATATTATTACTCTAACATTTGGTCAAAGTTAGCCTCGAAAAATACATTAGGCCCTGTAGATGGAAGGAGGGAGTAGTAGTGGAAGTGGATCCTCTGACATAGGTATCCCTTACTTATCCTCCCTTTCGGTCACTTACTGGCGGACCCCATGCTTGCTAGGCCCCACATGTCAGTTACTCAATGGGTTTGGCCATGTCAGGGGATCCTCATCCGTAGTATAATCCCTCTGTTTTTATTTACTCCACATAAAACGGAGGGAGTGGTAGTATAAATGACGCGGGCGGGAGAGGGGGAGGGACATCAGTTTGCTCTCAACTGCGGTCCCACAAGTGAGCGAAAACACAAGACGAAGCGCGTCCCATTCAGTGAACGACTTGGAGGGTCCAGTGTGCCAGGGTGCAACACGAACGCGACAAGAGCGATGTATAGTCAAAACCGATTGAACTTCGCTGCTTGGTCGGAACCACTATTCACACCAGAACCTTCGCTGCTCGGCCTACGCCAGCCACTGCCCCAAGGACACACCTCCTCTCTAGCCCATTCCCACAACATTCGATCCCCTAGCTCGCATCAAGCGTCCCCTAGTTCACTGGAAAGCCATGGTGCGCCGCAAGATCACATACTACAAGTTGCTGACGCCGGAGCGTCACGCAGAAATCGCAGCAGCGGTCGGTGCGACAGACCTCCTTCCCAAGCTTGCTTTGCGGCGGGTTAATCCCCGAGTTCTCTGGAGCCAGGCTACAAGGAGGAGTAAGCCGATCCAATGTTCATGGCGGAGGTCGCAGCGTAGAAGGCCCCCGATGGGTATGAGACGATGGACGTCGACTTCCGTGCCGGCGTCTGGGTCCCCCATGGTGCAGGCGGACCAGCGGTTCAACCTGGCAATAATAAAGGAGGACCGGGAGGCAGAGCCTCAACTCGATGTGGAGCACGCGCATGCCGCTGCCATCGAGGCTCTCCTACAAGCGGAACCGGCTGTCGTGGATGTGAACCGGGTGGCGGAGGCTCAACTCGACGCGGAGCGCGCGGATGCCGCTGCAATCGAGGCCCTCCTGCGGGTGGAACCGGAAGTCCTGGACTTGAACCGGGTGGCGAAGGCTCAACTTGACACTGAGTGCATGGATGCCACTGCCATCGGGGCCCTCCTACAGGTGGAACTGGACGTCCTCGACTTGAACCGAGCGGCGGAGGCTCAACTCGACGCGGAGCGCACGAATGCCGCTGCCATCGAGGCCCTCCTGCAGGAGGAACCGGACGTCCTCAAGTTGAACCGGGCGGTGCTCTCGTCTGTGCCGAGCACCCGCACGCTCCGCGTGAATGAGTAGATGGAGGCCGAGCACAACCACGGTGCCGAGACACAGTCGGCAACTACGGCGAGTTCGCGCCAGCAACCAAAGACAACGAGGCCATCTCGTTTCGCGAGCAGTGATAGTTTTTCTTTATGTTGTTTTAGGGATCTTTTGTTGTGTAAAAACATATATTGTTATGCAACTCGCCTGACTTTCATCATTTTGGTTAGTCTACCATTTCAGGCGGTTGGATGAATATCCTACGTATCCTAACCCTTCTTCCTCACCTTTTCTTCTTCCCCAACAGACCACCGCACGGGCCATATGGATCCACCCCAACATGCGGTTGGATAAACATAATGTATGAACGAAAATTATCTGTCCGCGGTAGCACGTGTCAGTGAGGGTGTGTTCCCTCGGTTGGGTTTGCGGCGTGCAAGAGCGACTGTGTGAGGGTGCGGTGCGACTGCGGCGTGCCGGAGCGACCGTGTGAGGGTGCTGTGTGACCGCGACAGCTATGCTCAAGTGTACCTCCTTTTCATTTTGAAAACTTTAGGAAAGTTGGCAAAAATGTGTGGCGAAGTATGGTAATGCAAGGCCTAGACCCAAATAGGGTAAGTACGTACGTACTAGGAGTACTAGTGTTAAAAAAGAAAGGTGGGGCTTTCCTTCGCGAGATTAATCAATACAAATCCTCATTTGACGTGTCAATTAATGCGTATTTTTTTCTCCAAAGCCCAAAGAGCTAACCATCTCACTCCTCATCGCTTGATTAATGCAGCGCCATGCGAACAAACCTTCTCACTTCCACATGCATGCAAGGGTATATGAATGTCCTTGGTTGCTAGTACGAGGAAAACCCCATCAATTTTGCCTCGATTAGTGTTAGTAGCCTTCTGCAAATTGTAATTTTGATATACTGGCCTTGTGTACAAAAAATGGAGGTAGTAACTATTTAACTTCCTTCCACATTGTAGTGACATCGACGATATCTCGAACTTTGTGGTTTGGCGAAGTGCGTTCGGCGGAGAACAACATTGAGGGACACCACGGTAAGTCGTTCGCAAGTGCCGCCTGCAAGCCGAGACATCCGCCTTATTTGCATCCAGGAAGTCCATTGAACCAAAGGACGTGTAACTGTACTAGTACTACTAGTCATTGTTGAGGAAATCATTAACTGGTAACTGCTCAGTTGGCTAGCGAGTAGGGGATTAATCGGCTAATCGGGCATTTAATCAATTAGTCGAACGATTTTTCCGTTTATCGGCTACTCGGTGACCCTATGAGTAGGGATTAATTGGCAAGTTAACTGGTTAATCAGATGAATTCTTGAACAGGGCTACTAGTACACAATAGCGTTGACCGTCCAGCTTAGTGCGGTGAGGTGGTTTCTCGAATAAGAAGATGGAGAAGCGGAGTCACCAAAGAGTGAAATGATGGTTGCTTCGTCTGTGCTTTGTGATTTGACCCCTCGCTGCTTTGTGATTTGTGGAATATGTGCTCTATACTGTACATGCGGCCAAGCACGGGAGAAAGTGGAGAGACGTTGCATTTTTCTATTCCTTCAATCAATCAATCAATCAATCAGGGAGCTTCAGTTCCATCTTTTTAGCTTTGGCAGCACCATCCACAATGGTTCCCATCGATGACAAAAGCTATTTTCACATATGGCTACACATTGTGGATGCCCTTAACCGTACCACTTGGTTTTGCTCCTATGTGCTATCTATACAAATCTCAATTATATTGATCTAAAAAATTATAGAATCAAGATTAGTAAAAAGGAGGTGATTTTGCCATGCGAATGGCGGGGGAGGTTTCTTATTTTTAGAGGACGTTAAAACGATCGGAATGTTAAAAGAAAAATGATCGAAATCTAAGAATTCATATGTTACGGGGCGGTTGAGGGGAGGACTTACTCGGGAAAGTAAGGCATGAGGAAGTTATCCTTATCTTGGTTTGCCAGAATGACGCCTTCGCGGTAAGAAGTCGCGACTTGCCGGTCCCCAGCGCTGCCCAAGATCTTGGCATGCATGTAGAAGGGGTCGACTATCACGATGTCCGGGGGCTTGTCGCGAATGATCCGCATCTCCATACTCAGCGAAAATAGACGAACGAAGGTGTAGTGCAACGGATGAAGGTTCAACATAGCATGGATGTCATCAAACCGCATGACAATCGTACCACCGATGGAGTTATCCACAAAGCCCTTGCCCTCTGGCACCTTGGCCGCGAAAACCGGGTATGCCACATCCTTCTCTCTGAGACGCCGCTTCTCCAAAGAAAGAACACTGTCATGCAGACTCCGCATAGCACCGGTTGCAGCATCGAGCATATTTCTCGGTAGCATCGGCCTACCCGCCACATGCAGCCTCCTCATTAAATCCTCAGGTGAAGGTGGCCCGTCCTGAGCACGGATCGTACTCGGTGCCGGCTGGCCCGCACCCTTGTTAGTCTTTCTTTTGCGTGCCTTCTTCTTCTCCTGTAATGGGACCGAGTTCTACTCACAGACCGCCTTCTTGAGTGTGTTGGGGGTGATAATATTTCGCACCTCGCCTATCTGAGGCTCGGTGAAGTCGGCAGCTGGAGGCGTCTCCTGAGAGCTGAACTGCAGACGACGCCTGTTGCAACTTGGCTTCTCCGCGGTACCAGCTAGATCGCGCACGTCTTTTGTTGGTTTGGGTTCTTCAGAAGGAGGCCCCATGAAGTAGCCACCGTACCCATGATCGGCAAAGTACTGATCGACGTTGCCAAATGTATCGTCGTCGTCGTCATTCTGATCCTGTGCCATATGCATGTTTGGATCCAGTGGCATAGGGATGTCCGGCACCGTTGCGGCGGTCTTGCCATGGGGCCGACTTGGCGCCGGCACGACTGGCGGTGTTGTCTTTGGGGTGGTGTCCCCCGCCCACAAACGAATCTGGCTCTTCGGCCAAAGCAGGGGCCAGCTCAGGCAGGCGCTGAGGGTCATCACGTCATCATCGTCGGCCCCGACGGGTCGAATCGAAGGTAACAACTCGTCGCAGCCTGGCAGCACCTGAACCAGTTGAACCCTAAACAAGTTGGGTGGCATCTGGGTACCATGGAACAAGGGGTTGCCCGGTTGAACGATTTTTCCCTTGGTGACATCGACCAACTCGTTGTTCACGAAGTGCAGGAGAGTGCACGGAACGTCGGCGGCGCCCTGCGAAAACATGTAGGGCGTCAGGGATGCCCAGTCAAAGGCAAGGAGATGAAGTCCTCAGCCGAGAGAGGCTTAATTAGTTACCGTGATGATGGCGTCGAGCTCGGCTAATGTCGAGGCACCGCCAACGGCGGGCGTGCAGTTGACGGAGGGGCCGCTTGCTGCAGAGGTGCTGGCCGGCGTACACCCGGGTGCATTAAGCTCCCGTGCCGGCGTCAGAGACACCAATGGCCCCGCCATCGCGTTCTGCGAGTTGCTGGCCGTGAAGCTAGGAATCGGGGGCGGCCCCTGTTGGCCGCCCGCAATCCACGCACTAATCCCCTGGATCAAGGTAGGCACAATGGCGATGATCGTCGCTCCGAGTTGTTGTTGCACTTGCTCTTGGACAATCTCCGGAATCCGCGCCACCTGTGCCCTGAGTTCTTGAACCTCGCGCGCCTGGCTTTCCGAGATGGTCTTTTTCTCCTTTCGCCCACCAGTGTTATAGTATGACGACCATTTTGTCGACAAGCCTTTGCCGGCCACACGACCAGCTGACGTCGGCTTGCTGAGCTTATACTTGTTCTTCATTACATTCAACGCCCTATTTAGAGTGGTGTCCCAAGGGTTGCTCTTAGTCGACCCCGCGCTACTGCTTTCAGTCGCCCGCGGAAGGAATGTGAACCATTTAGAAATTTGGCTTCATTAATTAGAATGCAACCATATGGAGCTAATTACGCGGGGGTGTATTCCTTACCAGAACAAGCTCAAGCGCCCTGGTCTTCGGATCCGTGGTAAGCTCCTTTACTTATGGTGCACAAAGGAACAAGTACTGCAGTGCACTTAGAAAAAAATGGAGGAACTTCTCTCTACCACACGTAATCTGATTCTTTCACATTGCTTGTCTTTTCCTTTTTTTACCCAATAACGGTAAGCACTAATACTCTTAACTGCACTATAGAAACTGAACCAAATGAACTCCATGGGTGCTGCCATCTCACCCGTCATTGACGGCGCAATGAAACAATTTTTATAACTGGTGTTTGTTCTTCTCAAAGTATATTCCTTAATCGCAATGGCTAACTGCTGAAACTATACGTAACAGTCAAAACACAAACAGAAAGAACCAGATTTGAGAAATTCAGAAACTATAAACTATGTAACTGCTGAATTATACACAACCGCTTCCAAGGCCTACTAGTGTTTTTCAGAGAGAACAACCATGTACAGTTAAAAAATGGTAACTGTGTTGGGGGGAAGTTGATGTTGCTCGATGCCTGAAGTGAGGCCGGCAATTAAGGGACCACCGAGACAAAATCTACGAGTAAAATAACATCCTAAACAGCGGGAAGCTCACCGGGGCACCGGGGCGGCGGGGTGTCGAGGCGGTTAGGGCGTCGGGATGGCGGGGTGCCTGGTTATCGCGGGGCGCCGAGGGTGTCGGGCGGCGGCGGCTCGGGGGGGGGGTGGTGGACCGGGTGGTGGACCGGCGCGAGGCAGGGGGTCAGGGGCGGTGAGGGTGGTGGGGGTCGGGAGCGGCGGCGAGGGTGGTGGGGGTCGGCGGCGACGGGGGCGTCTCGGGCACGGGGACGGCGCAGTGAGGGGAGAGAGACAGAGGGGGGAGAAAGAGGATGGAGTGGGCGCTGACCTTTTTTGTTAGGTGAAATCTCTTTGTCAATACTAATGGCACAATACTAAGGGCGCACCACCCCTCGGTACGCCATAAGTACATCCATACTAATGGCGCACCCCACCATGGTGTGCCATTAGTATTTTTTTTTTGATTTCTGCTCGAGCCAACAGGTTATCTTCCACCTGACCTGATCCACACGAAGTTCCCTCTACTAGCTCGACTGGTCAGCAGCCAGTTCTCACAGCAGGAGGTCCTGGGTTCGATTCCCAGGCTCCACAAATTTTTTTTATGCATTTAAAATGCTGTTTGATACTTATTTGTGTTTAAATATGTTCAAAAAATTTTAAATCATAACAGTAATATTTTTTTATAAGACAGTAATAATTTTTTAAAAAATATCATCAAACAGTAATGCCGGTGGAGCGGGGGAGGGTGCGCGGGGTGCGGGGGGTCGGCGGCGGCGGTTGAGTAGAGGAGGGGTGCGGGGGGTCGGCGGCGGTGGTTGAGTAGGGGAATCGAGGGTGTGGGGGGTCGGCGGCGGCGGCCGGTGGACCGGGGGGTGCTCGGCGGCGAGGGGGACCGGATCTGGCGAGGTGGGATAGCGATCGAGATGGAGGGGGATCGAGATCGAGTGTCCATGAAATTTAAAAATATTCATGATAGTTCAAAAAGTGCCCATGAAATACAATCAAGAAATGAAGGCTACGATTTAAATACAATCGATCTTAGCTAGCTATCTGTTCACAATCTTCTTGCCCTTCTTTTTCGCAAATGGAGTTCTTCTGTGGAACGGACGTCCTTTAGGTAGGGTGGTCCTGCTTCTTCTTGTGGTGTATGCTGCTACTTCATCGTCGTCGTCATGTTCGATCCTCGGGTCGCCGTACTTGTCGAAGTCTTGCTCATTGGCTACTCCATCCATTCCGATGATCTTCCTTTTTCCTCTCCTCACGACAACACGACTGGGCTTTGACGGGTCGGTAATGAAGAAGCATTGGTCCACTTGGGAAGCCAGTACCCATGGCTCATTTTTCGCGGTGACGTTTGCGCCCGCGGTCTTGGATTTGGCTTCGGGTATAACCATGGTGGTGAAATACCGGTCTTCTTTTAGGACGCTCTTGGCCCATCTGACACGGAACATCGGGACCTTCTCTCTAGCGTAGCTCAGCTCCCAGATCTCCTCGATCCTTCCGTAGTATCTGTCCTTGTCGTTACCGGTGTAGGATTCCATCGTTACCCCGGAGTTCTGATAACCATTGCTCTTCATGTCCTTGGCCTCGTTGTAGAATGTGTAGCCGTTGATATCGTACGCCTCATAGGTCATCAGGTTGTGCTCGGCGCCCTGGGACAAGGCGAATATGAGTTGTTCTTCCACGGAAGAATCCTCATGTAAAGGGTACGACAGAAGCTTCTGCTTGAACCAACGCGTGAAACATGAGTTGTGCTCTTTGAGTATATCTCTGTCCGTCCTCTGTTGGCCTCGGTCATTGTACGTCTTCTTAATAAAGGTTTTCTGCTCTACCACCCAAGGATCGACCACGTCTATGTGTTGTAGTGCGACTAGGTTTGCTCTTTCAAAGTCGGCGAGTCGACCCTCGAAGTCGACATGCATTTTGCGGCGACCCTCACGGTGACCCCATCCAGCGAGCCTGCCGAGGTGCCTGTTCACGGGCAGACCAACGGGGTTCTTGATGCCTAAATAATTCGTGCAGTAGGAGATGCACTCTTCGGTCAGAAAGCCGCTGGCTATGCTTCCCTCTGATCATGACATGTTGCGAACGTATCCTTTGATGACACCATTCATCCTTTCGAACGGCATCATGCTGTGCAGGAACGTCGGCCCCAGTTGGATGATATCGTTCACGATATGGACCAGCAGATGCACCATAACGTCGAAGAATGCGGGCGGGAAGTACATCTCAAGCTCGCATAGTATCACCACGATCTCTTCCTGTAGCCTTCTGAGTTGCCTCACGCCAACAGACTTCCGAGAGATGACGTCGAAAAAGTTGCATAGGCCAAATAGGGTTTCACGGACGTGCGCATCCATGATCCCACGGATTGCAACTGGAAGTATCTGCGTCATCAGCACGTGACAGTCGTGAGACTTCATCCTGCTGAACTTCAGCTTCGCTGGGTCTAGGTATCTCCTTATCTTCCCCGCGTAACCGTAAGGAAGTTTTACTCCTACGAGGCAGGTGAAAAACTGCTCGATCTCCTCCTGACTTAGAGTGAAGCACACGGGAGGGTAGTCATTTCCGGTCTTCTTGGCCTTTTTGCCTTTGCGACGACTTTCTGTGTCCTGCTTCGCCTCATCATCATCATGATCATCATCATCATCATCATCATCATATATAGCGTGAAGCTCCTTCCTGATGCCCATTGATTTCAAGTTAGCCCTTGCTTTCGTCCCATCTTTGGTCCGCTCTGGCATGTTGAGCAGGGTACCAAGCAAACTCCCGCACACGTTCTTCGTGATATGCATGACATCAAGGCTGTGAGGCACATGGTGGATCTTCCAGTACGGCAAGTCCCAGAAAACAGACCTCGTTTTCCATACCTTCAGCAGCGGCTCTGGCGCCTTTCACTTCTTTCCCGGCTCTGGCGCCTTTTGCTTCTTTCCCGGCAGTGGGCAGTCTTTCCAATTTTTCAACAGCTCGTCTATTTCCTCGCCGCTCCTCGTACGCGGGCGTCCTCGGGGTTCGGTTTCACCATCGAACAGATCCTTGCGTTTTCTCCACGGGTCATCATCGCGAAGCCACCTTCGATGTCCCATGAACACGGTTTTCGAAGACCCGGGATCTCTATCTAGCTGGCGATACGTTGTGTCATCCATGCACCTGATGCATCCAGAAAATCCGTGGACCACCTGCCCCGTGGCTCTCATAGGGAAATATTCTTTCTCTGCGGCGTCCCACGTATTGGCTGGCGTTTTCCACAGCGTGTCAAGCTCCTCTTTTAGCAGCCCTAGATACAGATTGATGTCGTTCCCTGGTTGTTTCGGTCCTTCAATTAGCATACTCATGTGAATGTACTTCCTCTTCATGCACAACCAGGGGGAAGGTTGTATATCCACACAAACACAGGCCAGGTGCTATGTGTGCTTCTCTGGCTGCCAAATGGATTGACTCCATTGGTGCTCGCGCCCAGCACGATGTTCCTTGGATCGTTCCCAAATTCTGGGTCTTCGAAGTTCAACGCTTGCCACCGGCTCGCATCCTTAGGGTGACTCAGCATCTTGTCTTTTTTATCTATCTCCGGATCATTTGCGTTATCTTCTCGCTTCTTCTCCTCCCTATCCGCGTGCCAACGCAGGAGCTTTGCTACCTTAGGGTCCGCGAAATACCGCTGCAGACGAGGAGTGATCGGAAAGTACCACACCACTTTTTGAGGAGCTTTCTTCCTCTTCTTGTATCGAGTGACGCCGCACACCGGACATATGGTAGACTCCACGTGCTCGTCCCGATAAATGATGCAATTGTTCATGCACACATGGTATTTCACGTGCGGTATATCCAGAGGACACACGATTTTCTTCGCCTCCTCCAAACTGGTCGGGCACTTGTTCCCTTGGGAAGATGTTTGTGCCAGAATGACATGTTCTCGTCGAAGCATGCGTCGGTCATTTTTTGTTTTACCTTCATCTCCAGAGCCATGAGCGTTACTTTCAGGCGGGTATCCTCGGGCCTGCATCCTTCATACAATGGAGTAACCGCGTCTAACTCAAGTTGATCCATCTTGGCTTTCTCTCGGGCGGTAGCTCTTGCGTTATCCGTCTGCTTGAGAAGCAGCTCTTGAATATGAGGGTCCTGCACCCAGCCCATCGATGGTCCAGCGTCGTCTGCTCCGCCGGCATCATCTTCTTCATGATCATGCCCGTCGTCTGCTCCGGCATCTTCCTCATCATCATGTCCTGCATCTTCTACATGATGACTGTGTACAACATCACCGTCGTGATCATCTCCCGGGGATTCTTCGTCTTCTCGCCCGCCCGAGCCACGGTGGTTGTCTTGCTGCCCTTCCTCATTTCTTGCCCGCCCCCATGGACGACTTCGTAGTCATCTTCATCACCTTGCCACCGATAGCCATCCATGAAACAACGCAAGAGCAGGTGGTCCCGCACCTGCCCGGATTCCGGGTCCGCAATAAGGCTCTTCAGCTTGCATCTTCGACACGGACATCTTATCTCCGTCTTGTTCTTTTGAAGCATCTCGGCCTTCGCAGACCTCAAAAACCTATTCACGATGCCTTCGGTCATCGTGCGGACCATGGTCGCCTGCGGGGTAGAGCAAAACGATATTTTAGAACCAAGAAAATTTTTGGCATGACTTTCCCTAAAAATAGGACCAAAAAGAATGCTTAATGCCAAAATTGTCGCCGAAACGGAAATGAATCAACATTCCGGCAAAATATTGGCAACTATCGCATTTCAAATACCGGTACACCTCCAAACACAAACACATATGCAACACCACGAACATACATAGATCTAGCTAGGCTATAAAAAGTGCATGTGCACATTGTTGTAGGGAGAACAACATAAATATAGCTTCCCCCCTTACTTACCTATCAAAACAAGGTAATTAAACCACTTAAATTGAATGAATCTATGGTGGAAATGAGGTGAAAAAGAGGAGGCACCCGAGACAAGGAGGAGGTGGAGAGAATGAAGTGGGGAGAAAGTGAGTGTGGGTAGAAGAGGCTGTCCAAAATATCTTGTTGCTGCCCACTTACTAATGGCGCACCAACTCTAAATGCGCCATTAGTAATCCAGGTTACTAATGGCGCACCTTCTGGTGGTGCGCCATTAGTAGTTTTGCAATAAAACATACTAATGGCGCACTGTTCCACAGTGCGCCATTACTAGTTTAAAATAGTAATGGCGCACGGTCGAACAGTCCGCCATTAGTAGTTTTGCAAAAAAAGGAATAAAAATATAATAAAAAAACAACATTAGTGGCGCACTTTCCGACAGGTGCGCCATTACTAGTTACAACTAGTAATGGCGCACTGTGTCTGGATGCGCCATTAGTATGTTTGGACAGGCACACTAGTTCAAAAAAATTTTTGATACTAATGGCGCACCCTGGGCGAGGTGCGCCATTAGTAGTTTCAGCTCTAATGGCGTATCAAAAGGTGGTGCGCCATTAGTATATACTAATGGCGCACCGCTTATCTGGTGCGCCATTAGTGTGAATCCCATCTATAGCCCTTTTTCTAGTAGTGTATTACGCTGGGGAAGCAGCGCCTCAGTGTTTATCTTAGGGGCGTGTGGGGCCTAGAGCTGCTGGCGCCCGATCTGGAGGTCGGTGGGATTAAAGGGGTGGCCTGGGGGTGCTGCCACGTATGGAAGTGGTGTGAGGTTGAGGGGAGGGCGGGGCGGCGGAGGCAGGGGTCTGGGCAGGTGGTCGCTGGCGGTTTGAGAAAGATCGTCAATAGTGACTGGTGGGAGGTATACGAAGGCCATCTGCCCATTCCTTACAGATCGGACGGTTCATAAAAAATCAACTGACCTATTTATTTTCAGTCGACTGTTATCTTGATAGGACCACATGTACTGGTGTGCTGGAGGAGTACCTGCATTCCATGTGCTCATATATTACAAAATCACATGGAGCAGAATCTAATTTTGTTTGCCATGCAATGTTGTAGAGCTATCATATGTCTCCTGTCATTTATTTTTCAGCCACCTGCTATCTGCTTCTTCTACAGTGCACTAGTTCTGCACACACTTCACCCATACTCTCACTATTCTGTTTTTATGGAAGGTATTTCAGACTCTGCTGCTATGAGAGAAGCAAAAAATAAAATAGAAAAGTCACTCCAGCGTCGTACGCGGATAGGCCAGGCACGTTTCAACCTTATAATAGGTGCAGTGTAAGGAGATGGAGATGGTAAACATAGCTCTGGAGTTGATGACCTCGCTCGCAATGAACCACCATCCCAGGTGCTTGCTTTAACTTCACGGTGCCATATGTGGTTGCATGTTGCATATGGCGTCTAGCTTGTATTCGAAAGGCCGAAGTCAGTCTTTATTAAGATAAGGAAAGATATGTTTTACATGAACCACCATCCCGTGAGCACCGGAAGACAAATAGCTAGTCCGGCCACTGGCCGAGCTAGTGACAAGCCCAGCACAAACAGGCATAACCTAGAAGCCAACTAAAAAGCCACGATGGTGACGAAGCAGCCCGCCTCCCACCAGGCTCTCAGGTCCTAGATGATCATGCTCACCACTCCAGTCAGATGTATAGCTTGTATTGCTTGCAATTTGGTTAAATTGCATCTGCTTAGCTTACACATTATACCTTTGAATATGACATGCCTTCCTATTTTTTGTACATACTAGCACATCTGTCTATTAACCATGTTCTTACATCAAACTAATGTTCTTGTGTATCCCTCATCAATCACTTATGATGAGGCAGTCGGGCCAGTGGACTACTGTGAGTAAAGATCCTCATTTAAAGAATTCATCGTCAGCCTCCCGACATGATTCTCAAGAAACAGCAAGGCTAGATGAAGATAGTGAACGTAGCTCTGTAGTTGATTACCGAATTTCCCCTACACTAGCATCGCAGGTGCTTTCTCTAACTTCATAGTGTGATATGTGGTTGCATGTTGCATATGGTGTCTAGATTGTAATTCTTCCAATCTGGTTAAACTGCATGTGATATTCTGCTTAGTTTATACATTATACCTGTTAATGTGACATGCCTTCCTGTTTTTAGTACATAGTACATCTGTCTATTAAGCATGACCTTACATAAAACTATTGTTTTTTGGTATCCCGCATCAATCAATATGACGAGACACCTTTAGTATATGCAGTGTGATTTTAGTTGCATCTTTCCTATGATTTATATCATGCGCTGCTTCTAATTTGTTGAAATGCCTTTATGATGGCACGCTTTTAACTTGGCAGAGTCATATTGGTTGCATCTTTCATGTGGTGTCTAGCTTGCATTGCTTCTAATTTGTTGAAATGGTTTCTTCTTTGTTTACACAAACAATTGTGAATATGCCATGCCGTCCTATTTTTCGTACATATTCCATCCTGGTATCATGTGTTTGCCTTACAACAAAGTAGTGATTGTCAGTATCATGCATGAATGAGTTCTAAAGAGTGAATTTTAGTACTTTTTCTTGCCGGTTTTACTTGACAATTCAAAATCAATAAAGTGGAAGGAAGTTAGCAAGGTAGCGGACAAAGGTGCTCCTTCCAAACTGAGGGCCTCTACAGATTCTACTCCTCCATCCCCCGAAGATGATTTCCAATACAACATATGCATAGACACTCAACGTAGTTGTGTTGATGATGAACACGTCTCCCCTAGTGCACCATCACAGGTGCTCCCTCTAACTTGGCAGTCTTATTTGTGGTTGCATGTTATGTATGATGCCTAGCTTGTATTGCTTCTAATTTTGTTGAATTCCATCTGCTTACTTTACACATTATACTTGTGAATAAGACATGTGTTCCTATTTCTAGAACATACAATATATGTCTATCACACCATATTCTTACATCAAAGTACTACTGTTGTGTAACCTGCAACAATCACTTATCATAAGACACATTTGACTTGGGAGTGTGATATAGGTTACATCTCGCATTCTTTTCTAGCTTGTACTGCTACTAATTTGTTGAAATGGCCTTTATGACAAGACATTTTTAACTTGCTAGAGTCATATTCGTTGCATCTTTCATATGGTGTCTAGCTTTCATTGCTTCTAATTTATTGAAATGCCTTCTCCTTAGTTTACACATCATAAGCTCTGAATATGCAATGGCACTAATCACGAGAGACCTTTAACTTGGTAGTGTGATGTTGTTTGCATCTTGCATATGATTTATTTCTTGTACTGCTTCACATTTGTTTAAACGCCATTTATGATGTGACATTGTTAACTTGGCAGAGCGATATTTGTAGCATCTTTCATATGGTGTCTACTTTCCATTGCATTGCTTCTAATTTAATGAAATGTCTTCTGCTTAGTTTACACATCATAGTTCTCGTTATCTCATGCCGTCCTGTTTTTCGTACATATTACATCCTCCTATCATGTGGTTGTCTAACATCAAAGTTCAGTTCGTCTGTATCACGCATCAATTTGTTCTGAAGAACTAAATTGTTATTCGTTTTTCTTGTCGACTTGAATTAACATGGCACAGAGAAAGATGAAGCAACACAGATTGATAGGGAACGGGATGCAGAAGAATCCTGCAGATTCTGCTGGTACTGATGGTGCAATAGAAGGTCAAAGTCCAGCGGAAAATTGTACAAACAGGGTATCCGGTGCTACATGAGCTGTAGAACAAGCTGCTACCTCTTGAGCATGCGTTGGTTTTCCCTTTAAGAGGAAAGGGTGATGCATCAAAGTAGCGTAAGTATTTTCCCTCAGTTTTTGAGAACCAAGGTATCAATCCAGTAGGATATAACACGTAAGTCACCTAGTACCTGCACAAACAATCAAGAACCTCGCAACCAACATGATAAAGGGGTTGTTAATCCCTTCACGGCCACTTGCGAAAGTGAGATCTGATAAAGATAGTAAGGTAAATATTTTGGTATTTTTGTTGTATAGATTGCAAAATAGTAAACGAGATGCGATGTAAATAAAAGCGATGCAATATAATAAGAAAGAGACCCCGGGGCCATAGGTTTCACTAGTGGCTTCTCTCATGATAGCTAGTATTACGGTGGGTGAACAAATTACTGCCGAGCAATTGATAGAAGAGTGCATAGTTATGAGAATATCTAGGCAATGATTATGAACATAGGTATCACGTCCGTGTTAAGTAGACCAAAACAATTCTGCATCTACTACTATTACTCCACACACCGACCGCTATCCGGCATGCGTCTAGAGTATTAAGTTCATAAGAACAAAGTAATGCTTTAGGCAAGATGACATGATGTAGTGGGATAAACTCAAGCAATATGATATAAATCCCATCTTTTTATCCTCGATGGCAACAATACAATACGTGCTTTGCTGCCCCTACTGTCACTGGGAAAGGACAGCGCAAGATTGAACCCAAAGCTAAGCACTTCTCCCATTGCAAGAAAGATCTATCTAGTAGGCCAAACTAAACCGATAATTCGAAGAGACATGCAAAGATATCAAATCATGCATATAAGAATTCAGAAAAGAACCAAATATTGTTCATAGATAAACTTGATCATAAATCCACAATTCATCGGATCTCGGCAAACACACCACAAAAAGTATTACATCGAATAGATCTCCAAGAACATTGAGGAGAACTTTGTATTGAGAACCAAAGAGAGAGAATAAGCCATCTAGCTAATAACTATGGACCCGAAGGTCTGTGGTAAACTACTCACACATCATCGGAGAGGCTATGGTGTTGATGTAGAAGCCCTCCGTGATCGAATCCCCCTTCGGTAGATCGCCGGAAAAGGCCCCAGATGGGATCTCACGTGTACAGATGGTTGCGGCGGTGGAAAAGTGGTTTCGTGGCTCCCCCTAATGTTTTTAGGGTATAGGAGTATATATATAGGCGAAAGAAGTATGTTGGTGGAGCTCTGTTGAGCCCACGAGGGTGGGGGTGCGCCAACCCCCCTGGGCGCGCCCTCCTGCCTCGTGGAAGCTTCGCGGAGTTCCATACTTCAACTCCAAGTCTTCTTCTTTGCGTTTGTTCCAATAAAGATCCTCGCGAAGGTTTCGTTCTGTTTGGATTACGTTTGATATTCGTTTTCTGCGAAACACTAAAATAGCCAAGAAAACGAAAACTGGCACTGGGCCTCCGGTTAATAGGTTAGTCCCAAAAATAATATAGAAGTGCATATTAAAGCCCATTAAACATCCAAAACGGATAATATAATAGCATGGAACAATCAAAATTTATAGATACAATGGAGACGTATCACAAGCCAAATAGAAACAAATAGCTTGCACCAAACAAGTAGAGACAGCCCTAGTTGTTGCAACACCTTCCACCGTACCACCAGCTGCACGATTTACTCATTGGTCAACTCAGCTAGCAGCACGTTCCGAAGCTCCCTTGCCACCTAACACTACTTTCGAAGCACTCTTGACACAAGATGAGTAGGCAACATCAGATAATCTTTGTGAGCTTCAACACGAAGAAGGTAGTTGCTGGAGTCAAGTTACAGTTGCATGCTCCTTTATATGTAGTCTCACAGTTTGATGTACACTAACACTTCCTATGTTCGTTGTTGGACTAGCACCTAGGCGCAAGAGGAAACAAACATTAGGGATAATGCTTGATAGGTTAACTAAATCAAGAGGAGGAAGAATGGAAATCCGTTTCGAGGCAGGTTTAAAAAGGCCACGTGATTCTACAGAGTCAGCCAAGTTAGTATCAGAGGCAGCGGTTGCCGTTAGGTGTCATGTACGTATCCTCCCAACATGGATTCAGTACATGAATGACAAAGACGAAACTGTTGCAAATATACCCTAGAGGCAATACTAAAATGGTTATTATTATATTTCCTTGTTCATGATAGTTGTATATTGTTCATGCTATAATTATATTAACCGGAAAACATAATACATGTGTGAATACATATACCATAATATGTCCCTAGTAAGCCTCTAGTTGACTAGCTCGTTGATCAATAGATGGTTGGCATTTCCTGACCATGGACATTGGATGTCATTGATAACGGGATAACATCATTAGGAGAATGATGTGATGGACAAGACCCAATCCTAAGCATAGCAGAAGATCATGTAGTTCGTTTTGCTAAAGCTTTTCTAATGTTAAGTATCGTTTACTTAGACCATGAGATTGTGCAACTCCTAGATACCATAGGAGTGCTTTGGGTGTATCAAATGTCACAACGTAATTAGGTGACTATAAAGGTGCACTACAGGTATGTCTGAAAGTGTCTGTTGGGTTGGCACGAATTGAGACTGCTATTTGTCACTCCGTATGATGGAGAGGTATCTCCGGGCCAACTCGGTAATGCGTCATCATAATGAGCTCAATTTGACTAAAGAGTTAGTCACAGGATCATGCATTGTGGAACGAGTAAAGAGACTTGTTGGTAACGATTTTGAATGAGGAATGGGATACCGACGATCGAATCTTGGGCAAGTAACATACCGATAGACAAAGGGAATTGTATACGGGATTGATTGAATCCCCGACATCGTGGTTCATTCGATGAGATCATCATGGAACATGTGGGAGCCAATATGGGTATCCAGATCCCTCTATTGGCTATTGGCCGGAGAGGTGTCTCGGTCATGTCTGCAAGGTTCCCGAACCCGTAGGGTCTACATACTTAAGGTTCAGTGATGCTAGAGTTGTAACAGGAATAGTATGTAGTTACCGAAGGTAGTTCGGAGTCCTAGATGAGATCCCGGACGCCACGAGGAGTTCTGAAAAGGTCCGGAGGTGAAGATCGACATATTGTACAAAGGGTATTGGAGTGCGGAAGTGTTCCGGGGGTACCAGGCTATGGCCAGCATGGCCGAAAGGTGTTTTGGGAGCCCCGACAAGTGTTGCAGGGCCTCATGGGCCAAGGGGAGGGGGCAAACCAGCCCACTAAGGGGTTGTGCTCCCCCACACCCTTTTCCCATGTTACTTGGGGAGGTGGGGCGCCTCCACCTGGCTTGGGAGGTGTAACACCCCGGATACAACTTTGCACATTTGTAACTCCGACTCTTGCCTTTTCCGGAGAGGTGTTGTGAGATTCGTGGTTGGGTTATTGTCTTTGTTTTGCATTTTGTTCATGTCATGCATTTCATATCATGTCATCATGTGCATCTCATTTGCATACGTGTTCATCTCATGCATCCGAGCATTTTCCCCGTTGTCCGTTTTGCAATCCGACACTTCTATGTCCTGCGGCGCCCCCTTTTGCCTCTTTTCATGAGCGGGTGTTAAACATTCTCAGAATGGACCGACATTTGCCAAGCGGCCTTGGTGCACCACCCGTAGACCGCCTGTCAAGTTTCGTGCCCTTTGGAGTTCGTTTGATACTCCAACGGTTAACCGGGGAACCGTAAAGGCCTCGTGTGTGTTGCAGCCAAACAACTCTCCAAGTCAGGCCACAGACCCATCCAAACCCCCTCCATCCTCTCGGACGTTCAATCACGATCGCGTGGCCGAAAACCGCACCTCATTTGGACTCTCCTAGCTCCCTCTACATATAAATATGTGCACCCCTTCAAAATTTCGGGTCCAAAACCCTAGTCTAGCTCCTCCCGCCACCACCAGACACATCCACCGCCCCGCACAATCCAGTGCTGCCACGTCACCGCCGCCACCGCTCTCGTCCAATCCTGTCGTGCCACATCACCCCGCTCCCACTTCCCCACCACGCGGCCCGCGGAGCCCATCGCAGGCCCCCATAGGCCCGAACCGTCACCGCCCGCTCCTCCGCGCTCCGCCGCTCACTCCACCGAGCCCGCGTGCGGCCCGCTCGGCCCTACCCCGCCGCCCGCGTCCCGTGCCCGAGGCCGCCGCCCTTGCTCCACCGCCACCGCCTTCGCACCATCGCCGGCGACCAACTCCGGCGACAGGATTGCTGATTTCAGGGACTTCGAATTTCACAAAGTCATGAAAAATAGCTCTCGTAATATTGCTGATTTCAGGGACTTCGAATTTCAGTCATTTCCCTGCTGTTATTTTTATGCCATGTATTCATGTTGCTACAGTGAGATCCATGCTTGTTTTGAGTATGTTCAGTAAGGATGATTTTGACATATGGTTGTGCTCTATCCATCCACGCCCCTGCTTGCATTTATGGAGAGCCCTAGAATGACTCAATCTTGCTCTACTTTTGGCTATAAAATGTTCCTGGCAGATTGTTTACGTGTTAATCAATTTTTCCAAGGTTGTTGTAGTTGATCCATGCCTGCTATGAGATTGTTCTTGCCGTGGTTAGCTTCTTGAACATGTATTATTACTGGTAGTATGCATAGCTTGTCATGAAATGCCTTGTGTTGAGTGCATCGAGCTTGCAAACATGCCTTCATAATTCTGTTTTTTGCCATGTCCAGTTTTCTGCAAAGTCTAAATCTATTAACGAAACTTGTTATGTTTACATGGGTGCCATCATATCTTCTAATCCTTTTTGGCTTATGGTCAGTAAGGGAATATTGTTTTATGATTTGATTAGTTTCATGCGATGCCTTGTTTTCCTATGATATGTTCTTGTAGAATATTGTTTGCTTGATCTAAACATTGCTTCCTGATGTTAATTCCTGGCATGTCGTTATTTTCACCAAGTCTATGAAGCTGTTATCTTTTGCACTTTTGCCATGCTTGTTTGAACCTGCTCTTGTGTGATTTAGCCGTAGCTCAGTGTTCTTCTTTTGTCAAGCATCTTGAATATATGACTAGCATGCACTTCATTGCTATGTTAGAGTGCAGTAGCTTAGTTTCTTTTTGTATTTTAGATGGCATCGTGGTGTTAATCGCAGAATTGTGCCATTCTTGTTTTGGTTGCGATTTGCAAACCGTGCATCCGATTCCGGTGATCTTTATATTGATTTCGACCAAAATCAACTCATCTTTCTAGAGGCACTCTTGGTTTGCCAAGTTGAGGCCTGGTTCATTCTTTTCCTTCTGGAGCACGCATATGCATTGCATATCACATCCCGCCTATCATGCCATGTTTTGCATCATGTTGCTTGCGCATTGCATCGTGGTTGATTGTTGTTTTCCTTTTCTTGTGTTCTTGCCTTGGGTAGAGCTGGGAGACGATTACGCGATCGAGGAACCCATTGATTGAGTATGCTTACGAGGATCAAGCTTTCATCAACTCGGAGAACTTTGCAGGCAAGATGACCATACCCTTGAAATCACTTCTATCTTTGCTTGCTAGTTGCTCGCTCTATTGCTACGCCGCGATACCCACCACTTGCTATATCATGCCTCCCATATTACCATGTCAAGCCTCTAACCCACCTTGCCTAGCAAACCGTTGTTTGGCTATGTTACCACTTTTGCTCAGCCCCTTTTATAGCGTTGCTAGTTGCAGGTGAAGATGGAGTTTGTTCCTTGTTGGAACATGATTATTGTTGGGATATCATTATTATATCTTATTTACTTTAATGCATCTATATACTTGGTAAAGGGTGGAAGGCTCGGCCTTATGCCTGGTGTTTTGTTCCATTCTTGCCGCCCTAGTTTCCGTCATACCGGTGTTATGCTCCTTGATTTTGCGTTCCTTACGCGGTTGGGTTATAATGGGAACCCCTTGACAGTTCGCCTTGAATAACTCCACTCCTCCAGCAAGGCCCAACCTTGGTTAACCATTTGCCACCTAAGCTTTTTTCCCTTGGGTTCTCCAGACTCAAGGGTCATCTTTATTTAAACCCCCGGGCTAGCGCTCCTCTGAGTGTTGGTCCAAACTAGAGCACTGTGCAGGGCTGTCCATTGGCAACTTGGGTTACGTTGGCTCTTGTACGCTTAGCTTATCCGGTGTGCCCTGAGAACGAGATATGTGCAGCTCCGATCAGGATTTGTCGGCATAGCGGGTGGTCTTGCTGGTCTTGTTTTAACATTGTTGAAATGTCTTGTAACCGGGATTCTGAGTTTGATCGGGTCATCCTGGGAGAAGGAATATCCTTCGTTGACCGTGAGAGCTTGTGATGGGCTAAGCTGGGACACCCCTGCAGGGTTTTGAACTTTCGAAAGCCGTGCCCGTGGTTATGGGCAGATGGGAATTATTAATATCGGGTTGTAGAAAACCTGACACTTAACTTAATTAAAATAAATCAACCACGTGTGTAGCCGTGATGGTCTCTTTTCGATGGAGTCCTGGAAGTGAACACGGTTCAAGTGTTATGGTTGTGCGTAAGTAGTTTCAGGATCACTTCTTGATCACTTCTAGCTCACGACCGTTGCATTGCTTCTTTTCTCGCTCTTATTTGCGTATGTTAGCCACCATATATGCTTAGTGCTTGCTGCAGCTCCACCTCACCACCCTTTCCTACCCATACACTTTAATAGTCTTGATCTCGCGGGTGTGAGATTGTTGAGTCCTCGTGACTCACAGATTACTTCAAACAGTTGCAGGTGCCGATGATAACCGTGCAGGTGTCGCAACCGAGCTCAAGTGGGAGCTCGATGAAGATCGTGTTCGTTGTGTTGTTTCATTTCCAGTTGATCAGTAGTGGAGCCCAGTCGGGGCGATCGGGGATCTATTGCATTAGGGGTTGTCTTTCTTTATTTGGTTCCGTAGTCGGACCTTGATTGTATTCTGGATGATGTAATGCTATATTTATGTTTTGTGTGAAGTGGCGATTGTAAGCCAACTCTTTATGCCTCTCTTATTCAGTACATGGGATGTGTAAAGATTACCCCTCTTGGGACATGCCTACTATGCGGTTATGCCTCTAGGTCGTGCTCCGACACGTGGGAGATATAGCCGCATCGTGGGTGTTACAAGTTGGTAATCAAAGCCTTCCCCGACTTAGGAGCCCCCTGCTTGATCGAATCATTGGCGTTGTTGAGTCTAGAAAAATGTTTTAAGTCTTTTAGGATTATATATATTGGAGAGTAGGATTCTTTTTACTCCTTAGTCCCTTCGCCGCACTGGTGAGGCCTCTTGATGTAGAGTTTTGACTATTCTCTCCTCAAATTTCATGAAATTTTTTTAGGATCATGCGGGTATCTTGGAATCGTTTCGATGGTTTTGTGACGAGAACATTGTTCTTAGTGCCTCCTGACATTTAGGGGTTGTGGCAGTGTCCCGGGGAGTTGAGCTCCGAGGTGTTGTCATCACAATTTTATCGTTGCAGTTCTGGAATACCTGAGTTCGCCGACATCGAAAATCTCCTTTATGTAGTTCTTGGTGAGATAACCTCGACGCCAACCAGTACTGGGGCGGGAGTTCGGGAGCATTGCCATAACTCGTATAACGGATGCTTTTCGAAGGTTGAGGTAAATGATTTCCGAAGTTTTCTTAGTTATGTGTTGAAGGTTGGATACAACTGGATGTAAGTTTTGCTAGTTTGGGTGAGATATTATGCTTCCCCTGTATCCCCAACACCTGATTGCATAACTAGAAAGTTTTGGGAGTTTATAAGTGGGAATTCAAGTAGCTCCTAGAATATCTTTCCAACAGACACATGATACGATATGGGATCTATCATATGTTTGTTTCTGGCTTATTCTACAAGCCAATCCTTTGTTTTGTTTTGAGTTGTGGTATTCGAGTTGCTTCAATGTCAAATGTGGAATCCATACCTTTCCTAAGTGGTGTTCTCATATTTCTATGTGAATACTAATCCTTCTCGTTTATCGAGATTATCTTGTTAATTCTTTCCAACCGGTGTGATTCTCTTCAAGATGATCCTATCATTTTTCCCATCCGCAAGATCAACTCAAAGTCTTCTCAACGTTATTTGTCTCATCCGCCCCAAGTTGCCTTTTTTTCCCCCCCTCCCACCCTTTTTCCTTCAAGGAATCAGATGTCTTAATCAAGTATCCTTTTATTGATGGGAAGTCTCTCCATTATTTTCCGTCAATGTTCTTACCCGGTGGTTCTCATGAAGATGCTCTACAAGTTTATCATCCATCATTGTTTTTCTTCTTTGGTGGATTCAATTCAAGCTTTACCAATCATATCTTTTCCTCGTTGTAAATGCTTTCTCATGCCGGTGCACCTCTTAATCATTCCCTGCTTTCTATTCAATTGTTCCAGAGTCCTCAAGTTATCTCGAAGATTCGTGTTTCCACTCTGCTTTCGTTCAAGCTCTTTCGAGGATGTTATCTCATTCAAGCCATTTAAATCAACCGGTGCAATCTCCCTTTCAAGTAATCGTTCAACGGTGTATCTTTTGAGTGGACCCTAAACCACAGGTCTTTTCCCAGGATCTTACCCGACTCTTCTATTTTTCTGGAGTTATTCTCATATTCTTTTTCGAAGTTCGACGAAAGAATGAATTATCATCAGCCATATGCCTTTCTCCAAGATCTGTCAAATTCTTATCACCGTTGGTTCAACCTTTAAATTCGTCATCCCGGAGTATCTCAACAATTCTTCGTGGTGCTTCTCATCGTCGTTCTCAACATTTGAAGACCAAAGAATAGTTTCTCTTAAATCTTGCTCCATTCTCTTCAAGATTCATGGTTGTAGCTTGATGCCATCCTCTCATAATTGTTTTCGGTTGTGAAAATTCTTTTCATCCTTCCGGAGCAATTCATAAGTCCTTGCACTTTGATTCTCCGGAGCCCATCATCTTAGATTTATTCATTCTCAGCTTTCAGCTCTTGTTCTCCAAATCTTACCGGTGCATCATTCAAGTATATTCTAATCAGTTCATGATCTATTCGTTCTCATGTATCTATATTCCTTCAAGTATCTTCATTTGTTTTCCATTTGTCCCCAGTGAATTTTGCCTTTGCTACTTTCATTTTCAATTCTTACGGTGGTTTTTTCAAAGATTCTTCTTCCTTCATTATCATATCAATGCATTCGTTGTTTCAATCCTACCGGTGGTTCGTTCAAGACACCTTCTCAAGATTATGCTATACCTATCTTTAATGCTTTCCACGAGAATAAGTAGTGTGCCAAATCTGTTGATTGTCATCAATCTAAATTGGTGAAGGATAAGCATAATGTAATTCTTATTCTTGTTTCATCCAAGCGGTTAATTCCTTATTCCGGAGGTTCATCAAATTCTCTGTTCGAGATGCTTCATCTTTCTTTTCCGGAGTTCCATGTTTTTCTGCATTATCTAGTCGCGAAGCTCCATCTAAATCATCGAAAGGCTTCACCTTGTGTTTTCAAATCTCTTTCCTTTTGATCATCCTTTATTACCGGAGTTCTTCATGGAGGCTCTACATGGTGGTTCGTCAAGGATTCTTTTCATCTCTTCATGGTTCCCTATCAATCATTGTTTTCGGTGGACGAATTTCACTTCAAATTTTTGAGATGTTGTCCATAAGCCCACTACAAGCTTATTCTTTTCGTTGTTGATTTCCCAACAACCCCATGCAATCCTTCCTTGCAAGGATGTTTTCCATGTTCATTTGTGGTAGAAGTTGTCATTTTCTTCTCTGTTCTTTTGTTCCGACGATCTACCTTTGATTCCTTCATCCGGAGGCATTGTGATGTTGCTCTTTTCTCTCATCATCTCGAATGGTGAGGATGGTGTTCTTTTCATTCTTATCCATTTAACCTGAGTGTTGTGCCCTCTGCTCAAGTTCTTTTCTACTTATCAAGTATTGCATCTCTTGTCAACCGGAGTCCTGTCCGAATTTGTTCTTCCTTGTTCCTCTTTCCTAACGGAGTGCTTTCAACTTCGTTCATCTCCATTGCATTCTTTCTTTCAATTTGTTCAACATCTCAAGGTTCATTGGCTTCACTCGTTTGTCAAAGAAGCAACTTTGTTTTACCTCTTATCTTCCTCTTCCTTTTTCCCTCCGGTGCCATCCTAGATCTCAGGACGAGATCCTCTCGTAGTGGTGGAGTGTTGTAACACCCCGGATACAACTTTGCACATTTGTAACTCCGACTCTTGCCTTTTCCGGAGAGGTGTTGTGAGATTCGTGGTTGGGTTCTTGTCTTTGTTTTGCATTTTGTTCATGTCATGCATTTCATATCATGTCATCATGTGCATCTCATTTGCATACGTGTTCGTCTCATGCATCCGAGCATTTTCCCCGTTGTCCGTTTTGCAATCCGACACTCCTATGTCCTCTGGCGCCCCCTTTTGCCTCTTTTCATGAGTCGGTGTTAAACATTCTCGGAATGGACCGAGATTTGCCAAGCAGCCTTGGTGCACCACCGGTAGACCGCCTGTCAAGTTTCGTGCCATTGGGAGTTCGTTTGATACTCCAACGGTTTACCGGGGAACCATAAAGGCCTCGTGTGTGTTGCAGCCCAACACCCATCCAAGTCAGCCCACAAACCCATACAAACCCCCTTCATCCTCTCGGCCGTTTGATCACGATCGCGTGGCTGAAAACCGCACCTCATTTGGACTCTCCTAGCTCCCTCTACGTATAAATATGTGCACCCCTCCGAAATTTCGGGTCCAAAACCCTAGTCTAGCTCCTCCCGCCGCCACCGGACACATCCACCGCGACGGACATGTCCGCCGTCCACCTCGCTCCGACCAATCCAGTGCTGCCACGCCACCGCTCTCGTCCAATCCTGTGGCGCCACCTCACCCCGCGCCCACTTCCCCGCCGCACGGCCTGCTGAGCCTATCACGGGCCCGCAGGGGCCCGAACCGCCACCGCCCGCTCCTCCGCGCTCCGCCGCCCGCTCCGCCGAGCCCGCGTGCGGCCCGCTCAGCCCGACCCCGCCGCCGCGTCCCGTGCCCGAGGCCACCGCCCTTGCTCCACCGCCACCGCCTTCGCGTTGTCGCCGGCGACCAACTCCGGCGACCGGAGCACGTCCCCGCCGTCGACCTCCTTGCCGGACCACGCCTCGCCGACCCGCGGTGCTCCGCCATCCGCAGTCCCGTGCCGCCTTCGGCCGACCCTGCGCGCCCTCTCAACGGACCGCCACAGCAGCGCCCCGATCTGGCCGGAGTTGCTAGATCCGGCGAGGGCCGGACCTCTCTTCTCCGTCCAGTCCGGCCAGCCCCGCCATCGTCAGCTTGCCGGAGATCCCTCTTGTGGCTGGATCCGCCCCGTGCCGTCGCTTCCTCCGCCGTCCCCGCGCTTCACCAACTCCGGCGCCGTCTCCCTCTCCTTCGGTGACCTTCCGGCGAACATCGTACGGCGTGCCCCGAAACCCTAGATTCATTTCGGGAGGTATATTTCCCACTAAGTCTTTTTCTGTGATGAATTATGCCTCTGTTCGACGTGCCATAACTTTGTGCTCGCTGCTCCGTTTTGTGCGTGCGATATATCAAATTGTTCATCATGATGTGCCCTTCATTTTGTTCAATTGTGTCATGCTTGTTTGAGTCCATCTTGATGCCCTAATGACTGATGAAAGAGTGCTATAAAATGTTAGGTGCTGGTTCTTAGCAGATGATACGTCTCTGTCGTATCTACTTTTCCAAACTCTTTTGCCCTTGTTTTGGACTCTAACTTGTATGATTTGAATGGAACTAACCTGGACTGACGTTGTTTTCAACAAAATTGCCATGATGTTGTTTTATGTGCAGAAAACAAATATTTCCGGAATGACCTGAAACTCCACGGAACATCTTAGAAAAAATAAAAAAAATCCTCGCCAAAGATGAAGACCAGGGGGCCCACACCCTATTCACGAGGGTGGGGAGCGCCCCCCCCCTAGGGCGCGCCCCCCTACCTCGTGGGACCACTGGATGCCCTCCGACGCCAACTCCAACTCTATATATTTTCTTTCGGAGAGAAAAAAATCAGAGAGAAGAAATCATCGCGTTTTACGATACGGAGCCGCCACCATGCCCTAAAACCTCTCGGGAGGGCTGATCTGGAGTCCGTTCGGGGCTCCGGAGAGGGGGATTCGTCGCGGTCGTCATAATCAACCATCCTCCATCACCAATTTCATGATGCTCACCGCCGTGCGTGAGTAATTCCATCGTAGGCTTGCTGGACGGTGATGGGTTGGATGAGATTTATCATGTAATCGAATTAGTTTTGTTAGGTTTGATCCCTAGTATCCACTATGTTTTGAGATTGATGTTGCTATGACTTTGCTATGCTTATTGCTTGTCACAAGGGCCCGAGTGCCATGATTTCAGATCTGAACCTATTATGTTTTCATGAATATAGGTGAGTTCTTGATCCTATCTTGCAAGTCTATAGTCACCTACTATGTGTTATGATCCGGCAACCCCGAAGTGACAATAATTGGGACCACTCCCGGTGATGACCATAGTTTGAGGAGTTAATGTATTCACTATGTGCTAATGCTTTGTTCCGGTTCTCTATTAAAAGGAGGCCTTAATATTGCTCAGTTTCCAATAGGACCCCGCTGCCACGGGAGGGTAGGACAAAAGATGTCATGCAAGTTCTTTTCCATAAGCACGTATGACTATATACGGAATACATGCCTACATTACATTGATGAATTGGAGCTAGTTGTGTGTCACCATATGTTATAACTGTTACATGATGAACTGCATCCGGCATAATTATCCATCACTGATCCGGTGCCTACGAGTTTTCCATATACTGGTTTACGCTTATTTACTTTCCCGCTGCTTCTATTACAATCACTACAAAATTCCAAAAACATTAAATTTGATATCTTTACTTTTGTTGCCGCTACCACCACTATCATATTACTTTGCTACTAAACACTTTGCTGTAGATACTAAGTTTCCAGGTGTGGTTGAATTGACAACTCAGCTGCTAATACTTGAGAATATTCTTTGGCTCCCCTTGTGTCGAATCAATAAATTTGGGTTGAATACTCTACCCTCAAAAGCTGTTGCGATCCCCTATACTTGTGGGTTATCAAGACCAATTTCTGGCGCCGTTGCCGGGGAGCATAACTCTATTCTTTGAGTCACTTGGGATTTATATCTGCTGGACACTATGAAGAACTTGAGAGACCAAAAACCAAGATCTATCCCTCAACTACGAGGGGAGGTAAGGAACTGCCATCTAGCTCTGCACTTGATTCACCTTCTGTTATGAGTAAGTTTGCGGCACCTACACCTGCTTCTGCTATTCGCTCTGATATGTCGCATGTTATTGATGATGCCACTTCTTCTATGCATGATACTTATGATGAAACTACTTCTATTCCTGATACTACTGTGCCCCTTGGTGAATTTCTTGATGAACAAATTTCTAGGGCTAGAGAAAAAGAAATTATTGAATCTGAATATGATGATGAAAGTGATGATGAAAATATGCCTGTTATTCCTGAGGGCTATCTTTTTAATATGGAATCTTCTGCCGCTATTTTAGCTTGCAAAGATAGATATGAGCTCAAGAGGTTATTAGTTAAATGGAACAAAGAAACACTTAGAGATAAAATGAAACCCGACCCTGCTTTTGCTACTTCACCTATATTTGTCCCTAATAAGGATTATGAATTCACTGTTGATCCTGATATAATTACTTTGGTTGAATCTGATCCGTTTTATGGCTATGAATTTGAAACTGTTGTGGCACATCTTACTAAGTTAAATGATATAGCCGCCCTGTTTACTAATGATGAGAGATCGCGTTACTTTTATATACTCAAAATATTTCCGTCCTCATTAAAGGGTGATGCTAAGATATGGTTTAATTCTCTTGATCCTGGTTATGTGCGTGGTCCCCAGGATATGATTTATTACTTCTCTACTAAATATTTCCCTGCTCATAAGAAACAAGCTGCTTTGAGGGAAATATACAACTTCATGCAAATTAAAGAAGAGAGTCTCCCACAAGCTTGGGGGACACTTCTCAAGTTACTTAATGCTTTGCCTGATCATCCTCTTAAGAAACCCGAAATACTTGATATCTTTTATAATGGACTAACCGATGCTTCCAGAGATTACCTGGGTAGTTGTGCTGGTTCTCTTTTCAGGGAAAGAACATCGGATGAAGCTGAAATTCTATTGAATAATATGTTGACAAATGAAAATAATTGGGCACCTCCTGAGCCAGCTCCTGAACCAACTCCTGCTCCAATTACTGAGCCTATTCTTAAACCAACTCCGAAGAAGATAGGTGTTCTATTCCTCAGTCCCGAAGATATGCAAGAGGCAAAGAAATCTATGAAATAAAAAGGTATTAAAGCTGAAGATCTTAAGAATTTACCTCCTATTGAAGAAATACATGATTTTAATATACCGCCTGTTGAAGAAACATATGATCTCAATTCTTTATTTACTGAAGAACCTCCTGACCCCGATATCCCGACACAGGTAGTAAAGGTAAATTCTCTCTATAGATATGATAAAGCTGAAGTTCCTCCTACTAAAATTGCTAGTCAGTGCTTGGATGAGTTTCATAACTTTATGTTTAAGCAAGATGACTTCAATGCTTATTTTGGTAGACAACTAAAAGAAAATGCTTATATGAATAGACGCTTGGGTGATTATATGGCCAATATTAAAGGTGAACTTAAACTTGTTAGCAAACATGCTTCTATGGTTACCACTCAAGTAGAACAAGTACTTAAGGCTCAAGAAGAAGTGCTTGATGAAATGAATAGTAAGAAAAATGATTATGCTATTAGAGTGGCTACTAGAACTGGTAGAATGACTTAGGAACCTTTGTATCATGAAGGCCACCCTAAGAGAATCGAGCAAGATTCTCAAAGAAATAATATTGATGTTCCTAGTTCTTGTAAAAAGAAGAAGAAGGAAAATGATAGAACAGTGCAAACTTCTAGTGAAGCTATTGCTAAACCACCTGATAATCCAAATGATATATCTATGTCTGATGCTGAAACACAATCTTGTAATGAACATGAACCTAATGAAAATATTAATAATGATGTTCATGATGATGCTCAACCTAGTAATGACAATGATGTAGAAATTGAACCTGCTGATGATCTTGATAACCCACAATCAAAGAATCAACGTTATGATAAAAGAGACTTTGTTGCTAGGAAACATGGTAAAGAAAGGGAACCTTGTGTTCAGAAACCCATGCCTTTTCCTCCCAAACCATCCAAGAAAAAGGATGATGAGGATTTTGAGCACTTTGCTGAAATGATTAGGCCTATCTTTTTGCGTATGCGATTAAATGATGTGCTCAAAACAAATTCTCATGCTAAATATATGAAGGATATCATTACTAATAAAAGAAAGATACCGGAAGCTGAAATTTCCACCATCCTTGCTAATTATACTTTTAAGGGTGGAATACCAAAGAAACTTGGAGATCCCGGAGTACCTACTATACCTTGCTCCATTAAAAGAAATTATATTAAAACTGCTTTATGTGATCTTGGAGCCAGTGTTAGTGTTATGACTCTCTCTTTATATCGTATACTTGACATGAATAAGCTGACACCTACCAAAATATCTTTGCAAATGGCTGATAAATCAACTGCTATACCTGTCGGTATCTGTGAGGATGTGCCTATTGTGGTTGCAAACGTTACTATTTTTACAGACTTTGTTATTCTTCATATTCCCGAGGACGATAGTATGTCTATTATTCTTGGAAGACCTTTTGTTAATACTGCAGGGGCTGTTATTGATTGCAATAAAGGCAATGTCACTTTTCATGTTAATGGTAATGAGCATACGGTACACTTTCCAAGGAAACAACCTCAAGTTCATAGTATTAACTCCATTGGAAAAATTCCATCGATTATAATTGGAGGTTTTGAATTTCCTCTTCCTACTGTCAAGAAGAAATATGATATACTTATTATTGGGGATGTGCATATCCCCATTGAGGTAACCTAGTGTTATTCGAAATTTCTTCGGTTTCATGTTAATCGGAATGAGTTTGTCAACAAGACTTGATCAACCTTGTTAGTGGATTCTTTTTGATGAGCATGAGATGGATGAAACTAGAAGCACAAACTTCTGTACCCTCTCTATACTTTCTGTTAATTAGTAGAAATAAAGTAAAAATAGTATATTTTTTTCTGTCTGTTTCCTGACTTATCCGTGCAATATAAAAATATCCCGAAAAATAAAAGTCCTCAGAATGCCATGCCAATTTAATATGATTTTTTCAGGAATATTTGAGGATTTACTGTGCAAAAATTACCGCGGGAGGAGCTGCCACCTGGCCACGAGGGTGGTGCCCCCCCCTAGGGCGAGCCCCCTGCCTCGTGGGCTCACGGTGACCCTCCTCCACTTTTGTTGTGATTTTCAATCTCCTTGCTCAAAGCACCTCTCGCAAGACTGCTTGGGGAGATTGTTCCTTGGTATGTGACTCCTCCATTGGTCCAATTAGTTTTTTTGTTCTAGTGCTTTATTCTTTACAAATTTGTGCTGTATAAGTGACCATGTTCTTGAGCTTGCATGTGAAATTTATATGGTTCTAAGTAGTTCTAATGCTTGATATAGGCTCTAGGCACTTGTAGGAATAGTTGCTATCAGTTTTATTGAAGTTACTAAAAATTTCAGAATTTTTCAGAGAAAAACAATATGCTTAGGAAGATGTTCCAAGGTGGTTCCTCTAAGAAGCAAGGACCCAGGACTGCTATGCGCGATGCTGACGAGGATCCACCAAGAGACGCTCCAGTACGGCCTTGCGAATGGCCGTCGGAAAATTTTATGGACCGTGCGAGAATTAAAGAAGAATTCAAAGCATATTTGCGCAATGCCGGTCTTGAGGATTTTGAGGCTAACAAATGCCCCCAGTATCATGATCCCACAAGTTCATTTGTGAGGAGGTTTGAGTATTCATCTTCGCGTAATTCTCTTTCAGTCATGTTTGATCTGTATGACAAATCTTATACCATGGACTTAGAGGATTTCACTTCTGCTTGCAAACTTCCATCATGGGGTAGTGTTAGGGATCCCCCTAAATCTGAATTTAGAAACTTTCTTGCTAGTATAACTGTGGGGGAATCTAGAGATATAACACAGGCTACCATAGGGAGCATTCACTTTCCTGCTATACATTATTTTGCTCTGTTCATTGGTAGATGCATAAATGCTAAGGATGAAGCATGTCACATGTGTGTCCCTGATCTTAGCATCTTAGGAGTGCTGTGTTAGGAGACCAATCTTATCATATGGGAGCCATTGTAGCTCATAGGTTGCATCATAATAGACATAATGGAAATTTCTTTGGAGGAATTTATGCAACTCGCTTAGCTCATTTTCTTGAGATAGACGTTCGTGAGGGTGATATGGAGTTGCCTCCTGCATATTTAGATTATGACTCTATGGCTTCGCACCAGTTTGTCGAGAGGCCTGAATCACCTCTCTTTTATCGTTTAATTTTTGATAAACGACGTGTTTTCCGTATTACTCTCCCTGCTCCTGCCTTCTTTGATTCATAGACAAAAAGAAGATATGTTATTACCAGAGAGGAGGTAGAAGAGTACGAGAGGAGAGCGGAGGCTGCTCGACTCCACACTGCAGCTCAGCAGGCGATAACCGAGCCACATCAGTATGATCCCAACTATTCTTCATCGCAGTACGACCCCAGCTACACATACGGGTACCCACGAGGCTATCCCTGGCAATAAACCAACTTAGGCCAAAAGCCTAAGCTTGGGGGAGTACGTATTTGACACCGACATTACATTTATGCTCACACACACTCATTACTAGATGTCGGTGCTCATACTTTTTCACTGTAATATCCATGGTAGTTTATTTTCTTTTTCCTGCTTTGTTCTTGTGTGTTTGCTAAACGTTAAGAAAAACAAAAAATAGTTGTAGTTTACTTTTCTGCTATAGTAGTAGTAATAAAAAAAAGAAAACCCAAAAATATTTCCCGTTCTTCTTTTGCTTGTTGGGAGCTTTCCCATGTAAATAGATTTTATTTCTTCTCTTTCCTTTGGGGGTCAGTAGGAGAAGACCATGATTATATTGTTGAAGTGGCTCTTATTTTGCATTATTGTTGATTTAACCAAGAGCCCATATTGCCTTTTCTTCTCTTGTTTATTGAATGCTCACAGAATCCAGCTTAGTCCAATGCACGTACACTCTTATTATTATTCACACCGTTCGGTCGTGCAAGTGAAAGGCAATTATGATGATATATGATGGGCTGACTGAGATGAGAAAAGCTGTTATGAACTCGACCTCTTTTGTTTTTGTAAATATGATGAGTCCCTCTTTCTTGATTCAGCTTATTATGAATAAACATGTTTGCAATGACAATTAGAGATCGTAGTTGCTTGTTCCATTCTTGATTAGCTATGAGTTATAATGATTTACCTTGTGTGCCGACATGCTATTGAGTTATGATGTGGTATGATGGGGTGGTATCCTCCTTTGAATGATTTAAGTGACTTGACTTGGCACATGTTCACGCATGTAGTTGAAACAAATCAACATAGCCTTCACGATATTTATGTTCATGGTGGATTATATCCTACTCATGCTTGCATCCAATGTTTATTAATTTTAATGCATGTGCATGGCTGTTGTCGCTCTCTAGTTGGTCGCTTCCCAGTCTTTTGCTAGCCTTCACTTGTACTAAGCGGGAATACTGCTTGTGCATCCAATCCCTTAAACCCCAAAGTTATTCCAGATGAGTCCACCATACCTTCCTATATGCGGTATCTACCTGCCATTCCAAGTAAATTTGTATGTGCCAAACTCTAAACCTTCAAATAAACATTCTGTTTTGTATGCTCGAATAGCTCATGTATCAACCAAGGCTGTACTTATCTTCCGTGTTAGGCGGGTTATTCTCAAGAGGAGTGGACTCTGCTCCTCACTCACGAGAAAATGGCTGGTCACCGGGATGCCCAGTCCCATGCTTTATGCAAACTAAATCAAAATAATTGCAAACAAAACTCCCCCTGGGACCTGATGTATGTTGGAGGCACTCGTTGTTTCGAGAAAGCCATGGATTGATGCTTGTTGGTGGATGGTGAGTATAAACTTTACCATTCTGTTTGGGAACCGCCTATAATGTGTTCAGCATGGAAGATATCGCCATCTCTTAGTTGTTACGTTGACAATGAAAGTATGCCGCTCAAAATACAATTTATCTCTATTTCAAAACCGAGCTCTGGCACCTCTACAAATCCCTGCCTCCCTCTGTGAAGGGCCTATCCATTTACTTTTATGTTGAGTCATCACCCTCTTATTAAAAAGCACTAGCTGGAGAGCACAGCTGTCATTTGCATTCATCACTATTAATTTGTATTGGGTGTGACTATGATTGGTTCTCTTTTACCATGAATTACAATGTCTAGTAAGTCCTTGATCTTTAAAGTGCTCTGCATTTATGTTTTGCGGTCTCGGAAAGGGCTAGCGAGATACCATCTTGTTATATCATATTATGTTTGTTTTGAGAAAGTGTTGTCATCTGAGGTTTATTATTATGACTTGCTAGTTGATTATGCTATTGATATGAGTAATTATGAGACCTGAGAATTATTGCAAATGTGGTTAGTTATGATCTATGCTGAAAACTTGAATGCTGGCTTGACATAGTTACAATAACAAGAGCAAACAGAGTTTGTAAAAGTTTTTCTTTCTTTCTTTCAGTTTGTCAACTGAATTGCTTGAGGACAACCAAGGGTTTAAGCTTGGGGGAGTTCATACATCTCCGTCGTATCTACTTTTCCAAACACTTTTGCCCTTGTTTTGGACTCTAACTTGTATGATTTGAATTGAACTAACCCGGACTGACGCTGTTTTCAGCAGAATTGCCATGATGTTGTTTTATGTGCAGAAAACAAATATTCTCGGAATGACCTGAAACTCCACGAAACATCTTAGAAAAAATAATAAAACATCCTCGCCAAAGATGAAGACCAAGGGGCCCACACCCTGTTGACGAGGGTGGGGGCGCCCCCCTAGGGCACGCCCCCTACCTTGTGGGGCCCCTGGATGCCCTCCGACGCCAACTCCAACTCCATATATTTGCTTTCGGAGAGAAAAAAATCAGAGAGAAGAAATCATCGCGTTTTACGATACAGAGCCACCGCCAAGCCCTAAAACCTCTCGGGGGGCTGATCTGGAGTCCGTTCGGGGCTCCGGAGAGGGGGATTCGTCGCCATCGTCATCATCAACCATCCTCCATCACCAATTTCAAGATGCTCACTGCCGTGCGTGAGTAATTCCATCGTAGGCTTGCTGGACGGTGATGGGTTGGATGAGATTTATCATGTAATCGAGTTAGTTTTGTTAGGGTTTGATCCCTAGTATCCACTATGTTTTGAGATTGATGTTGCTATGACTTTTCTATGCTTAATGCTTGTCACTAGGGCCCGAGTGCCATGATTTCAGATCTGAACCTATTATGTTTTCATGAATATATGTGAGTTCTTGATCCTATCTTGCAAGTCTATAGTCACCTACTATGTGTTATGATCCGGCAACCCCAAAGTGACAATAATCGGGACCACTCCCGGTGATGACCATAGTTTGAGGAGTTCATGTATTCACTATGTGCTAATGCTTTGTTCCGGTTCTCTATTAAAAGGAGGCCTTAATATCCCTCAGTTTCCAATAGGACCCCGCTGCCACGGGAGGGTAGGACAAAAGATGTCATGCAAGTTCTTTTCCATAAGCACGTATGACTATATACGGAATACATGCCTACATTACATTGATGAATTGGAGCTATTTCTATGTCACCCTATGTTATAACTGTTACATGATGAACCGCATCCGGCATAATTATCCATCACTGATTCGGTGCCTACATGTTTTCCATATACTGGTTTACGCTTATTTACTTTCCCGCTGCTACTGTTACAATCACTACAAAATACCAAAAACATTACTTTTGCTGTCTTTACTTTTGTTGCCGCTACCACCACTATCATATTACTTTGCTACTAAACACTTTGCTGCACATACTAAGTTTCCAGGTATGGTTGAATTGACAACTCAGCTGCTAATACTTGAGAATATTCTTTGGCTCCCCTTGTGTCGAATCAATAAATTTGGGTTGAATACTCTACGCTCGAAAGCTGTTGTGATCCCCTATACTTGTGGGTTATCAGCAAAGTATGAGCATTTGTCATTTTTGCTACATTTGTTGTGTGCTGCATATGGGCATGAGCTCTACATGTGTTTTGGGCTATGCCATGCCATCTTTACAGGGGTGTATGCCATGTATTTTTTGTGATCAATGTGGTGACTAGCACAAGCATGCAAATTAGCTCTCACAATATTGCTGATTTCAGGGACTTAGAATTTCACTGTCATTTCCCTGCTGTTATTTTTATGCCATGTATTCATGTTGCTACAGTGAGATCCATGCTTGTTTTTAGTATGTTTAGTAAGGATGATTTTGACATGTGGTTGTGCTCTATCCATCCATGCCCCTGTTTGCATTTATGGAGTGCCCTAGAATGACTCAATCTTGCTCTATTTTTGGCTATAAAATGTTCCTGGCAGATTGTTTATGTGTTAATCAATTTTGCCAAGGTTGTTGTAGTTGATCCATGGATGCTATGAGATTGTTCTTGCCATGGTTAGCTTCTTGAACATGTCTTATTGCTGGTAGTATTCTTAGCTTGTCATTCAATGTCTTGTGTTGAGTGCATCGAGCTCGCAAACATGCCTTCATAATTCTGTTTTTTGCCATGTCCAGTTTTCTACTAAGTCTGAATCTGTTAACAAAACTTGTTATGTTTACATGGGTGCCATCATATATTCTGATCCGTTTTGGCTTATGGTCAGTAAGGGACTTTTTTTATATGCTTTGAGTAGTTTCATGCCATGCCTTGTTTTGCTATGATATGTTCTTGTAGCATATTGTTTGCTTTCTCTAAACATTGCTTCCTGATGTTAATTCCTGGCATGTTATTTTCACTAAGTCTGTGAAGTTGTTATCTTTTGCACTTTTGCCATGCTTGTTTGAACCTGCTCTTTTGTTATTTAGCCGTAGCTCAGTGTTCTTCTTTTGTCAAGCATCTTGAGTAGATGACTAGCATGTGCTTTGTTGCTATGTTAGAGTGCAGTAGCTTAGTTTCTTTTTGTATTTTAGATGGCATCGTGCCGTAATCGCAGAATTGTGCCATTCTTGTTTTGCTTGCCATGTGCAAACCGTGCATCCGATTCCGGTGATCTTTATATCGATTTCGATCAAAATCAACTCATCTTTCCAGTGACACTCTTGGTTTGCCATGTTGAGGCCTGGTTCAATCTTTTCCTTCCGGAGCACGCATATGCATTGCATATCACATCCCGCATATCATGCCATGTTTTGCATCATGTTGCTTGCGCATTGCACCGTGGTTGATTTTTTGTTTTCCTTTGCTTGTGTTCTTGCCTTGGGTAGATTTGGGAGACGATTACGAGATCAAGGAACCCGTTGAGTATGCTTACGAGGATCAAGCTTTCATCAACTCGGAGAACTTTGCAGGCAAGATGACCATACCCTTGAAATCACTTCTATCTTTGCTTGCTAGTTGCTCGCTCTATTTCTATGCCGTGATACCTACCACCTGCTATATCATGCCTCCCATATTTCCATGCCAAGCCTCTAACCCACCTCGTCCTAGCAAACCGTTGTTTGGCTATGTTACCGCTTTGCTCAGCCCCTCTTATAGCGTTGCTAGTTGCAGGTGAAGATGGAGTTTGTTCCTTGTTGGAACATGATTATTGTTGGGATATCATTATTATTATATCTTGTTCACTTTAATGCATCTGTATACTTGGTAAAGGGTGGAAGGCTCGGCCTTATGCCTGATGTTTTGTTCCACTCTTGCCGCCCTAGTTTCCGTCATACCGGTGTTATGCTCCTTGATTTTGCGTTCCTTACGCGGTTGGGTTATAATGGGAACCCCTTGACAGTTCGCCTTGAATAAAACTCCTCCAGCAAGGCCCAACCTTGGTTAACCATTTGCCACCTAAGCTTTTTTCCCTTGGGTTCTCCAGACTCAAGGGTCATCTTTATTTAAACCCCCGGGCTAGCGCTCCTCTGAGTGTTGGTCCAAACTAGAGCACTGTGCAGGGCTGTCCATTGGCAACTTGGGTTACGTTGGCTCTTGTACGCTTAGCTTATCCGGTGTGCCCTGAGAACGAGATATGTGCAGCTCCGATCAGGATTTGTCGGCATAGCGGGTGGTCTTGCTGGTCTTGTTTTACCATTGTCGAAATGTCTTGTAACCGGGTTTCCAAGACTGATCGGGTCTTCCTGGGAGAAGGAATATCCTTCGTTGACCATAAGAGCTTGTGATGGGCTAAGTTGGGATACCCCTGCAGGGTTTTGAACTTTCGAAAGTCATGCCCGCGATTATGGGCAGATGGGAATTTGTTAATATCCGGTTGTAGAAAACCTGACACTTAACTTAATTAAAATGAATCAACCGCGTGTGTAGCCGTGATGGTCTCTTTTCGGCGGAGTCCGCGAAGTGAACACGGTTCTTGTGTTATGGTTGTGCGTAAGTTGTTTCCGGATCACTTCTTGATCACTTCTAGTTCAAGACCGTTGCATTGCTTCTCTTCTCACTCTTTTTTGCATCTGTTGGCCACCATATATGCTTAGTTCTTGCTGCAGCTCCACCTCACTACCCTTTCCTACCCATAAGCTTAAATAGTCTTCATCTCGCGGGTGTGAGATTGCTGAGTCCTCGTGACTCACATATTACTTCAAATAGTTGCAGGTGCCGATGATAACCGTGCAGGTGTCGCAACCCAGCTCAAGTGGGAGGTCGATGAAGATCGTGTTCGTTGTGTTGTTTCATTTCCAGTTGATCAGTAGTGGAGCCCAGTCGGGGCGATCGGGGATCTATTGCATTAGGGGTTGTCTTTCTTTATTTGGTTCCATAGTCGGACCTTGATTGTATTCTGGATGATGTAATGCTATATTTATGTTTTGTGTGAAGTGGCGATTGTAAGCCAACTCTTTATCTCTCTCTTATTCAGTACATGGGATGTGTAAAGATTACCCCTCTTGCGACATGCCTAGTATGCGGTTATGCCTCTAAGTCGTGCTCCAACACGTGGGAGATATAGTTGCATCGTGGGTGTTGCAGGAGGCAAGCCTCCACCTGCTAGGCTTGGGGGGCAAGTCTCCCTAGGGTTTCCCTAGGGGGATCCAATCTGCCCTAGCCGCCGCCCCCTAGGGGAAACCCTAGGGTACCTCCCCCTCTCCCCTTCCCCCTATATATAGTGAGGGTGTGGGAGGGCAGCCATACCCTTCCCCTGGCGCAGCCCTCCCCTTCTCCAACCCTTCCTCCTCTTCTGTAGTGCTTCGCGAAGCCCTACCGGAGAACCACGAGCTCCTCCATCACCACGCTGTCGTTCTGCTGGAGTTCTCCCACAACTTCTCCTCTCCCCTTGCTGGATCAAGAAGGAGGAGATGTCCCCGGGCTGTACGTGTGTTGAACACGGAGGCGCCTACCGTTCGGCGCTAGATCGGATCTTCCGCGATTTGAATCGCCACGAGTACAACTCCATCAACCGCATTCTTGTAACGCTTCCGCTTAGCGATCTTCAATGGTATGAAGATGAACTCCCTCTCCCTCTCGTTGCTAGGATCTCCTAGATAGATCTTGGTGACATGTAGGAAAATTTTGAATTATTACTACGATCCCCAACAGTGGCATCAGAGCTCGGTCTATGCATAGATTCTTTGCGTGAGTAGAACACAAAGTAGTTGTGGGCGATGATTTGGTCGATTTGCTTACCGTTACTAGTCTTATCTGGATTCGGCGGCATTGTGGGATGAAGCAGCCCGGACCGACCTTAATCGTACGCTTACGTGAGACAGGTTCCACCGACAGACATGCACTCGATGCATAAGGTGGCTAGCAGGTGTCTGTCTCTCCCACTTTAGTTGGATCGGTTTGATGAAGAGGGTCCTTATGAAGGGTAAATAGCAATTGGCATATCACCGTTGTGGCGTTTGCGTAGGTAAGAAACGTTCTTGCTAGAAACCCATAGCAGCCACGTAAAACATGCAACAACAATTAGAGGACGTCTAACTTGTTTTTGCAGGGTATGCTATATGATGTGATATGGCCAAAGAATGTGATGAATTATATATATGTGATGTATGAGATTGATCATGTTCTTGTAATAGGATTCACGAGTTGCATGTCGACGAGTATGACAAGAAGTAGGATCCATAGGAGTTCTATTAATTTATTGTATGACCTGCGTGTCAATGAAAAACGCCATGTAATTACTTTACTTTATTGCTAACTATTAGCCATACGTAACACCCCGGATGTAACTTTCCCAATTTGTACTCCAACTCTTGCTGTTTCCGGCGTTAAGTTAATTTATTTCCTCGGGTTCGGGTTTTGTCTCCGTGTGTTGTTGTCGTTGTCATGCATCTCATATCATGTCATCATGTGCATTGCATTTGCATACATGTTCATCTCATGCATTCGAGCATTTTGCCCGTTGTCCGTTTTGCATACCGGCGCTTCGTTCTCCTCCGGTGGCCATTTCTAGCTTTCTTTCGTGTGTGGGGATTAAACATTTCCGGATTGGACCGAGACTTGCCAAGCGGCCTTGGTTTACTACCGGTAGACCGCCTGTCAAGTTTCGTACCATTTGGACTTCGTTTGGTACTCCAACGGTTAACCGAGGGAATGAAAAGGCCTCGTGTGTGTTGCAGCCCAACACCCCTCCAATTTGGCCCAAAACCCACCTAACTCTGCTCCATGTCCTAGAGCGTTCGATCACGATCGCGTGGCCGAAAACCGCACCTCATTTGGACTCTCCTAGCTCCCTCTATGCCTATATATACACCCCCCCATTCCAAATTCGCGGATCCTCTCCCCCCTAACCCTAAAAATCCCAGATCCGCCGCTCCGGACGTGTCCGGGCGGAGCCGGACAACGTCCGCCGCCACCGCCGCCCAACCAGGACGCGCCACGTGGCGCCCGGCGCCCGCCGCCGCTGCGGCCCGCAGGGGCCCGAGGCCGGCCCTCCCGCGCCGCCTCCCGGGCCGCGCCCCGCGCCGCCTTCCGCCTCCCCAGCGCCGTCCTTCTCCTCCGGAGCCGGCAGCCGCGCCGCCCGCACCGGCCGGAGTTGCTCACCGCCGACCGCCGCCTCGCCACTCGCCGCCTCGCCGCCAAGACTCGTCGCCGCCAGCCCCGCGCCCCGCGGCCGCCGCCCCGCCACCCTGAAGCTCCGGGCGCCCCGCCTCCTCGTCGTCGGCGGCCTCTCCGGCGAGAGCTTCGACCGCCGCAGCTCTTTTTCTTCCGGCGGTCCTCGAACAGCTACAGTGCAGCGCCGTGCCATGGTTTCCGTGCAAACCCTAGATCCAGATCCGGAGGTTGAATTTTTCCTAAGTCTCCAGAATTTTTAGTCCAAGTTTCTCTGTTCGCGGCTCCGTAACTTTGCATCCGTAGCTCCGATTCATGCATATAGCATATCAAAATGTTCATCTCAGAGAGTACATCATTTCATTCCATTGCATTATTTTCATTTGAGCTCATCTTGATGCCCGAAATGCTGTTTGAAGAGGGCTACTTGAGTTAATTGTCAGATCTGTTACTCCGTTTAGCACTTTTGTCATTTTTGCCATGATTAATGTGTGCATGCTATGCCCATGAGTTCTTCATGTGTTTTGTTAAGGGTTTTGTCATATTTCCAGAGGCACAACCCATGTATTTTTAGTATGTGTGTGGTGACTTGTGCAAGCTTGCAAAGTGGTGCACTTGCTAATTCTGTTTTCAGGGACTTAGTAATTTCACTAAGTCCTGGGATTGTTTATCTCACGATGCCATATGTTCGTGTTGTTTCCTAGTGATCCGTGCCTCTTTTGAGGATGATCAGTAAGGGAGTTTTGTTAATCTTGTAGTGCTCTATCTATCCATGTCTTTTTTTGCAATTATGGAGCACACTAGCTTGAGTCAATCGAGCTCTACTTTTGCTTCGTTGCGAATCTGGGCAGATCGTCAACTTGTTTGCGATTTTGCCGATGTTATTGTAGTTGATCCATGCATGCTATGCTATTGTTCTTGCCATGTATAGCTTGTATTTTGTGCCTTCTTTATGGATGTATGCTTGTCTTTCCATGACTTGCACCATGGTGAGTGCATCGAGCTCGTAAACATGCCTTCGTGAGTTATGTTTCAGCAAGTCCCAGTTTTCACGAAGTCTGAAAACTGATTATGTTTTTGCTTTGTTCACATGCTTGCAATTGTATTTTCTGCTCCCTTTTGGCTCAAGGTCACTAAGGGACTTTCTTTGACATGTTTAGGTCCTGTAGCTCCATGCCATGTCTTTCTTTGACATGTTCAGGTCCTGTAGCATGTTGTTTTGTTGCTCCGAAGAGGGCTATATGATCTGAAATTCCAGACAAGTGTTAATTTCACTAAGTCTGAGATCTGTTTGTCATTTGCGTTTTTGCCATGCTTGTTTGAACCTGTTAGTGGATGATTTGGCCGTAGCTCAGTGGTAGATTTTTGTTAAGCATCTTGTGTGCATCTCTGCCATGTATTTTGTTGTCTTGTTTGGGTGCTGTAGCATGTTCATTTCCTTGCATTTAGATGCCTACTTGCTGTAAATCGCAGACTAGTGTAATTTTTGAAACGCTTGCCATTTCCAAACCGTAACTCCGATTCCGGCGTTCTTTATATCGTTTTCAAGCGATTTCATCTCATCTTTCCAGTGGAACACTTGGAATTCCAAGTTGAGGCCAGGTTCATGCATTTCCTGTCGTACCTTGCATTTTGCATCCCGCATCGCATCCCGCATAGCATATCATCATTTCATCATATTGCTTGGTCTTGCACGTGGTTAATTGTATCCTTGTTGCTTGTTTGTCTTGTTTGGGTAGAGCCGGGAGACGAGTTCGCTACCGAGGAGCCCGTTGAGTTTGCTTTCGAGGATCCAGTCAACTCTGACAACTGTGCAGGGAAGATGATCATACCCTCGAAATCACTACTATCTTTGCTATGCTAGTTTGCTCGCTCTTTTGCTATGCCATTGCTACGATGCCTACCACTTGCTTGAAAGCCTCCCAAATTGCCATGTCAAACCTCTAACCCACCATTGTCCTAGCAAACCGTTGATTGGCTATGTTACCGCTTTGCTCAGCCCCTCTTATAGCGTTGCTAGTTGCAGGTGAAGATTGGAGGCCGTTCCTTGTTGGAACATCTTTTATTTACTTGTTGGGATATCATTATATTGCCATGTTATCTTAATGCATCTATATACTTGGTAAAGGGTGGAAGGCTCGGCCTCTCGCCTAGTGTTTTGTTCCACTCTTGCTGCCCTAGTTTCCGTCATATCGGTGTTATGTTCCCGGATTTTGCGTTCCTTACGCGGTTCGGTTATAATGGGAACCCCTTGATAGTTCGCCTTGATTAAAGCTTTTCCAGCAATGCCCAACATTAGACTTACCATTTGCCACCTAACCTTTTCTTTCCCTTGGGTTCGGCAGACTCAAGGGTCATCTTATTTTAACCCCCCCGGGCCAGTGCTCCTCTGAGTGTTGGTCCAAACTAGAGCCCCTTGCAACGCCACCTCGGGGAAACTCGAGGGCTGGTTTTAGTTGTACGGATTGCTTATCTGAGTGTGCCCTGAGAAAGAGATATGTGCAGCTCCTATCGGGATTTGTCGGCACATTCGGGCGGTGTTGCTGGTCTTGTTTTAACCTGTCGAAGTGTCTTGAATTACCGAGATACCGAGTCTGATCGGAACATCTTGGGAGGAGGTCTATTCCTTCGTTGACCGTGAGAGCTTGTCATGGGCTAAGTTGGGACTCCCCTGCAGGGATTGAACTTTCGAAAGCCGTGCCCGCGGTTATGGGCAGATGGGAATTTGTTAATGTCCGGTTGTAGATAACTTGAACCTTAATTAATTAAAATGAATCAACCGAGTGTGTTACCGTGATGGCCTCTTCTCGGCGGAGTCCGGGAAGTGGACACGGTGTTGGAGTAATGTTTGCGTAGGTTGTTCTCTAGCTTCTCGCTCGTGCTTTGCCTCCTCTTCTCGCTCTCTTTTGTGAATAAGTTAGCCACTATACTCGCTAGTCGCTTGTTGTAGATCCACTTATATTTTACCTTGCCATACCTATAAGCTTAAATAGTCTTGATCGCGAGGGTGCCAGATTGCTGAGTCCCTGTGGCTCATAGATTACTATTACACCAGATGCAGGGCCTGATGATTCCGCTCTAGGAGACGCGTATGAGCTCAAGTGGGAGTTCGACGAAGACTCTCAACGATACTATGTTTCCTTTCCCGACGATCAGTAGTGGTGCCCAGTTGGGGGTGAACGGGACCATGTCGCATGTTGGGCTCTCTTTCATTTTGGCGCCGTAGTCGGGCCATGAGTGTTTGGATGATGTAATGTTATTTATGTACTTGATTGACGTGGCAAGTGTAAGCCAACTATGTTATCTCCCCTTTATTATTCATATTACATGGGATGTTGTGAAGATTGCCTAACTTGCGACATATGCCTTCAATGCGATTATGTCTCTAAGTCGTGCCTCGACACGTGGGAGCTATAGTCGGATCGAGGGTGTTACACCATAGTAGTAGAAGTAATAGTTTGCAAGACAACTTCATGAAGACACGATGATGGAGATCATGGTGTCATGCCGGTGACGAAGGTGATCATGTTGCGCCTCGAAGATGGAGATCAAAAGGCGCAAGATGATATTGGCCATATCATGTCACTTTATGATTTGCATGTGATGTTTATCATGTTCTCATCTTATTTGCTTAGAACAACGGTAGCATAAATAAGATGATCCCTCACAAAATTTCAAGGAAGTGTTTCCCCTAACTGTGCACCGTTGCGAAGGTTCGTTGTTTCGAAGCACCACGTGATGATCGGGTGTGATAGATTCTAATGTTCGCATACAATGGGTGTATGCCAGATTTACACATGCGAAACACTTAGGTTGACTTGACGAGCCTAGCATGTACAGACATGGCCTCGGAACAAAAGAGACCGAAAGGTCAAAGATGAGTCATATAGTAGCTGCGATCAACATGGAGATGTTCACCATTGATGACTAGTCTGTCTCACGTTATGATCAGACACGACCTAGTCTATTCGGATCATGTATCACTTAGATGACTAGAGGGATGTCTATCTGAGTGGGAGTTCATTAAATAATTTGATTAGATGAACTTAATTATCATGAACACAGTCAAAATTTTCTTTGCAAATTATGTTGTGGATTAATAGCTCATGCTTTAGCTCCTTGTTTTAATACGTTCCTAGAGAAAGACTAAGTTGAAAGATATTGTAAGCAATTGTGCGGACTAGGGCCATAGTCTGAGGATTGTCCTCAGTGCTACACAGAAGGCTTCTGTCCTTGATGCACCGCTCTGTATGTCAACCCCTCTGGTGTCGTCTGTGGATGTTGTGAACATCTGGCAGGCACGTTCTGATGACTACCTGATAGTTTAGTGCGCCATGATTTACGGCTTAGAGTCGGGGCTCCAAAAGCGTTTTGAACGCCATGGAACATATGAGATGTTCCAAGAGCTGAAATTGGTATTTCAGGCTGATGCCCGTGTTGAGAGGTTTGAGTCCTCTAACAAGATCTTTGCCTACAAGATGGAGGAGAATAGTTTAGCAAGTGAGCATGTGCTCAGAATGTCTGGGTACTTCAATCACTTGAATCAAGTGGGAGTTAATCTTCCAGATAAGAGAGTGGTTGACAAAAGTTCTCCAGTCACTATCACCAAGTTGCTAGAGTTTAGTGATGAACTATAACATGCAAGGGAAGATGAACCCAGAGCTGTTCGTCGTGCTTAAGGCTATAAAGGTAGAAATCAAGAAGGAACATCAAGTGTTCATGGTTAACAAGACAAATGGTTTCAAAGATGGGCAAGGGCAAGAAGGGAAACTTCATGAATGGCAAGCTAGTTGCCGCTCTAGTGAAGAAACCCAAGAACCCAAACCCGAGTCAAAGTGCTTCTATTAGGGGAATGGTCACTGGTAGCGGAACTTCCTCAAATACTTGGTAGATAAGAAAGCTAGCAACTTCAACAAAAGTATATTTGATATATGTGTTATTGATGTGTACCTTACTATTCCTCCTAGTAGCACATGGGTATTATATACCGGTTCAGTTGCTAATATTGGTAACTCGAAACAAAAGCTACGAAATAAACGAAGAGTAGCTAAGGGCGAGGTGACGATGTGTGTTGGAAGTGTTTCCAAGGATGATATCATCACCATTGCATGCTCCCTCTACCTTTGGGATTAGTGTTGAACCTAGATAAATGTTGTTTGTATTGGTGTCTGCGTTGAGCATGAACATGATTAGATCATGTTTATTGCAATATGGTTATTCATTTAAGTCATAGAATAATGGTTATTCTGTTTACATGAATAATACCTTCTATGGTCATGCACCCAATGTGAATGGTTTATTGAATCTTGATCGTAGTGATACACATGTTCATAACAATGATAGCAAAAGATATAGAGTTGATAATGATAGTACACTTTCTTATGGCACTGCCACTTATGTCATATTGGTGTAAAGCGCATGAAGAACCTCCATGCCAATGGACTTTTGAAGTCACTTGATTTTGAATCACTTGACACATGCGAACCATGCCTCATTGGCAAGATGACTAAAACCATGTTTTCTTTGTAACAATGGAACGGGCAAGTGACTTGTTGAAAATCATACATGCTGTTGTGTGCGGTCCGATGAGTGTTGACGCGCGTGGTGCATATCGTTATTTTCTCATCTTCACCAATGAATTTAGTAGATATGGGTATATTTACTTAATGAAGCATGAGTCTGAAATGTTTGAAAAGTTCAAGAAATTTCGGAGTGAAGTTGAGAATCATCATAACAAGAAGATCAAGTTCCTACTATCTTATCAAGGGGAGAGTATCTGAGTTATGAGTTTGGAAATCACTAAAGAGAAGGTGGAATTGTTTCACAATTGACGCCACTTGGAACACCATAGCGTAATGGTGCGTCCGAACGTCGTAATCTCACCCTATTGGATATGGTGCGATCTATGATGTCTCTTACCAATCTACTGCTATCATTTTGGGGTTTATGCATTAGAGCCAATTACATTCACTTTAAATAGGGCACCATCTAAGTCTATGGAGACGACACCATATGAACTATGGTTTGGCAAGAAACCTAAGTTGTTGTTTCGTAAGGTTTGGGGCTACGATGCTTATGTTTATAAGCTTCGGCCATAAAAGCTCGAACGCAAAGAAAAAATTGTGTCTTCATAGAATACCCAAACAACACGATTGGGTATACCTTCTATCTCAGATCTGAGGGCAAAGTGTTTGTCTCTAGGAACATGTACTTTCTCGAGAAAGAGTTTCTCTCGAAAGAATTGAGTGGGAGGAAGATAGAACTTGATGAGGTTGTTGAACCTTCACTTCAACCAGAGAGTAGCGCATCATAGAAAGATGTTTCTGTGGCACTTACCTCAGTTGAAGAGAAAGCTAATGATGATGATCATGGAGCTTCAGATCAAGTTACTATCAAACCTCATAGGTCGACAAGGGTGTGTACAACTTCTGAGTGGTAACCCTGTCTTAAAGGTCATGTTGTTGGAAAACGATGAACCTATGAGCTATGAAGAAGCGATGGTGGGCCCGGATTCTAACAAATGGCTGGAAGCCATGAAATCTGTGATAGGATCCATGTATGAGAACAAAGTACGGACTTTGGTGGACTTGCCCGATGATCGGCAGGCCATTGAGAATAAATGGATCTTTAAGAAGAAGATTGACACTGATGGTATTATCACCATTTATGAAGCTCGACTTGTCTCAAAGAAGTTTCCGACAAGTTCAAGGAGTTGACTGTGATGAGACTTTCTCAATCATAGTGATGCTAAAGTCTATTAGAGTTTTGTTAGCAGTTGCTGCATTTTCATTTATGAAATCTGGCAGATGGATGTCAAAACAAAGTTTCCTTGAGGAAAGGCTGTATGTGATACAATCATAAGGTTATTTCAATCCTAAGGATGCTAAAAGGTATGAAAACTCCATCGATCCTTCTATGGACTGGAGCAAGCATCTCGCAATTGGAACATACGCTTTGATGAGGTGATCAAAGTTTTTGGGTTTATACAAAGTTTGCAAGAAACTTGCATTTGCAAGAAAGTGAGTGAGAGCACTACAACATTTTTGATAAGTATATGTGGATGACATATTTTTGATCGGAAATGATGTAGAATTTCTGGAAAGAATAAAGGGTTGTTTGAATGAAGTTTTTCAAAGGAAGACCTTGGTAAAAATGCTTACATATTGGGTATCAAGATCTATAGAGATAGATCAAGACGCCTGATAAGACTTTCCCAGAGCACATACCTTGAGATGATTTTGAAGGAGTTCAAAATGGATCAGTCAAAGAAGGAGTTATTGCCTGAGTTATGATGTGTGAATTTAAGACATGAAGCTCGACCATGGCAGAAGAAAGAGAAAGGATGAAAGTCGTCCCCTATGCCTTAGCCACAGGCTCTATATGATATGCCATGCTGTGTACCGCGATGTGCCTTGCCACGAGTCTGACAAGGGGGTATAAAAGTGATCAAGGAGTGGATCATTGGACATCGGTCAAAATTGTCCTTGGGAATAAGGAAATGTTCCTCGATTATGGAGGTGATGAAGAGTTTGGCGTAAAGGGTTACATCGATGCAAGCTTTAACACCTATCCAGATGACTCTGAGTAGCAAACCGGATATGTATTGTGGAGCAACCATTTGGGATAGCTCCAAGTGGAGTGTGGAAGCAGCATCTGTGATATAACATAGAGACTTGTGAAGTACAAACGGATCTGAATGTTGCAGACCCGTTGACTAAAACCTCTCTCACAAGCATAACATGATCAAACCCTAGAACTCATTGAGTCTTAATCACATGGTGATGTGAACTAGATTATTGACTCTAGTAAACTCTTTGGGTGTTGGTCACATGGCGATGTGAAGTATGAGTGTTAATCACATGGCGATGTGAACTAGATTATTGACTCTAGTGCAAGTGGGAGACTGTTGGAAATATGCTCTAGAGGCAATAATAAACTAGTTATTATTGACTCTAGTGCAGGTTGTCTATTGTTCATGCTATAATTATATTAACCGGAAACCATAATACATGTGTGAATACATAGACCATAATATGTCCCTAGTAAGCCTCTAGTTGACTAGCTCGTTGATCAATAGATGGTTGTGATTTCCTGACAATGGACATTGGATGTCATTGATAACGAGATCACATCATTAGGAGAATGATGTGATGGACAAGACCCAATCCTAAGCATAGCACAAGATCGTGTAGTTCGTTTTGCTAGAGCTTTTCTAATGTCAAGTATCGTTTCCTTAGACCATGAGATTGTGCAACTCCCAGATACATAGGAGTGCTTTGGGTGTATCAAACGTCACAACGTAACTGGGTGACTATAAAGGTGCACTACTGGTATCTTCGAAAGTGTTCGTTGGGTTGGCACGAATCAAGACTGGGATTTGTCACTCCGTATGACGGAGAGGTATCTCCGGGCCCACTCGGTAATGCATCATCATAATGAGCTCAGTTTGACTGAAGAGTTAATCACGGGATCATGCATTGCGGAACGAGTATAGAGACTTTCCGGTAATGAGATTGAACGAGGTATGGGATACCGACGATTGAACCTCGGGCAATTAACATACCGATAGACAAAGGGAATTGTATACGGGATTGATTGAATCCCCGACATCGTGGTTCATCCGATGAGATCATCGTGGAACATGTGGGAGCCAATATGGGTATCCAGATCCCGCTATTGGTTATTGGCCGGAGAGGTGTCTGGGTCATGTCTGCATCGTTCCCGAACCCGTAGGGTCTACACACTTAAGGTTCGGTGACGCTAGAGTTGTAACAGGAATAGTATGTGGTTATCAAAGGTAGTTCGGAGTCCCGGATGAGATCCCGGACGTCACGAGGAGTTCCGGAATGGTTCGGAGGTGAAGATCGGTATATTGGACGAAGGGTATTGGAGTCCGGAAGTGTTCCGGGGGTACCATGCTATGGCCAGCATGACCGAAAGGTTTTTTGGGAGCCCCGGCAAGTGTTGCAGGGCCTCATGGGCCAAGGGGAGGGGGCCAACCATCCCACTAAGGGGCTGTGCGCCCCACACCCTATTCCCATGTTACTTGGGGAGGTGGGCGCCTCCACCTGGCTTGGGAGGCAAGCCTCCACCTGCTTGGCTTGGGGGGGAAGACTCGCTAGGGTTTCCCTAGGGAGATCCAATCTGCCCTAGCCGCCGCCCCCTAGGGGAAACCCCAGGGCACCTCCCCCTCTCCCCTTCCCCCTATATAGGAAGGGGGTGGGAGGGTAGCCATACCCTTCCCCTAGCGCAGCCCTCCCCTTCTCCAACTCCTCCTCTTTCATAGTGCTTGGCGAAGCCCTGCCGGAGAACCACGAGCTCCTCCATCACCACGCCGCCGTGCTGCTGGAGTTCTCCCACAACTTCTCCTCTCCCCTTGCTAGATCAAGAAGGAGGAGACGTGCCTGGGCTGTAGGTGTGTTGAACGCGGAGGCGCCGTCCGTTTGGCGCTAGATCGGATCTTCCGCGATTTGAATCGCCGCGAGTACGACTCCATCAACCGCGTTGTTGTAACGCTTCCGCTTAGCGATCTTCAAGGGTATGAAGATGCACTCCCTCTCTCTCTCTCTCGTTGCTAGCATCTCCTATATTGATCTTGGTGACACGTAGGAAAATTTTGAATTATTACTACGATCCCCAACAGAAAACCAAGTTCAACACCTTCCTCGACCATTTATATGTAAGTATGGTTATGTATGGAAACTAGTAATATTGTCTTGCTCTGTCGCATACTTTCTAGGTTGCTGATAATGAGACTCCCATAATTTTCAACAGATGAGGTTCAAGTTGGATAGCCAAGATGATCCAACTAGACAAGCTTGCACCCATGTTTTCAAGTCTGCTCTGCGATAGTATCGGTATAACTTGAGGAAAACTCACTTTGAAGGAAAGGCTAATAGTGAACTTTACCAAACATCTCCAGTGGAAAATATATCGGATGGAGACTGGAGAGGCCTCTTTAAACACTGGTCTGATCCAAAGTATCAGGTACATTATATATCTGTGATCAGATCACATGTTGAAGTCATATTTACGCATGTGCCACACAAATCTATCTTCTTGTAGGTGAACTGTTCAAAGAACATGGCCAACCATATGAAAGTGAAATTCCAACAGACGACAGGATCTCGTAGCTATTGCACACTACGAGGCTCTTGTAATTAGCTGTTGTTTCACTCTTTTTGCTCTACAATATTATCAGATCTATATTGACTTGTTCCAAATGCAGATGAAATCCCGCAAGGACCAAAAAGTACCTGAACCAAATGCTGTGGAAATCGTCATGGACTGCCACACTAGCAAGACGAAGGTCATGACTACACCAGTCAAAGCCGTTGTTTTAAGTCCTTAATCCTCATGCCTTTTAACTACTACTTACTTTGACTCGTGCCTTGAACTGCATGGTTTGCAGCCAATGTAGAGACTCTTTTCAATTTTATACACAATTGCCTTAGCGTATCATTGCACCTTACAAGGTTTAAAAGAGAGGAGTGATGTTCCTTTGATCTTGACCTGTAATCTAGTTCCGTGCTGGACTTTCCCACACAATGTTACAATTGCATGTTTGTCCGTTCTCAGTTGTTTTGTGATATGAATGATGTCATACTATGCTTACCGTATTATAAAATTTGTCTCTTTATCCTTAGCTGTCAATACAATGTGAAGAAATAGACAATACATTAGCCATGGTACATGGTCGTATGTTTGGAACCTAGTTTTATTCTGTACTTTGCAGTAAAATACAAATAATATTTTCCATGGGTTCACAAGAATAAGTTTTGTATATATACCAAAGCAATTTTGTTTGGTTTTGTTGCCTCCTTAATATCTTCTGTTCTGGTACTACTAATGTAAAAACTCAACTTTTCAGCAAGCTATGGAAAAAATGGTGGAATCGCCACCTTCTGAAGGTGGCGAGGCAACTATAACCGCAATGTCAGCTCTTGATGCAGTGGGACAGTACCTGTCCACTAACAATGCCAAAAGCACGTTCCTGGGTAATACTGGGTTTGTTGTTAAGGCAATCTCGTCCAAACCGCCTCATGATCAAGATATGCAAGCTCAAAACAATGTTATATCCGCGCTCCAAACACAAGTCCATTCCCTAACAGAGACCCTTTGTGAAACAAGGACATACATTGTTCGATGTCGTCAAGATATGCATTGTTTTGAAACCAGACTATCAGATATTTGCTATGTTGTTCAGGAGCCTAGGAGAAATGAAGGCGAAGGTTATGGTGCTCCATCGGACAATACAGCATGATTACGTAACAGTCAGGTCAAATGAAGTGAGCTTCCGAACTTCTGGTGGTGCATTTATCTGCCAGACTGTTAACTTTTATGCCAACCTTCCTTTTGTTTTATAGTTGTAATTTGTTTTGTTGCGATACAAAATTTGTTCTTAACGTGCAGCCACCGGCTAAAGAAAACAGCAAGCCATCTTTGTATAGTGTAGGGTGTTCCCTATATTTGCACTGGTGGTGATCTTTGATGCCCAGTGGATGTAATATGTGCAATCGCCTTAATAGCCTAGCGTTAGTTTCGGGCTTATTTATTTCCTAGTCTTCTTTTTCCATGGTTTGCTAGTGGCCACAACAACCATGAGCCATATACGGACCGTCCGTGGTAACCTTGACCCTGCTACGGGCCGTAGGATCCATGGGCCTCCTACGTGTCGTCGATAAATGGGCCTCCAATAGGTCCATAGAATTAGTGGGCCTCGGCCCGTTGGATAAATGGGTCAACATGGGCCGTAAACAGGTGTGATTGGTATCGGCCCAGAATGGTAACGGGCCATAACAGGCCGGAGGACAACAAAGGCTTAATTCTATCATAGGCATAACGGGTCATTAATGGGCCGGAATATAGTATGGGCTGGAAACGGCGCAATGGGTAACAGGCCAGAAACGGGCCGACTCTTGCCATGGGCTGAATTTGGCCCATTAGGGGAGCGGGTCAGTAACGGGCCAGAAGTAATTAAGGGCTGGAAAGGAGCCCAAGAACGTATAGGTCGTCAGTAGGCTGAAAGCTAACACGGGCTAGAAACGGCCCATGTGAATCATGGGTCATTAACGGGTACCAAGAAATTTATTGTTCATTATGGGCTAGAGTCACCATGGTCCTCAAAAGGGCCTAAAGATACGAAGGCCTCATATGGGCTGAAAGACGTCGTGGGCCATACATGGGACGAAAGTGAAACGGGCTGGTGTTATATTCGACTGCCCACATGACGTTGTTGGGCCGATTTCGGGTAGGCCCTAACGGGCCGTGAGTTACCGGGCCGCAAATTGGGCTATTTGCGAAGAGACCGTTAATAGGATTTTCATGGGCTAGCCTGCTAACTTTTGACTAAGTAAAACAGGCCAGCCTTTGTAAGCTAAATGGGCCAGTGGTGGGCTGTCGCACGTGTCGACATATCATAGGCGCATATCTGACCCACCGACGAGCTGACACGTGTTTCCACGGGCCAATCAGAATTTTACACGTGGAAATTTCCCATTGGTCTGGGCTGTTAACGGGTTATCGGATCCAAAACCAGACCTGATAGCTTAACGGCGACCCGTTACAGTGGATGCCACATGTCGGTCACCGTTGACGAATGCACTTCTGTGACGCGCGATTTATCGTCATGGAAGTGGACACTTCCGTGATGATAATTTTGGTAATGTCATGGAACACTTCTGCGATAGCACATGTATGACTATCTTGATTCTGTCATAACAGTGTCATGGATGTACATGCATGACAGAAAAGTTGACCTACTATGACAAACATGTATCATCACAGAAGTGTCTTTTTTTGTAGTGTTGGTGGCTGTCCTATCGACCACGGCGCGACATGCGGGCCAAGCCACCATCTTCCCCCATTCGTTGAAGTCGGCGGCAATTGTTGGGCGGATCTTGTCCATTGCGTCCTGGTTGAGCACCACCGACCGCTCGACGGCGGGCTCGAAGGCCAGCGGTGCTTTCGCTGAAGCCTGGGGCTTCTTCTTTCCCTTCTTCTTCTGGCTCGGCCTGGCCGGGTTGGAGGAGGAGACCATTGCTTTCTGGAAGATGGAGGAGTTGGGGAGTGCGATGCCAACAATGAAGGTGGGGTTCTGTTGGAAACGGTGGCTGCCTAGTCAGGCGGATATGAAGGCAGCATGGGGAAGTGGAGACACCAACATCCTGTAAATCGCCACGTGTCAAGGCCGCAGGCGGTTGGGGCCCACAGTGCTCCACACTTGCCCTTTGGCTTCGCCTCGAAGCCAAGTCCGAGCGCACCTTGGGCCCGGGGGCTACTGTCGGCGTCCTGGGAACGGGGGTACCCAGACTTGCCTGCCTGCGGGCCTAGGGCGTGGCTACACCACCGCCCTTTACAGCCCACCTTCACCAGCAACCACTCAAGACCCTCGCGAGGGGACAAGCCTCGCGAGGCGGACAACACCAAGATATCCCTAGGGGCGGCCACGCTATGCTGGCTCCGGAGGAGCGGAGATATCTATGCAAGGGGCACCTCGCGAGGTCCGCGTGACATGAGCCGTGATGACCAAGGCCAGGTGGGCACCAGTGGGTGCAGGGTGCCAGTTTCCTCTTTGGTGCTAAAGGGGCAGGCGCAGGCGAGGAGTCTTGAGGCATCAGGCAAAGGTTTCCATATCGGTGCTACAAGAACAAGACCAGCAGGATGGCAGGACGGAGGTCACCCCGGAGCCCACGGCGGCGTCACCACCAGAGCCTTTGGCAGGCGAAGACCACCTTTTGTCATGAGAACTTGTACTAGTTGTCTCCCTTTGAAATTGGTCGTTGTGGGATCCCTTCCCACCTAAACATTTGGGAAGAGGACCAGGGCCTCTATAAATAGGGCTAGCCACCACCGAAGTCAAGGATCGGCTCATCTTGGATCGGATGCACTCCACCAAGGCCATCTCACCAGCTCATCGAGCTTAAGAACACCTCCCCTCAGGAGGCTGTTCATCTACTGTACTAGTTCATCCTCAGCCCATGAGGCAATCCACCACACCACACTCGAGTAGAGTATTACATGTGAGAGAGAGCTAGGGAGAGAGAGATCTTCGTGCGCACCCCAATGTTCGAACCTCAAGGGTTTGCCGAAACCCGCAATCCGACAATATGGAGTTTGAATTTGAACCTAGGGTTCAAACCAACTTCATTTAACCTATTGGTAGTTGCATTAGCTCAATCAACAACATATTGCCATGTCACATTCATGCATCATATTGCTGCATTGCATTGATTGTGTTCCTTCTCTATTGCCGGTATTTGTCCCCTCTCAATAGACGTGGTTCCGACGATGAGATCGATGACACCGATGAAGAACTATACTATCTTCATAAGTGCCAGGCAAGCAAAACACCCTTGTTCATTCCGATACAATCCCACTCTCTCGCTCCTGCTCTCTTTTATTACATTAGGACAACAACGATTTATCTGTTACATGATGCGGTAGTTGAACCCCTTTCCTCGGCATGACATGTCATTGCCACAGTAAATATATGAAACCCACTAGCATGAGTAGGAGTTGTTTGAGCCCTGATGTGCCTACTCATTCATGCTTGTTTGTCATGCCTGCTACTGCTTAGAGCTGAGTTAGGTCTGATTCATCAGGGATGAATTGGAGGTGTGTGAACATTTCCTGTTGTTGAGAGCTAAGTGTGTGAACACGATTTGGTAAAGGTATCGATGAGAGGCCATGTAGGAGTACATGGTGGGTTGTTTCATTGTAACCGTCCTTAGGAACTCAGATCTGTATATGTGATTTAAGATTAGCTACTACCACACATTGGGATCCTTAATTGACTCTCTCGACTTATTAACCGCCCATATCCTCTGTCGAGGAGTTGCAAGTAGTTTCTGGTGTCTGTAGTATGCTGGAGGTCATGCGCAGTGCTGACCCGAGGGGTGGGCTGTGATGTGGTAGGCACGTGGCCCGTGTACAGAGTCGCCCGTTTGGTGACCCGAGAACCCTTCACACATCGTTCGGGGCCGTAGTGGAAACCTCGGCTGGACTCCCTGTGGATGGAACCTGAATAGGCGATAAACCTGGACTAGGGACTTGTGTGGTTAGTCAGGTCGTGGACGACACCCTCGCCAGGCTTCCGCTTGAAGGTTGCCGAGATACATGACATGTACATGGCGGTAAGTGGCGAGAGCGTGTGTGAAGAAGTACACCCCTGTAGGGTTAACATCATCTATTCGAATAGCCACATCCATGGGAAAGGACTACTTGGTTGCATATAGAGTTCATAGACAAGTGAAAGTGGATACTCTAAAATGCGCAAGATAAGTGTGAGTGCTATGGATGGCCTTCTCGTAGGAAGACGGGAGCGGATCCATAGTGATGTATTGATTTGGTGAATATGTGGACTCGTGTGCGCCACCCCAAAAGAGTTACTTGCTGACGTAGTTCGGGATAGCCACTGAGTCAAAGTTGGCTTGCTGCAGTTAAAATCCACCATCCTCTTTGTTGATACTGATGCATATGTAGCTAGTTCTGATGTAAGTCTTGTTGGGTACATTTGTACTCACGTTTGCTTAATTTATGTTTTTGCAGAGAGACTTCAGTCTCACTAGTAGTTCCGCGTGGACTTTGATGTTTAGCTTTTTACCTCAGCTATGATCTTGTACCCTTTGGAGGGTCTTGTAGTAGATAGGCTTACTAGCCTTCTCTCTTTTCAGATGTCGGTATTCAGACATGTTTATGCTTCCGCCTGTACTTGTTGCTTGTATGACTTGAATGCTGGGTCATCAGACCCATGTTTGTAATATCTGGCTCTTCGGAGCCTAATGAATAAATACTTTGAGTCATAGAGTTTTGTTGTGATGCCATGTTGTATTTGCACATATCGAGCATATTGTGTGTATGTTATTGAAATGCTTGGTATGTATGTGTGGGATTCGATAACCTAGTTGTTTATTCTTGGTAGCCTCTCATATGGGGAAATGTCTCCTAGTGCTTCCACTGAGCCATGGTCGCTTGCTGCTACTCCGGAACACTTAGGCTGGCCCGCATGTGTCCTTCGTTCCTGGTTCTGTCCCTTCGGGGAAATGTCACGCGTTGTTCCTTTAAGTCCTTGGAGCTTGCTACGAATCGGGTTCATAAGTTGATGACCGACACGTTCGTTGCTGGGTCATGTATGCCTTTCCCTGTAAGTTAGTGCCACCTTGGGTTTATGACTAGACATGTCGGCCCGGGTTCTCTATCATATGGATGCTAGTGATACTATCATATACGTGAGCCAAAAGGCGCAAACGGTACTGGGCCAGGTAAGGTGGCACCCATGGGGATACTGTGCGTGAGGCCGCAAAGCGATATGATGTGTTACATGCTAGATCGGTGTGACTTAGGATCGGGGTCCTGACAGGCTGCTGCAGAAGATGCTCGCTTGACGGCACGCTGCGTCGGGCTTGATGCTCATGGAGAGGACCTTGCCGCTCGCGTGGAGGCGCTTTCCGCCAAGCTCCGTAGCAAGGATGAGGAAATTGAAAAGCTTGTCACACAGCGGACCCAAGAGCTGGAGCAGAAACATAAGAAGGCAGTTGACGCTCTGGTCCTGGACCATTCTAGCAAGCTGAAGTAAGCCATCAATGTTGCCAATGCTGCAGAGACCACCAAGTGTGACCTGGCTGACAAGGTGAAGAAGCTGGATGCGGATCTGGAGGACCATGGCAAGGAGATCTCGACGCTCAAAGATAGTAGTGAGAAAACTCTCTACGACTTGTCAGAGATGCAAACTACCATATCTAAAAAACCAAGGAACTCTCCTCCGCCACTGAATCCGTCGTCGATCTGGAGTTGAAGTTGACCATGCTGAAGGAGTCCCTTGAGAGCAGTAGGGCTCGTGAGAAGACTCTCACCAAAAGCCTCTAGGACGAGAAGCAGCTGCTCAAGAGCGCCACTGCCACCTATGACGACTATGAGAAAGGCGTGAATCTCTGGACTGAGCGCCTTGTTGACGTCATGGAAAGGCTCACACTACAACTGCCCACCATGGGCCTGCCGAACTTCAAGTATTCTTCCGAGGACAAGGTGTCTCCGAGTGCCAGGCTGGCCATGTTCTTCGAGGCCCTCATCGACGCCCTAAAGCTACTCCACTCCAGCTGAGCAACCCAACTAGCCAGCGAATCCCGCAAACTCTGTCGGGCCATCCTTCTCAAGGTGCTCACCAAATTTGCGCACAGGAAACCTGGCATCAACCTCACCAACGTGCTCCACCGCTTGCCGAAGGACATAGACCGCAAGGCGCTGGAAGAGCTTGTCGCGCCCATTGTCGACAAGGTGGACCAAGTCAAGAGGGTCGAAGGCCAGCACATGGACTATCCACTTCACTTCTTCTTGCTGCCACAAATCCATGCCAAAGACAGTCTATCTTAAGTGAGAATTGTGGCGAGTATCAATGTAATATAACTTGTTGTGTTTTCGATGACTGCATGTTATCTTTCTTGTCTGATTTCTCTCTGTATGGCATACACCCTACGCTTCGTTGGGAAAAACTCACCGGTGCGTGCACCCCTGCCGCAAGCACTTTGAGTAACGGATCGTTAGCAGCATGCTGGGGGTGTTTCTGCTACCAAGATACCTTGCCGTTCTCAACGTAGCCACTTAAACTGTTGAGTGGACTCAAAACAGACTAAGGGCACTACTGAACATGACAAGGTTCCTTCATGTGTAGGTTTTCCATACAAGAACCGAGAACATCCAAGGAAAATAACCTTACATTTAAAAGAAATTTACTCAAGGTTTCGCAACTTAGCTCTTTGTTGTTGTACTCCTTCTTGCAAAATTCCACTTCGAACATTGCCTGTTGGTGTCCATTCTCCACACCGTCACCGCCCCGGCAAACTTGCACTCGAGGTAACCTTCTACCCTTTGAGCAAAAGAAGATAAAATAGGAACATGGAACATTGGCGGTTCATCAGTGCTTGCCAGAAACAAGCGTAGTACAATATTTTGGACACGCATGCATATAGATAAACATGAAAAGTGACAAGAACCGTAAAACACTTAAACTTATTTGACTGTGCACAGGGTCTACGCCTGGCTTTCTACATAGTGTTATATGCCTTGATGGCAAGGCTGGTACAAAAGGAGGTTGCCGGGAGACCCGACAACTGTGCCTTATGGGTAAAACTTGGGAAGATGTTCGATATTCTAGGAGTTGCTCACTAGAATGGCATCTTCGGTCTCCAGGCAGACTGCGCCAGGCCTGAGGACTCGTATTACCCAATAAGGGTCTTCCCACTTTAGCGTCAACTTGTTAGGATTCTTGGCCGACTGAACGTGACGAAGAACAAGGTCGCCTTCCTCAAGACTTCGGGCATGAACCTTGCGGCTATGGTAGCGGCGCAAGGCTTTCTGGTAGCGTGCAGCTTGCACAGCAGTCTGAAGACGATCTTCCTCAAGGAGTGTAGCATCATCTTGCCGCAACTGCTCTTGCTCAAACTCATCATAAGCAAGCACTCAAGGTGACCCGTGTATGAGTTCTGTGGGGAGAATTGCTTCCGCCCCGTATACCAGGGAGAAGGGTGTCTTGCCAGTAGCTTGATTTGGTGTCGTCCTGATTGACCAAAGAACTACCGGCAACTCATCAATCCAGCGTCTTCCGCACTTGTGCAGCCTATCGAAGGTCCTCATCTTGAGAACTCGCAGCACTTCAGCATTTACCCTTTCCACCTGGACGTTGCTTCTTGGATGCGCAATAGAAGCAAAACAGATTTTGCTGCCAAGGTCATGGATATATTGCATGAAGGTCCGGCTCATGAACTGTGTGTCGTTGTCGGTGATGACTCTATTTGGCACACCAAAACAGCAAACTAGTCCTCCAAACAACTTGACGGCTGACTGTGCTATCAATTTTCTCACTACTTCCACTTCCGGCCACTTTGTGAACTTGTCGATCGCGACATACAAGTACTCGAAGCCCCCAACAACACGGGGAAAAGGGCCCAATATGTCGAGCCCCCAGACCGAAAATGGCCAAGAAAGAGGGATTGTTTGAAGATCTTGAGCTGACTAATGCAATTTCTTTGATTGGAACTAACACGCTTCACACTTGGTTACTAGCGCAGTTGCATCGTGGAGGGCAGTGGGCCAAAAGAAACCTTGCAAAAATGCCTTACCGGCAAGAGCTCTTGATCCTATGTGAGAGCCACATAAGCCTCCACGTATCTCTGCCAACAGCTCCAGTCCATCCTTCCAAGGAATGCACTCCAATTTCATGTCGTTCGATCTTTTTCTATACAGGACATCGTCCACAAACTGGTACATATTAGATTGACAAGCTACCTTCTCTGCTTCTTCCTGTTCCTCAGGGAGTTCCCCTGTTTGGAGGAACTGGACGATGTGTTATGCCTATGCCGGAGCCTGAGGCTCGACATCAAGGACTAAAGGTATGTCTTCTGCCACGGGAGCAGTTGTCTCTACAGCAAGGGCTCGAGGCCTGCCGGAGCTTGTCGCCCCCGGCAAGCTTGGCATCATCCCCAGCAACTTCCTTGTCGGCGGCTCCTAGGAGCTCAGCGGGAAAGTACTTGCTGGAGCTCAACTTCCTTCGCTTATCTTGCCTTGCTGATGGTTCAACGGATGGCTGAGTCAGTTGGAGCACAAAAGTCCCTGGTTCCATGCTTCCTCTTGAGCATGCGTTGTTTTCCCTTGAAGAGTAAAGGGTGATGCAACAAAGTAGCGTAAGTATTTCCCGCACTTTTTGAGAACCAAGGTATCAATCCAGTAGGAGATTACATGCAAGTCGCCTAGTACCTGCACAAACAATCAAGAACCTTGCAACCAACGCGATAAAGGGGTTGTCTATCCCTTCATGGCCACCTGTAAAAGTGAGATCTGATAAAGATAATAAGATAAATATTTTTGGTATTTTGGTTGTATAGATTGAAAAGTAAAGATTGCAAAATAAAATAAATAGTAAACTAGAATTATATATCGGAAACTTATATGATATAAAATAGACCCTGGGGCCATAGGTTTCACTAGTGGCTTCTCTCATGATAGCATGTATTACGATGGGTGAACAAATTACTGCCGAGCAATTGATAGAAAAGCGCAAAATTAGGAGAATATCTAGGCAATTATTATGAACATACGCATCATATCCGTGTTAAGTAGACCAAAATGATTCTGCATCTACTACTATTATTCCACACATCGACCGCTATCCAGCATGCATCTAGAGTATTAAGTTCATAAGAACAGAGTAATGCTTTAGGCAAGATGACATGATGTAGATGGATAAACTCAAGCAATATGATATAAACCCCATCTTTTTATCCTCTTTGGCAACAATATAATACGTGTCTTGCTTCCCCTACTGTCACTGGGAAAGGACACCGCAAGATTGAACCCAAAGCTAAGCACTTCTACCATTGCAATAAAGATCAATCTAGTAGGTCAAACTAAACTGATAATTTGAGCAGACTTGCAAATATTATCAAATCATACATATAAGAATTCAGAGAAGAAACAAATATTGTTCATAGATAAACTTGATCATAAATCCACAATTCGTCGGATCTCAGCAAACACACCGCAAAAGAATATTGCATCGAATAGATCTCCAAGAACATCGAGGAAAACTTTGTATTGAGAACCAAAGAGAGAGAAGAAGCCATCTATATAATAACTATAGACCCGAAGGTCTGTGGTAAACTACTCACACATCATCAGAGAAGCTATGGTGTTGATGTAGAAGCCCTCCGTGATCGACTCCCCCTCTGGCAGATCGCCGGAAAAGGTCCCTAGATGGTATCTCACGGGTACAGAAGGTTCTGGCGATGGAAAAGTGGTTTCATGGCTCTGCTGGATGTTTTTAGGGTATAAGAGTATATATAGGCGAAAGAAGTACGTCGGTGGAGCTACGAGGGGCCCATGAGGGTGGGCGCGTGCCTACCCCCTGGGCGCACCCGCCTACCTTGTGGCCGCCTCATTGCGTCTCTGACTTCCACTCCAAGTCTCCTAGATGGCATTTGTTCCAAGAAAGATCCTCGCAAAGGTTTCGTTCTGTCTGATATTCCTTTTCTGCAAAACACTAAAATAGGCAAAAAAAAACAGAAACTAGCAATGGGCCTCCAGTTAATAGGTTAGTCCCAAAAAATAATAGAAAATTGCATATTAAAGACCGTTAAACATCCAAAGCAGATAATATAATAGCATGGAACAATTAAAAATTATAGATACGTTGGAGGCGTATCAGCATCCCCAAGCTTAATTCCTGCTCGTCCTCGAGTAGGTAAATGATAAAAACAAAAATTTTGATGTGGAATGCTTCCTAACATAATTTTCAATGTAATTTTCTTTATTATGGCATGAATATTCATATCCGAAAGATTCAGGACAAAAGTTTAATATTGACATAAAAATAATAATACTTCAAGCATACTAACCAAGCAATTATGCCTTCTCAAAATAACATATCCAAGCATACTAACCAAGTTTTTTACCATTGTCGAAATGCATTGTGAACCGGGATTCCGAGCTTGATCAGGTTGTTCCGGAGGAGCATTTTCCTCCGTTGATTGTGAGAGCTTGTCATGGGCTAAATTGGGACACCCTTGCAGGGTTTAAACATTTGAGACCCATGCCAGCGGTTATGTGGCAAATGGGAGAGTTTTAATATCCAGTTGTTGTGAACTTGAAGCTAATCTCATTAAAACAGACCAAGCGCGTGCGTAACCGTGATGATCTCTTTTCGACGAGGTTCGGGAAGATAATACGGTGTGGTTATGTTTGAACATAAGTATTTTAGGATCACTTCTTAACCATTAATAGATTGCGACCATTTGCGTAGCTTCTCATCTTGTTCTTGTATTCGTAAGTTAGCCACCATACAAATGCTTAATGCTTGTTGCAACTTCTCCACTTAACCGTGCCATACCTATATAAGCTTTGATAGTCTCGATACTGAGGGTGATATGATTGCTGAGTCCCCATGGCTCACAGAATACTACAAACACAGTTGCAGGTACCGTCGAGTCTGATGCAGGAGATGGCACTGAGCTCCAATGGGAGTTTGACGAAGACAGTGGTTGTTTCTATGTAACTTATCCGGACGATCAGTAGAGGTCCTAGTCGGAGTTTCCGAGGATAGTAGCAGGGTGGTGTTTTCTTTTTATATAGTCCATAGTTGGACTCTACTTCACATATGGATGATTGTATGATATTTAAGCTATTCTGGGGCAAGTGTTGCCTGGATCTCGTATTCTATCTTTTCACTTGGTTGTATGAATTTGTATGCCACCTTGCTACGCATCCGAAATGTGATTGTGCCCCAACCATGAGTTCATGACATGATTGGGATAGAATTGCATCTTGGGCTTTACAAGTTGGTATTCAGAGCCATACCGACTAAAGGAGCCCCTGCTTGATCGAACCTCTGACGAGTCTAGAAGAAAACTGTTTTGGGTCTTAGTTATATCGGAGAGTCGGAATTCTTTTTACTCCTTATCCCCTTCATCGCTATGGTAAGAACTCATGATGTAGGTGTTTTCCTCACTCTTCTACCCTTTTCACTCAATTTTTTTAGGATCACACGGATATTGTGGAATAGTTCTGATATCATTGTGATCGGGATTCTGTCTTGGTGCCTCCTGACATTTAGGGGTTGTGGCAGTGTCCCGGAGAGTTGAGCTCCAAGGTGTTTTCTTCACACTATTTATCATTTCAGTTCCAGAATACCAGAGGACACTGACATCGAAAATGCTTCATACTCTTTATGGTGAGTGATACGTCTCCAACGTATCTATATTTTTTTATTGTTCCATGCCATTATATATTATCTGTTTTGGATGTTAATGGGCTTTATTTTACACTTTTATATTATTTTTGGGACTAACCTATTAACCGGAGGCCCAGCCCAAATTGTTGTTTTTTTGCCTATTTCAGTGTTTCGTAGAAAAGGAATATCAAACGAAGTCCAAACGGAATGAAACCTTCGGGAACGTGATTTTCTCAACAAACGTGATCCAGGAGACTTGGAGTGGGTGTCAGGAAACAATCGAGGAGGCTACGAGGCAGGGGGCACGCCTACCCCTTGGGGGCGCCCTCCACCCTCGTGGGTCCCTTGTTGCTCCACCAACGTACTTCTTCCTCCTATATATATCCACGTACCACCAAAACATCCTGGAGCACCACGAAAACCTAATTCCACCGCCACAACCTTCTGTACCCGAGAGATCCCATCTTGGGGCTGTTTTGGAGCTCCGCCGGAGGGGGCATTGATCACGGAGGGCCTCTACATCAACTCCATGGCCTCTCCGATGATGTGTGAGTAGTTTACTTCAGACCTCCGGGTCCATAGTTATTAGTTAGACGGCTTATTCTCTCTCTTTGGATCTCAATACAAAGTTCTCCTCGATCTTCTTGGAGATCTATTCGATGTAATCTTCTTTTGTGGTGTGTTTGTCGAGATCCAATGAATTGTGGGTTTATGATCAAGTTTATCTATGAACAATATTTGATTCTTCTCTGAATTATTTTATGTATGATTCGTTTATCTTTGCAAGTCTCTTCGAATTATCAGTTTGGTTTGGCCTACTAGATTGATCTTTCTTGCAATGGGAGAAGTGCTTAGCTTTGGATTCAATCTTGCGGTGTCCTTTCGTAGTGACAACAGGGGCAGCAAGGCACGTATTGTATTGTTGCCATCGAGGATAAAAAGATGGGGTTTATATCATATTGCATGAGTTTATCCCTCTACATCATGTCATCTTACTTAAAGCATTACTCTGTTCTTGTGAACTTAATACTCTAGATGCATGTTGGATAGCGGTCGATGTGTGGAGTAATAGTAGTAGATGCAGAATCGTTTCGGTCTACTTGTCACGGACGTGATGCCTATATACATGATCATACCTAGATATTCTCATAACTATACTCAATTCTATCAATTGCTCGACAGCAATTCGTTTACCCACCGTAATACTTATGCTCTTGAGAGAAGCCACTAGTGAAACCTATGGCCCCCGGGTCTACCTTCCATCATATTAATCTTCCAACACTTAGTTACTTACGCTACTTTACTGCATCACCCTTTCCTCTTCAAGAGAAAACCAACACAGTGCTCAAGAGGTAGAAGTGAGAGTAGTTTGGCAACACCCAATAATGGAGAGAGCGATCAGATGTACTGCCAGAACTAGTATATCAGATGTTTTCGAAGGTCTGAGGTACATAATTTCCAAAGGTTTCTGTGACGCCCCGAGTCCGTTGCGCCAGGTGACTTTCAGTTATTCGCTGTTGTTGCCTTGTCATCCGTTTGCGTGTTGCATCTTGCCATGTCATCATGTGCATTGCATCATCATGTTTTTAAAACTCGTGTCCGTCCCGGTTTCCCCGTTCCTTCCGTTGTCCGTTTTGAGCCCAGACACACTTGCACACGCCAACGACACCTCCAAAATATTATTTGATAAGCGGCTGGAATATGTTCTCGGAATGGGATGAAAGTTAGCATGCGGTCTTGTTATAGTGTAGATAGACCGCCTACCAAGTTTCATCGCATTCGGAGCTCGTTTGTTAGCCCAACCATTAAATATATAGGGGCAATATAGCCGGTCATACGTCGGACGTTTTCGGTCTTCGGAAACAGTTGTCGGGCCTCTGTTCTTCCCTCTCTTCTCAGCCCAGCCCCCTCTACACAGTCCATCTAGCCCACCTACCTAGCCCCCTCCGATCCGGACCGTCCGATCGAGATCGAACAGCTCCGAAACGTCCTGAAACCACCTAACCCTAGCACCATAACCTATATATACACCCCTTCCATCCAAAAATGGGCTAACCTAGTCTTCGCTACCCTCCTAGCCTCCACCCACCAACTATAGCCACATCATCGTTTTCTGCACCGGCCAGCTCCCCCGCCGCCACTTGTCGCTCCCCCATCGGCTAGCGCCGCCGCAGCTCTCCCCGCCGTCGCGGCCCGTGGAAGCTGGCAACCGGCCCGCGCCGGGCCGGATCTGGGCCCGAGTGCCCTCGCGCGTGCGACACCTCCTCACTGCCGCTCCTCCCGAGAGCCTCCACCCATTCCTCCCGTAAGCCCGAGCCGGGTTGCTTCTCTCGTTAGCTTCGATTTCGTTCCAGGAGTTGTGAGGATCCGTTCGACTACGTTGGGTCGTCTACTTCTTGGACTCGCTCTTCTTCCTCGTGGGATCATAGGCAAGATGACCATACCCTCGATATCACTTCTATCTTTGCTTGCTAGTTGTTCGCTCTATCGCTATGTCGCGCTACCTACCACTTGTTTATCAAGCCTCCCAAATTGCCATGATAGCCTCTAACCTTTTTCAACCATCCTAGCAAACCGTTGTTTGGCTATGTTACCGCTTTTGCTCAGCCCCTCTTATAGTGTTGCTAGTTGCAGGTGAAGTTGAGGTTTGTTCCATGTTGGGACATGGATATGTTGGGATATCACAATATCTCTTATTTAATTAATGCATCTATATACTTGGTAAAGAGTGGAAGGCTCAGTGTCGGTGTCAAAACCGGCAGATCTCGGGTAGTGGGTCCCGAACTGTGCGTCTAGGCCAGATGGTAACAGGAGGCAGGGAACACGATGTTTTACCCAGGTTCGGGCCCTCTTGATGGAGGTAAAACCCTACGTCCTGCTTGATTAATATTGATGATATGGGTAGTACAAGAGTAGATCTACCACGAGATCAAGGAGGCTAAACCCTAGAAGCTAGCCTATGGTATGATTGTTGTATATGATTGTATATTCTATCGACTAGCCTGGCCTCGGTTTATATAATGCACCAGAGGCCTAGGATAACAAGAGTCCTAGCCGAATACGCCGGTGGGGTGGAGTCCTTGTCTTGATTGCCAAGTCTTGTGGAATCTTCCTAGTATGCGGCAGCTGTCCGAACTGGCCCATGAGTATACGGCCATGGGGGGCCTCGGCCCAATCTAATAGATCGGGAGACGACGTGGTGAGTACCCCCTAGTCCAGGACACCGTCAGTAGCCCCCTGAACCGGTCTTCAAGTTAGGGACGCTCCTCGATTCTTCCGAACTGTTCTTCATCTTTGGTCGTCGGTCTTGAAAACTGGTTCAACAAATCTTCTCATCTTCGATCTTGAGGATCGCCAAAATGCATTCGACGAGTTTATATGCCAGGTATCCGAGGAGCCCCTCTAAGTTTCCGGCCTTTATCAATGCCTTATTATTTTTATGCCACACCTCGGGTTTGAAGTTGTTCCCGGGAGGCAGTGTCCTCTTGCGTCCGAGCTCTAACGCCGGACTGTATTCGAGGTATCTTTTGCAGCCGAGCGCCAATGCCGGACCGCTTCCCAGCTCTAACGCCGGAATGTATCCGTGCTCCAACGCCAGACTATGTATCCGAGCTCCAACGCCGGACTATATCCGAGGTGTCATATCACCTTGGTTCAAAAAAGTTTGAAGGAGTTTAGCCGAGCTTAACGCCGGAAATGCCCTCTACGGAGTCAGCCACTAGCGCCCGAGCTTTATGCCGGACTGCTTCCGAGGTGGTGCACCACCCCGAATGTGGGCCGATTTTTGTGAATATTTTTTGTTGGTGCAATTTATTCTCTGCCGAGATATATAGCCAGTAGCCCTCAAGGTGTGTATCGGTCTAAAACCCGAGATGCACCTGAAGGATGACGTAAGACCGCTGATCCCAGTAGGCGCTGAGACTCAGGTTGATTTGCAAAATTGGCCTGAGCATCAAGTCCAAGCTCGGCAGAATACTTCGGGACACTAAAAGCGGCGTGCTCAGTCCTCGAGACTCAGGATGGGTGGGGCCGACCAACCTGAGGATCAAAATCTCCTTGGCAACTGTATTGCACTTAAAATTTTCTGCATTGAACAAGCAATGCAGTAGCCCCCAAGACACTGGTCGGGTGGTAACACCAGATCAGGGGATCGATGTGCCCCTTTAATATTTGTAAATAATAAGCCTGAAGCCTAGTAGCCCCCGAGCCTTAATGCAGGCACGGGTGGCCGAATTAAGGATCAATATCCATAGTAAAATCACAAATTATGTGCAATGACTCTATGTATCCAAGTACTTTACGTCATTAATGCTCAGATCCGCATTGTACAAAATTTTGTTGACCAACCATCGGCTTCCACCTCCTCGGCCAGTAGCCGAGGAGTGTTTGTCCTACTTTATAAAACCTTTATGAGGGCAAAGATTTACAACAAACAAGGCAATCTGGCCATACGGTTTTATAAACAAAGGTATGCAAAGAGTTATATTACTGTTTAACAGAAGAAATGTCTTCCAAAGAAAATAGTCCCGCTATCGGTTCCTTTCTTTGGGTTGTCATGGTAAGCATGATCATGAAACCTTAGCTCGAATGTAAGAGCAAAATATCGAGGATTTAGTTTGGGAGGCCAGTTAATAGCCCCTGGTAGTGTTCGGCGACAGTCGAGGTCAAGTCGTAAACACTTCGGCCAATGTTATGAACGGCCCGTCATAGTCATTGGATCGCTGACTAGTTTACGCTTATTGTGACAGTCAGTTTTCGGCTTTCTCCACTGAGGTGCTTGACCATGCGAGCTGGAAGCACAATCGCAGTGGTTCTCCCTTTGCACACCTAGCCGAACAAAACGGAACATAGGAAGCAAGTGCAGGAGACGGGCAACCCAACTATTGACCGAAGACACAATTCGAAACCGATGCATATATAGCAATATCTGAGAATGTTTTTGCGGAATCCCTAAAGGTGTCCGGCGTTACACTGTGAGACTAATGCTGGAAAAGCACAAATAGTTTAAAATTGCCAAAAAGCTTGGAAAACCAAGAAACGTCAGTAAAAACATGATGTCCGAACAAGATCAAGTGTTCGGTACCAATCCGATAATTGGTCTTAGAAAAAAGAAGTGCTTCTGTCGTGCTTTAACATGATACATCCTATTTCAAGACTTCGAGCGGGTCAGCCTACGGCTTCAACCTCCTATCCCGAGGGCGGAGTACTTCTCACTATGCCAGTTTAGCAAACTAAACTCCAGCGGCTTTGAGAGAGAAATTAGGCTCCCCGGCTAGTGACCGCACACACGCGTCAAAAAAAGGAGTGATAAATAATAATAAAACTTTGCAACGACTAAGAAGAAGAACACTTATTATAAAACGGCTCAAATAAACTTAAGAGCCCCCAAGTGACTTCGGTAGAATAATGATTGCATGTACTGAAGTACTTATATCATATCTATGTTCAACCGAACTTTAAACGCGTCTTAACCGACCGTCAGCTTCTCCCTCTTTGGTCAAGGACCGAAAAGTGTTATGTACTCCATCGGTCGAGAATATCGACAGTGTTTCCAATAACCAGGCAATCAGGCCATAAGGCTATAACAGACAAAGCGCGCTCAGGGAACTTATACTATATTACTGTGAAGTGTAAGAAGCATCTTCGAAGAAAATAGTACCCCCACCAATACCTTTCTTCGGTGCTCATTGTTATTATGAGACTTGTGCAATAGATTTTTTGTAATCATGAGTTCCGTTGTGTGCCGACCATCATTGAAAACTATAAGAGCGCTAGCTTTCGGCTTCACCCAGTCTGAGGTCCGGCTCGGGTGACCCGATCATGACAATCGCAGAGGTGCTCCCTTTACTCCCTAGTCGAACAATCGGGAACGTAGGGGTAAACACAGGAGCGAGGCAACCCAGCTTGCAAATCGCTTAAGTCAATATGGTGCATATTGTGGCGTAATACACGAACATGGAACGAAGCCGTACAAGTATAATCATATGCAAAAGGAAAAAGCTTCATAAAGGAAGCCCCCAAGCAAACGGGGTATTTGAATTTATGCGTCACAAACAAAGTTTGGACATGGAAATTTTTTACAAGAAAGTTTTTTCCAAAAAAGAATAATGCTTCGTCGAACCGAACACAAGTTAGAAATTAAAGCTTTGAGCTTGAAAGCGACTTAGCTGGTTATTGCGTTCGGTATTGATGACGCGGTCCAAGCTTGATGCGGGGCAAGGTTCCATCCCCCAAGTTGGTCCCGAGGTGGCAGAGCAGAGAGCTCGACACTCTGAAGTGGTGACATAGCACGGTCAATGCAGGCCGGCAGAGTGATGCCGAAGTCCCTGGCATGGGGTAATGAAGTTTTGACGAAGCCCCCCGTCCAGCCGAGGTGACGCCAAAGGATATAGTCCGGCTGGATCATTTTCTTGTGCCACATAAAATAGTGCAAACCGGAGATAATATTAATAATAAAAAAATCGTTGCATAATCAATAATTTATGCAAAGTGAGTAATAAAAGAAACATGGCCTGGCGCCGAAGTCGATGTCGATGCAGGGCGTCGGCGTGATGCGGTAAGGGCGTGGCAAAGCCTGAATTCACAGGTTGGTCCGAGTTCCGGATGCGGCATTCGCCGGACTATGTACGGAGACTGACCGGACCACCATGCGACCGTCGTTAATGCGGCCACCATTTGATAGACCTGTCTACATATGATGGACAAACCAGAGTAATAATTCCTTGGGAAAAATTGAACCCAAACAAGCAAAAAATATTAGGATTAATAGCACCTGCTTTATTTGTTGTAGCAATCCGAAGGAAGGTAATTCCCAAAATTGGGACTCGATCCGCACACCCGTTACCAGAGTAGGTTGATGAAGAGATGATGAAGCCCCCGGTCTAGCCGAGATGTCGAAGTAGGTCGGCGTGATGGACACCGGCTCGGAGGAGCAATAGTGCGGCCCTGCCGATGCAGGTCGTGACATGGTCAATGCCGGCTTGATGAAGTGACCGTGCGGCGATGCCGGTATCCCCGCTCTGTGTAATCCGTGGGGCAGCGATGTTGGTGATGATTTATTCTTTGCGATGCCGAACTGTTGTTCAGCTTGCCGAGGTGATGATTCGAAGAAGTTGAGCTCGGCTCAATAAAGTGACGATGTGTCTAGCGCAGGTCGGCAGCCGTGGAGCAATATTGCCGGACTGGTTTGACACCAGCATGATATTGAAGATCATCTTCAAAAGATTTTAAAGTTAGTGGGATGTGTTTGGGAACACAACAAAATACCCCATACAAAACTTCCTTCAAAAAGGATGTCCAGAATCCCGTTCATAAAAAAGACGAACTCAGGTCGGATTCGTTTTCGCGCAGAAAACAGATCCAAAAAGTGATGCACTAATCGGAAGGTTCCTGGAGTTTGGACGGTCGGGTCGAGCTGAAATTAGGAGGGGTGGTAGATATAGGAATTCCGCAGCCGATCAATGGTTGGATCTTCCAAAGGACGTCCGAGCTAGAAGCTGGACACCACGCCCTAAACTCGTCCAGATTCCCGTCCAGATTTGATAGGGCTCCGGTATGTCGCGGATTGCCAGAGATTCCTCCATCGGAACTCGACAAAATTTTCCAGGGTTGTTGTAGACCCAATTCCGCACAATCCCACCAAAGAAATCATTAAAACGACACTTGAGGAGGCGGTGGCGGAGGATACAAGTTCGCTGTCCAAAAAAACAGCACGGTCGCCCGAGGGCAATGTTGATGTTGAGCCCCCGGGATCCCTGGATGGTTCCTCCATGATCTTGATAGAGATCGGAGTTGGCGTTGATGAAGGCCCTCGTCCGAACATGGTGATTCAAACACGGGGCGCAATTCTTGGTCGAACCAAGGTGACCAGTCGAACTGGTGACGAAGACGCCGAAGTCGCAGTTGATCTGCAGGCGAGCCATCGATCCTTTTGTCAATCACACAGCAGAACTCTCAATGAAAGCACCAATGTCGGTGTCAAAACCAGCGGATCTCGGGTAGTGGGTCCCGAACTGTGCATCTAGGCCGGATGGTAACAGGAGGCATGGAACACGATGTTTTACCCACGTTCGGGCCCTCTTGATGGAGGTAAAACCCTGCGTCCTGCTTGATTAATATTGATGATATGGGTAGTACAAGAGTAGATCTACCACGAGATCAAGGAGGCTAAACCCTAGAAGCTAGTCTATGGTATGATTGTTGTATATGATTGTATATTCTATCGACTAGCCTGGCCTCGGTTTATATAATGCACCAGAGGCCTAGGATAACAAGAGTCCTAGCCGAATACACCGGTGGGGTGGAGTCCTTGTCTTGATTGCCAAGTCTTGTGGAATCTTCCTTGTATGCGGCAGCTGTCCGAACTGGCCCATGAGTATACGGCCATGGGGCCTCGGCCCAATCTAATAGATCGAGAGACGACGTGGTGAGTACCCCCTAGTCCAGGACACCGTCACTCGTCCTTATGCCTGGTGTTTTGTTCCACTCTTACCGCCCTAGTTTTTGTCGTACCGGTGTTATGTTCCTTGATTTTGCGTTCCTTACGCGGTTGGGTGTTATGGGAACCCCTTGATAGTTCGCTTCGAATAAAACTCCTCCAGCAAGGCCCAACCTTGGCTTTATATTTTCCTAACAACCTATTACCTTTCCATTGGGTTGGCCAACCCGAGGGTCATCTTTATTTACCCCCCCCCCCCGGGCCAGTGCTTCTCTAAGTGTTGGTCTGAAATGTGTAGACTGCGGGGCCAACCTTGGGGAAACTTGAGGGATGGTTTTACTCGTAGGATGTCTCATCCGGTGTGCCCTGAGAACGAGATACATGCGACTCCTATCGGGATTCTCGGCACATCGGGCAACTTTGCTGGTCTTGTTTTACCATTGTCGAAATGTCTTGTAACCGGGATTCCGAGACCGATCTGGCCTTCCTGGGAGAAGGTATATCCTTCATTGACCGTGAGAGCTTGTGATGGGCTAAGTTTGGACACCCCTTCAGGGTATAAACTTTCGAGAGCCGTGACTGCGGTTATGTGGCAGATGGGAATTTTTGAATGTCCGGTTGTAGAGAACTTGACACTTGACTTAATGAAAATACATCAACCGCGTGTGTAACCGTGATGGTCTCTTCTCGGCGGAGTCCGGGAAGTGAATACGGTTTTGTGTTATGCTTAAACGTAAGTAGTTTCAGGATCTCTTCTTGATCACTTCTAGCTTCTTGACCGTTGCGTTGCTTCTCTTCTCGCTCTTATTTGCGTATGTTTGCCACCATAATTGCTTAGTGCTTGCTGCAGCTCCACCTCATTACCTTATCCTACCCATAAGCTTAAATAGTCTTGATCTCGCGGGTGTGAGATTGCTGAGTCCTCGTGACTCACGCATACTTCCAAAGAGTTGCAGGTGCCAGTGATACCAATGCAGGTGGCGCAACCGCGCTCAAGCGGGATCTCGATGAAGATCTTAGTCGTTGTTTTGTGTCTTTTTCGGATGATCAGTAGTGGTCCCAATTGTGAGGATTGGGGATCTAGCATTTGGGGTTGTCTTCTTTTTTTGGTTCCGTAGTCGGACCTTGATTGTACTCTGGATGATGTATGTTTAACTTGTTATTTGTGTGAAGTGGTGATTGTAAGCCAACTCTTTATCCCTTTCTTATTCAGTACATGGGATTGTGTGACGATTACCCCTCTTGTGACTAAACCACCATGCGGTTATGCCTCTAAGTCGTGCCTCGACACGTGAGAGATATAGACGCATCGTGGGTGTTGCAGTTTCTTGGTTATGTATTGAAGGATGGATACAGTTGGAGCGTAGGGCTTGTTAGTTGTGTGAGATATTTGTGCCTCCCTGTATCCCCAACACCTGATTGCATAACTAGAAAGTTTCGGGATTTAATAGGTGGGAATTCAAGTAGCTCTAAGTTATCTTTCCAACAGATATTTGGTATGAGATTGGGGAATCTTTACCATGTATTTGTTCCACTTGTTACCTTGTTATTTTATTCATCAACCTCACTCCTGGTGGCTTCTCATTCAGATGGTCATATCATATTAACTTTGGAATGCATTCATTCAATCTCTGTTCGGATGTTAATCGTGAAGTCTATATTGCAAATATCCAGCCTTTGATTCAGCTTATCTATCATTTATATGGTGCTTCTAACAGATGTCATCTTCTTCAGGATGGCTCCCGCAACGCGTCTGCATCCGGAACGTATCGATGGAGAGCAGTCGAACCATCCACCTCCTCCTCGGAGTCATGGCAAGCCGTGATGGCAGCCACAAATGCCAATACATAGATTCTTCTTTAACTCTTACAAGAGCGCAACCAAGGCCAAGGCAACCAAGGGAACCAAGGTCAAGGGCAATTCAACAATCAACCTCAGTTTGCCACACTCAATCAATTTCTCACAAATCAGCCAAAGACATTCAACGCTTGTGTTGAGGCCATGGACGCTGATGATTGGCTCGTGGGCATCAACAAGCATTTTGAGTGGAGCAATGTCAGACCTGAGGACTACGTCAAGTTCGCTTCCTTCCAGCTCAACGACCAGGCAGCTGATTGGTGTCAGTAGTACAAAGACTCCAGAGGGGGTCGAGTGATCAGCTGGACCGACTTTTGTCAGGATTTTCGAGCTCATCACATTCCAACAAGTGTTACCGAGATCATGCGTGAGCAATTCCGCAATATCAAGCAAGGAAGCATGTCCGTGTATCAATATAACATCAAGTTTTAGAATCTTGCTCGCTATGCAACGCAAGACGTTCCAGATGAGAAGAATGTGATCTACCAGCTCAGCGGTGGCCTCGGACAGGATCTTCAGCTAGCTCTCATTCTTGTGGAGTCTACTCAGTTCGATTAGTTCTATAACATGGCTCTAAAACAAGAAGTGGCTCAGCTCAAGTGTGAATCTTCCAGGAAGAGACTCAGGGATGCAGTCCACTCTTCTTCTTCCTCTCAAGTGGTCTCAAAGCAGCAGTCGTTCTAGCATACTACACCTCCTCCATTTCATCCGCCCTATCAGAAGAAGCACTCGGGTGGTCATGGATCTTCCCACCAACCCAACCCAAGCTATTAGAACAAGTCTCAGTCTCAGGCTCCAAGGATAGGCGGCCCTCCTCCTCCGCCTTGCCCAGCATTGGTGATCACTTGTTACAAATGCGGTCTGAATGGTCACTATTCCAACAAGTGCTTCAACCAGAGGCGCCTTCCGCCTCCTCCTGCTGTTAGGCCAGCAAGCAATGCAGTTGTCAAGCACAATCCCAGCTCTACAAGGGTGAACTTGATGAATTCAGCTCAAGCAGAGGATTCTTCAGAAGTGATCATGGGTAATCTCCCACTTAATGATATTGCTGGAAAAGTAATGTTCGATTCTGGTGCATCGCTTTTTTCATGTCATATCCATTCACATCCAAGCACAATTTTCACACAGAGGCATTGCCAAGAGCATTGCTAGTTGTTTCTCCGGCTAAGCTTGAGCTCTAGTATGTTGGTTCCGAATTTCAGTATCAAGATGGGAGACTATTCATTTCTGGATTCTCCTATTGTTCTCGGCAATTCCGACATTGTTCTCATTCTTTGCATGGATTGGCTTTCCAAGCACAAGGCTTTTCATGATTGTGCTGCCAAGGAGATTAAATCGACTCATCCGCCTCAAGATGTGATTATCTTTGTGGCTCGTGATGAAACCATTTGGTTGTTCTCTCTTAATGAGAAAGGCGAGATCAATGCTATTTCTTAGATTCTTGTTGTTTGTGAGTATCAAGATGTCTTTCCTGAAGAGTGATACGTCTCCAACGTACCTATAATTTTTGACTGTTCCATGCTATTATATTATCTGCTTTGGATGTTAATGGGCTTTATTTTACACTTTTATATCATTTTTGGGACTAACCTATTAACCCAAGGCCCAATGCAAATTGCTGTTTTTTTTTCCTATTTCAGTGTTTGGCAGAAATGAAATATCAAACAGAGTCCAAACAGAATGAAACCTTCAGGAGCGTGATTTTTGGAATAAACATGATCCAGAGGACTTGGAGTGGGCGTCAAGCAACCAATGAGGAGTCCACGAGGCAGGGGGCGCGCCTACCCCCCTAGGCGCGCCCTCCCCCCTTGTGGGCCCCTTGTGGCTCAACCGACCTACTTATTCCTCCTATATATGTTCACATACCCCGAAAACATCTAGGAGCACCCCGAAACCCTATTTCCACTGCCGCAACCTTCTGTACCCAAGAGATCCCATCTTGGGGTCTTTTCCGGAGCTTCGCCGAGGGGGCATTGATCACGGAGGGCCTCTGCATCAACTCCATGGCCCCTCCGATGATGTGTGAGTAGTTTACTTCAGACCTTCGGGTCCATAGCTAGTAGCTAGATGGCTTCTTCTCTCTCTTTGGATCTCAATACAAAGTTCTTCTTGATCATCTTCGAGATCTATTCGATGTAACTCTTTCTCCGGTGTGTTTGTCGAGATCCGATGAATTGTGGTTTTATGATCAAGTCTATCTATGAACAATATTTGATTCTTCTCTGAAATCTTTTATGCATGATTGGTTATCTTTGCAAGTCTCTTCGAATTATCAGTTTGGTTTGGCCTACTAGATTGATTTTCTTGCAATGGGAGAAGTGCTTAGCTTTGGGTTCAATCTTGCAGTTCTCGATCCCAGTGACAGAAAGGGAAATGACACATATTGTATTGTTTCCACCAACGATAAAAAGATGGTGTTTATATCATATTTCTTGAGTTTATCTTGTCGGTGTTCTAGGAACGGGAGTCGCCAGACTTGCATGCCTGTGGCCAACGGTGTGGCTTTGCTGGCAGGCCTGTACGGCCCATCTTCATCAACAAGGAATCAAGACCCTCACGAGCGGCCAAGCAACGCGAGATGGACGACACAGTACCTCCTCAGGAGAGGCCTCATCGGGCCGGCTCATGAGGGGCGAAGAGTTCAAGGTCGGGCAAACTTCGCGAGGTTTCTCGTGACGTAATCCATGACGATCAAGGCCAGGCGGCCGCCAGTGCGTGCTGCGTCATTGTTTCCTCTTTAGTGCTAAGGTGGAAAGAGCAGGTGCGGAGAACCGAGGCATCAAGCAAAGGTTTCCATATTGGTGCTACTAGACCAAGCACAGAAGGACGGCAAGACAGAGGTCACGATGGAGCCCAGGACGGTGTCACCACCAGAACCTTTGGCAGGCGAAGACCACTTTTTGTCAGGATAGCTTGTACTATTTGTCCCCTTTCAAATTGGCTGTTGTTGGCTCCCTTCCTGCTCAATATTTGGGGAGAGGACCAGGGCCTCTATAAATAGAGCTAGTGACCACCGTAGCTAGAGAGGGGGACGGGTCAAGAACAGAACCCTAGACCGCATCCTAACACACAAGAACACCTCAATCTTAGGAGGCTGTTCTTCCCCTTGTACTGTTCATCCTCAGCCCAAGAGGCAATCCACCACCACCACAATGGAGTAGGGTATTACACCACAGCGGTGGCCTGAACTAGTATAAATCTTGTGTCCTTTGTGTTGCGAGCTCGTTCAGTTAGTTCGTGAGATCTAGGGTAAGTTAGGATGTAGATCGATAGGGGGGAGATCATCGCACGCACCCCAGTATTCGAACCTTAAGGGTTTTGCCGGAACCCGTGATCCGACATTTGGCGCGCCAGGTAGGGGTGCGCCGAAGCTTCCCTTCCGTCGCTCCGCATCACGTCGCTTCATCGCCTCCATGGTGGACGTGTGTCGCGCCCGTGCCGAGGGTCGGGCTGCCCTCGCCACCCGCGTTGCTCAGATGGCGCCCGTCGGCGGGCCACCCCGTCGCTCTCCGTTGCCTGTTGCCAACGCCGCCACCGGCCCGTCGGGGAACGAGTAGTACGCATCCTCGCCGCACCCCTCGGTGCGACAGGACGGCCGCACCGCCACTCCATCACTGACTCCCGCTGGTTCATCGTCTCATGCTCATCGCATTCCAACCGACGCATGGGCCGTGCTCCTCATGGCGCAAGAGCTCCTGCGCTACCGCCCGGTCGACGACCTCTACGAGGACTGGCTTGACCGCATCGCCGAGCTTGTTCGTGCCGCAGGGGGCTCCCCTGCGCTTTCCCAGTCTCTGCCTCGCCCTCCGCCAGCCACTAGCGATGCAGCTCAAGAAGCACCTTTGCCACCTCTGGCCCAAGATGGCGCCCTAATGCCAAGGCACGCGGCTCCATGGTGCGACCAACCGCGCCCGGCGCCCGCGCATGAAGAAAGAAGCTATGAAGAAGTCCCTCGACCGCAAGCGAATGCTCCGCCGCTCCTCGCTCGGCCGCGCCAGGATCGTTTGCTGCGACAAGGCCCCACGCCGCTGGCCGTAGCGGCGCGCGGGCGCCAAGGCCAAGCTCCACCTCCAAGGCAGGCCCCGGTGACCATGGCCGGCTGTCGCGCCTTCACCCCCGACCTGCGTAGCGTTGCCTGGCCTGGCAAGTTCAAGCCAGATCTGCTTCCTCGTTACGACGGCACCCCCGACCCTGCGGAGTTCTAGTAGCTCTACGAGCTGAGCATCGAGGCGGCCAATGGTGGCGAGAAAGTCATGGTGAACTGGTTTCCCATGGCTCTCAAGGATGGCCCCCGCTCCTGGCTCCTGAACCTGCCTCTAGGCTGAATTTACTCCTGGGACGAGATGCGCACCCGCTTCATCGCCAACTTCAAGGGCACTCGCGATCGTCCCCCCCGGTCGCGGGCGACCTGCGCCGCATCAAGCAACAACCAGGAGAGACCCTGTAGAAGTACATTCAGCGCTTCAACAGAGCACAGATCAAGGTCCCTAAGGTGACCGACGAGGCCATCATCTCAGCATTCTCCGAAGATGTCTGCGACATCAAGATGAAGAAGGAGCTCGCCATCCATGAATAGCTCTGCATGACCCTGGAGCGACCAAGTGTGCAAGAGCTGAGGAGGGGTGCCTCTCCCTCCTCGAGCTCCGTGGTGCATACCAAGAGGAGAAAAAGACCAAGGGCAAGGACGTGAAGCGCAAGGGAGCAGCTGTGCTCGCGGCGGAGCCAGACACCAAGCGCGGTAGAGACCAGCCTGAGTCATCCAAGGGCAGCCGATCGTTCTGCGCCTTCCACAACCTGCATGCCCACAACACCAACGATTGTCAAGAGCTCAGAGCCATTCGAGAAGGACGCTTCTGTCAATGCCCCGAGCGTAGAGACCGGGGCTACGACAGTGGAGGAGGACGTGGTGCAGACGCTGGGACGACCGTGGCCCACGCCAGGAGTGGCACGATCGGCCTCATGAGGACCGCTAGCAGGATCAACCTCTCAAGGGCGACTGAAGGGACCATCCAAATGAGGCTCGTTCTCAAGGCAACGTTGGCCTTCCTCCGCTACGGCCACCACCAAGAAGGAATGACGACCGCCATCAAGACGAGGGGGTTGGGGGCTTCCAGGAGCCACGCGCCATCGCCTGCATCTAGGGCAGAGCTCAAGCCCCAACCTCGCAGCGTATCTTCAAGCAATTTGCCCGTGAAGTGAATGCAGTTATCCCCAAGCTTGAGGCCACACGCCCGCTCAGATGGTCCAGGTGCCCCATCACGTTCAGTTCAACAGATCAGCTCAAGTGCGCGGCTACTGCAGGCGTCCTCCCAATGCTCTATTTGCCAGTCATCAGCAACGTGCAAGTTACCAAGACCCTCATCGACGGCGGCGCAGGGCTCAATGTCCTATCCGTAGACACATTTGACAACTTTCAAGTGCCATATGACCAGCTTCAGCCTATCAAGCCTTTCTCAGGAGTGACCGATGGCTCAACTACCCCGATCGGGCAGGTCCCCCACCCTGTCACCTTCGGAGAACGCAACAACTACCGCACCGAACTCATCGACTTCGGCGTCGCCTACATCCACCTACCGCACAACGCCATCCTCGGGTATCCGGCCCTGGCCAAGTTAATGGCGGTGACCCATCACGGTTACAACGTCCTCGAGATGTTGGGAAGCGGCGGAATCATCACAGTACCCTGCGAAGAAAGAGACACGGTGTGCTCCCTCGAGCGTGCCTTCCAAGCGGCAGCAATCGACAACCCCGAAAACCAGGGTGTGTGCCCTCCTGAGGCCACCCCCAAGAAGAAGAAGTAGCTGCGCCACGAAGGGCCTCAGGGAAGTGGCGCCTCATCAGGATCGGCGACCGCGCCTGGGGCGCCTCCCTCCATCGAGGCGAGCCCAGTGCCCCTCCCGGGCAGGGCTCGGGGGCTCTCTTCTGGAGGACCTCAGACTTTGCCAACATCACTAGGGAGGTGCTTGGGCACCACTTGGAGGCGTGCTTCATGGCACGGTTCCCTCATGAGAACACAGGGCAAGGAGTGCCCACTGCTCAGGAGTTCATCACCAAAACCGCTCAGGAACTGCAAGACACGAGGGCCATGCGCGGTGGCCACTGCTCACCTGGCGTAGCTCCCCATCGAGGCGAGGATGCCGGGCTGCGCGTCTACATCGATGTCCCAGGGCTCAATCGGGCCGCCTCTCAGGAGCTTCTCTGGCCTTCGCGTGTGGGACGTTGCGAGGGCCCACCTCACAGCTACGTTCGCATGCCCTTTGGCCTGCCGAGCATGGCGGCCGCCTGTCAACGCAACCTGCAGAGCATCGTGACGTCTCAAGAGGACAGGTACCATGTTGTGCTGACAGAGATGAAGACGGTCCTCAGGGAACCCCCTGGACCCCCAGAGCCTCCCGAGGCTCAGGGCCCCGGTGGCTCATGAGGGGCAGCCCCTTCGCCGCACGCCTTCAGCTACTCCAACACTCCTTTATCAACAGAACCAGGTGACATTTTCCCAAGTTCATTCAGCTTGGAGTGCCCCCAAGGCTGCATCATCCCCAAGCCACTCGGGCCGGACCCAGTGGCATGCATCTTCCCTGCATTTACCTAAGCTAGGTTGCTTTCCATGCTTAATCTAAATGTCGGAGTAAATAACCATGGGTAGCCTAGTTGGCTCCCCCTGGCCCTTTTGAAAAAATTACGAGCCGATTCGGCCCTCAAGAATCCAAGACACAGGGCCGCCTTCCCCTTGCCGGCTGTCTCCAGGCCGGCTATCGGAAGGCGGCCCGACTTCAGCCCTCATAAAGAAACACCGCGGGAGGGCCGGCTCCGAGAAGCCGGCTCCCATAAAGTGGTCAAGATCGTACCCTCGAAGTATGCATCCACATAATGGCGATGTGACGGGGCGTGGCTACAGTGAAGCCTGCCACCCCCGAATCCCGGAGCACGCCTGGCACAGTGCGCCGTACAGGTGGCCATGACCCGTCCGGCGCGGCACTGTTGCCACGATGACCCTGATGTCAACCACGATGGACCGCCGGCGCGGCCCACGGGCGGTGGGCCCCTTCGGGCAGAGAGACACCCGAAGGCGGCTAGGCCTCCCCCAGTCGGCCCAAGATAGAGCCGGCTCCCCACAGCCGGCTTGCCACCTCCCTCAAAGAAGACGCCCCATTAAGGAAACAAGACGCGGTGAGGCTACAGCGATCGCCCGCCGGGCGGCGGCACTGTAGCCATGCCCACCTCGGCGAAGCCCTCGTCACCAAGATTAAGAAACAGTAACCAGCCGCAGACAAGGCCCTGGACAGTGGGGCCTGCCTTTCGACCAAGGAGCCGGCAGCCGGCGGGACCCACGAGCCGGCGGGCCCCAGCAGCCGGCGCAGAAGCCAGAGAGCGTAAACACAGACGGCTAGGCCCCGCGCCCAGCCGGATTACTATTGTACCCCCGGGGGGTAGGCCTATATAAACCCCCCGGGGCATCCATGCAAAGAGAGATCGATCCCTGCTAGTTTTAGACACCACGTAGGGAGGAGAAGAGAGCAAGCCTTGCCCTTCTTCCTCCTCTCTCCAAACAGCTCAAGGAGCATCATGTAGCTACTTATTCATCTGGTAATCATGCAGAGACCCCGCAGAGCAGCAGTAGGGGTGTTATCTCCACGGAGAGCCCCGAAGCTGGGTAAGATTCGCCGGCGTGCATGTCTTCGCCTCATCCCGTTTCCAGACACCGGCGACGTCTTATTGGCTCCCACAATGATAAGCCACCCGTTGGCATATGTCGCACCTACCACCTGACATTTGGCGCCCACCGTGGGGCCAGGTGCACCGTCGTCCGGAGACCTGTTCTGGACGGGAACCCTCGTCCTCCCCCGCGAGCGTAGCCAGCCCGGCATGCCCGATGGCGCTTGCCACGACGCGCTACAAGGCGTCACCAACATCTGTGCGGCGAGCAGCCTCGCCGATCTCCTTGACAAGACCCTCATCTTCGACGAGCTCGCCTCCGACGTGGGCACCGACCACCTCGTCAACCTCCTCGGCCAGCTCCACGTCTCCGGCGAGCCTGCCGTGGACTTGGAGTTGGTTGGCTCCACCGATCTGATGCCTGTCGACTCCGACACGGCCTCACTCGACACTTTCCCCACCGACGTCGCGATCTACAACGACCCGCTTCCCCGGGCCGATGGCTACGACACTGTCACCACCGAGGTGATGGTCATCGGCCACGGCAGCGCTTCCAACGAAAGCGCTCACGACGCCCCGCATGCGGCGGTCCATGACTTGTCCATCCCCCACCCGGCCAATGTCGACGCTGAAGCACTGGAAGCTCGCCGCCTTGCCCTCCTCGCGGAGGGTCGGAAGTTGGTTTCCATGAGACTCCTCGCTGAGGCCCACCGACGCGAGGCCAACCGCGTCGCCTTTGGCACGCCGCCCCCAGGCGGGCCTAGCCGGGCCGGCGTTATCAGACAGCGCGGCGCTGTCGTCGCCGATACGCTAGGAGTCGACCGCCCAGTCTACGCCACTCCGCTCGAGAACCTGTGGGCCGCCCAGGCGGCCGTAGATGAGCTGGATGGGCTGGGAGCCGAAGAACTCCCCCACATGACCCGACGCATCAAGCAGCTGATCGATGCGGCCGCGCGGCGGCACGAAGCCGACGCCCACGCGGAAAGCCCTCCCCCGTGCCGAGATCACGGTGCGACGTCCCAGACACCGACTACGGGCAAAACCCGCGCGCGGCACGAGAAAGAGCCGGCTGCCAGCCGAAGCCGAACCCAAATCTCCAAGGCCACCCCCGGGCCGTGGAGTGGCGGGGCAACCTGCCTCCGCCAACGGCTCCGTGAAGCCGGAAGATTGGTTGATCGACTACTCCATGGCGGTTAGCATAGCCAACGGCAACAGGCGCGTTTCCGTGAAGTACGTGCCCCTCATGCTGCAGGGCACGACGCGGACCTGGCTCAACAGCCTCAAGCCATACAGCATCAACAGCTGGCTAGACTTCACAGAAGCCTTCGTCCGCAACATCACCAGCACCTACAAGCGGGCTCCCAAGCCCAGACAGCTCTCCTTGTGCGTACAAGGCCCCGCCGAGTCCACTCGCGACTACCTCACGCGTTGGGCCGAGCGCCGCAACTCTTGCGAAGGGGTGCACGAGGTGCAAGACATAGAATACTTCACTACCGGGTGCCGAGAAGGCACCCTCCTCAAGCACAAGCTGCTTTGCGACGAGCCGACTACCCTCGACGAGCTTTTGGTCATAGCGGACAAGTACGCCAACGCCGACTCCTCGATGAAGACCGAACTCCGGGTAGACGCGTCCGGAAAGGTACTCAACCCGGCACCCAAGACGCCGGCTGGGGACTCCAGCCGACGCCCACACCAGAACGACCACAAGCGCAAGGGCCCCGTGCCGCCCTCCACCAGTCGGCAGGTGGCAACAGTCAAAGACGAGCAGCCCGAAGCGCGGCCCGCACCCAAGAAGCCGAGGGGCGGCAAGCCGGCTTGGCAGCCGGCCTTCTCCTATGAACAGACTCTCGACGCCCCGTGCAAGTTCCACAGCGGCGCGAAGCCGTCCAACCACACGACCCAGAAGTGCCACTGGCTCACCCGAAACTCCAAAGGCGAAGGGCTCGCACCGCCTCCGCCTGCCGGTCCGCCGCCTCCGGCTCCGCAGCCGCCGGCCGCTCGGCCCACAGTCGGAGCCTGTGCACGATGAGTTCCCCGACGAGCATGCCGCCTATGTCATCTTTACGAGCCAGCCCGAAGACCGGCGCAGCAAACGCCAAGAGCACCAAGAAGTGAGCATGGTTGCTGCCAACCTCGCCGAGCACATGCACTAGTCAGAAAAACCTATCAGCTGGAGCCGGACCGACCACCCAGAGGTGATGCCGTCTCCCGGCTCTTATGCATTGGTTTTGGATGCCACCCTTGCAACGGATAGACGCGTTGCCCGTTTCTCCCGCGTACTGATAGACGGCGGGAGCAGCATCAACATCCTGTACCGTGACACCATGGAGAAGCTGAATGTCAAGACGAAGCAACTCGTGCCTACTCGGACTGTGTTCCATGGCATCGTACCCGGCTTGTCCTGCGCCCCCATTGGCAAGATCAAGATTGATGTACTTTTTGGGGACAAGGAGCATTTCCGCCGGGAGGCGATCTGGTTTGAAGTGGTGGACCTGGAGAGCCCCTACCATGCATTGCTTGGCCGACCTGCCTTGGCCAGGTTCTTGGCAGTTCCCCACTATGCATACCTCAAGATGAAGATATCGAGCACCAAAGGCGTCATCACCGTAGCCGGCGATTACAAGAAGTCCTCTGAGTGCGCAGCAGCCAGCAGCCGGCTGGCCGAGTCCCTTGTGATTGCCGAAGAAAAGAAGATGATGGACCGAGTCGTGGCCATGGCCAGCAAGTAGTCGGCCTTGTCCCCCGATCCCAAGGAGCATGATGCTCAAGGATCTTTCCAGCCGGCCAAGGAGACGAAGAAGATACCTCTTGACCCCAAGCACCCAGAGAGGTTTGCCGTCATCGGGCAAACCTAAGCAGCAAATAGGAAGGCGAGCTCGCCAATTTCCTCCGTGAGAATCGGGACATCTTTGCATGGTCTCCCAAGGACATGCCGGGTGTTCCGAAGGAATTCGCCGAGCACAAACTACACGTCCGAGAAGACGCAAAGCCGGTCAAACAACCCCTCCGCCGACTATCGGAGGAGAAATGCAGGATTGTGGGAGAGGAGATAGCCCGGCTTCTGGCAGCCGGCTTTATTATGGAAGTTTTCTTTCCAGAGTGGCTCGCTAACCTGGTCCTCGTGCTAAAGAAGAACAACAAGTGGCGCATGTGTATAGACTACACGAGCCTCAACAAGGCCTGCCCCAAAGATCCCTTTGCCCTGCCAAGGATTGACCAAGTGATAGACTCCACGGCCGGATGCGAGCTGTTGAGTTTCTTGGATGCTTACTCAGGGTATCACCAGATAATGTTAGATCCGGCAGACCGCCTGAAGACCGCCTTCATCACGCCATTCGGAGCCTTCTGCTACCTGACTATGACATTCGGCTTGAGAAATGCCGGTGCCACTTTTCAGCGTTGCATGCAGAAGTGCCTCCTCAAGCAACTCGGCAGAAATGCCCACGTCTACGTAGACGACATTGTGGTGAAGACGGAGAAGCACGGCACCTTGCTGGAAGACCTCAAGGAAACATTTGAGAACCTACGCTGGTTCCAAATCAAGCTTAACCCCGAGAAATGCGTGTTCGGAGCGCCAGCCGGCCAGCTCCTAGGCTTCCTGGTCTCCGAACGCGGCATCGAATGCAACCCAGTAAAGATCAAGGCCATTGAGAGAATGGCGATTCCCACCAAACTTCGAGACGTCCAGAAGTTTACCGGATGCTTGGCCTCCCTGAACCTCTTCATCAGCCGGCTCGAAGAGAAAGCTCTTCCCCTCTACCGCCTCATGAAGAAGACCAACCACTTCGAGTGGAATGACCAAGCTGACCAAGCTTTTCACGAGCTGAAGAAGATGCTGGCCACGCCGCCTGTCCTGGCGGCGCCGACTGAGAAAGAGCCCATGCTCCTCTACATCGCCGCAACCAGCCGGGTGGTCAGCACCGTCATCGTAGTCCAGCGCCCAGAAGAAGGTCGAGCCCAGCAGGTCCAGAGGCCGGTGTACTATTTGAGCGAGGTGCTGTCTACCTCAAAGCAGAACTACCCGCACTACCAGAAGATGTGCTATGGCGTTTACTTTGCCGCCAAGAAGCTGAAGCCCTACTTCCAAGAGCATCCCATCACGGTTGTATGCACCGCCCCGCTGGCCGAGATCATAGGCAGCCGGGATGCATCCGGCCGGGTGGCGAAATGGGCCATCGAGCTGGCCCCCTACACGATCTTCTACCAGCCTCGCACCACCATCATGTCCAAAGCATTGGTCCACTTCCTCGTCGACTGAGCCGAGACCCAGTACCTACCGCCGGCTCCCGACTCCACTCATTGGCGCATGCATTTTGATGGGTCCAAGATGCGCACCGGCTTGGGAGATGGTGTCATCCTCACCTCTCCCAAAGGGGACAAGCTCAGATACACGCTGCAAATTCACTTTGCCGCCTCCAACAACATGGCCGAGTACGAGGCGCTCATACACGGGCTCCGGCTTGCCAAAGAACTCGGCATTCGCCGGATCCTATGTTATGGCGACTCGGACTTGGTGGTCTAGCAATCATCCGGCGAATGGGATGCCATGGACGCAAATATGGCAAGCTACCGCTTCCTTGTTCAGCAGATCAGCGGGTATTTTGAAGGATGCGAGTTCCTCCACGTACCACGAGCCGACAACGAGCCAGCTTATGCCCTGGCTCGAATAGGCTCCACTCGGCAAGCAATACCAACCGATGTCTCTCTACAAGGCCTCCTCAAGCCGTCTATCAAGCCGTCTCCAGAGTCCGATTCCATCTTCGTACCGCCTGACCCCGATACAGCCGGGCCCGGCTCGAAGAACCAAGAAGGTGACCCGGGGACTTCGATAGTCGGCCAGGGGACATCAGCAGGCAGCTCGGGGACTTCCGTAGTTACGCCCGACCCGGGGACTGCCACACCCGGCTCGGGGACTGCGGTAGTCGGCCCAGAGACTGCACCAACACGACAGGCGGCGACCGACTCCAACATTTCACCACCCAGCCCGCCAGCCGTGGTCGCAGTAGCCGCATTGGCAATAGAAGAAGTCGCAGCTCCATCATGGGCTCAATCCATCCTCAACTTCCTAATAAACCAAGATCTGCCGGCTGACGAAGTAGAGGCAAGACAAGTCCAACACCGAGCCAGAGCATACACAATCGTCAATAGAGAACTCGTCAAGCGCAGTGTCACTGGGGTCCTCCAGCGATGCGTTGAGCAAGAGAAGGGCATTGCAATCCTCAGAGACATCCACCAAGGAGAATGCGGCCACCATGCGGCCTCAAGATCACTCGTCGCCAGAGCCTTCTGCCATGGTTTCTTTTGGTCGACTGCTTTGGATGACGCCAAGGAGTTAGTTAAACATTGCAAAGGGTGCCAACTCTTTAGCTCCAAGCAACACATGCCGGTTTCAGCACTCAAGACCATTCCCCTTACTTGGCCCTTCGCCGTTTGGGGACTGGACATGGTGGGCCCGTTCAAAATGGCGCGCGGCGGCATGACACATCTGCTTGTTGCCGTGGACAAATTCACCAAATGGATTGAGGCAAAGCTGATCAAGAAGCTGAATGGGCTGACTGCCGTGACATTTATCGCAGATATAACAACTCGGTACGGCGTACCACACAGCATCATCACTGACAATGGCACGAATTTCGCCAAGGGAGCCTTGGCACGTTTCTGCGCGATGCAAGGCATCCGGTTGGACTAGCATCCGTTGCCCACCCACAGTCAAACGGCCAGGTCGAGCGAGCCAAAGGCCTCATCCTTTCCGGCATCAAGCCCCGACTGATCGTACCACTGGAGCGTTTAGCCGGCTGTTGGCTCGATGAGCTGCCGGCTGTCCTCTGGAGTCTGCGCACTACACCAAACAAGTCAACCGGCTTCACTCCTTTCTTCCTCGTATATGGTGCCGAGGCGGTCATCCCAACTGACATCGAGTTCGACTCGCCTCGGGTGACCATCTACACGGAAGCCGAGCCCAAGGAAGCACGAGAAGACGGCATCGACCTGTTGGAAGAAGGCCGACTGTTAGCCCTCAGCCGGTCCGCTATCTATCAGCAGGGCCTGCGCCGCTACCACAGCCGGAAGGTCAAGCCAAGATCCTTCCAAGAGGGCGATCTTGTGCTCCGGCTGATCCAGCGAACAGCCGGCCAGCACAAGCTCTCGGCCCCCTGGGAGGGCCCCTTCGTCATCAGCAGAGCCTTAGGAAATGACTCCTACTACCTGATCGACGCGCAAAAGCCGAAGGCACGAAAGAGAGACGACTCCGGCGAGGAGTCGGAACGACCATGGAACGCCAACCTCCTCCGAAGGTTTTACAGTTGAAATGCAGTACGTACCATGCTAATTTTTGTACTAAGTACGAGACAATAGGCCCCCCGAGGAGAGCTCGGGGACTACCATCTTTTATCTATGAATGAAAAGTATCATGCTTATGGCCTTGTCATTGCATTCACTTTTTCCGTCCGACACCGGGTTCGACTAGTCGGCCTAGGGACTGGCCGCCTGGAGTTATATTAGAAGTCCTACCCGTAGTTAGACAAGTAGTGTGCCGGCTCCCAAGCCTTGCCAAAAGTCGCAGTTCGAAGAAACGGCCGTCCGGCTGGCAAGAGTTAAAGGCAGGAATGGGTGCCCACAAGAAAAACGGCTAGGGACTAACGGACTAATATAACAAAAGCCGGTTTTTCTCCCACCGCCGACCGACTACCAGAGTAGCCGGCCGGCCGACTTCCATTCACCTCGCTCCAATCTAAGAAAGCTCGAGGACTTGCCTTAACAGAAGGGGGAGGCGGCAAAGGAAACAGCCTAAGGATAAAAAGCGTACATGAATGGAAACCAAACACACAATAATATTTACATGAAAGACCTTCAAAAGGCCAGCATTCAACATAGTTCGAATACACCCCCAGTGGGTGGAACTGCGCAAGTTTAATAAAGTTGTTCAAAAGGCAACAAGCAGGAAAAAACAAGGACGACAGACTAGGCCAGGGGAGCGACTGGCGAGTCGGGTAGGTTGGTGGAGACGACAGTGCCGGCTGGAGGAGTGGCCGGCTGGCCAACCTCGGCATGATCACCGCCTCCCGCAGAGGGCGCGCTAGCACGTGCCTTGTTGCCAGAGGCACGATCAGGCTGAGGCTGGCTGCCCGCTTCACCAGTCAGCTCAACGTCTTCGCCTTCCTCTCCTTCGTCGTCTTCGCCTTCATCGCCGGAGACGATCTCCTCTGCCGAGTCTTCACCCGCTGCCGGGTCCAGCCCGAACCACTCCTCCGGCTGGGCAACGCCGTCGTCATTGATCTCACGAGCGAAGACGCTGATGTCAGTACACTCGGCGATCGTCGAAGCGCGCTGAGCGATAGCCGTCCGCACCTGCTCCAACTCTACGTCGGCCTCCAGCCCCGGATACCAGCCTCGGACGAACTCCAGCGCCCGCCCAGCTCCAAGCCAGGCTGCCGACGCTTTCCAGGCCTCGAAGCGGCCAACCGCCACCTCAGCCAGTCGGCAGTCCGATTCGGGGTGCGGGGAATCGTCTCGCTTGGCCAGAGGGCGGCCAACACCTGCGCCCTAGTGCGCTGGAGGTGGCGGAGCATACGGTGAGCCGGCTGCAGCCGGGCTTGGACCGCCAAGAGCTGCTCCTCGAGCGTCCGGCTTGCATCCGGCGTGATTTCAGCCCCCGCCTGCCGGCATTCCTCGCGATGGGCCTCGATGGATTGGGTGGCGAAGATGGAGTAGCCGGGAAAGTAGTCTGCACAGAGAACAAAAAGTAGCATGAGTCAGAACACAAATCAGGGATCAAAGGGCAAGCAGGGAGTGAAGAAGGCCGCTTACCATCGATCAGATCCTTGATACGGCTGAAGCCCTCACTCAGCGCCTGCTTCGCTTCAGCCCAGCCCACCGCTTCAGTCTCGAACTCGGCCTTCAGGGCATCCTCGTTGTCCTGCGCCTTCTTCAGGGCCGCCTTATGGCTCTCCTCCTGGTCGGCCAACTTCTTGACCAAGTGGTCACGCTCCAGGACCAAGGCGCTGTACTCGGCTTCCTAGGCGCGAAGGGCGGCTTGGGCCCCGCTGAGCTGCTCCCTCAAGTCGGCATTGGCTCCTGCAAGCATGAAGACAAAGGAAATTAATAAGGTGAAGTCGTCAAGGAAGATCCGACCCGGCTGCTCAGCAGTCGGCCCAAATCTCGGGGACTACACCCAGTGGGTGCGCTGACGCGCCCCCACAGGAGATGAACGAAACAAATACGCACTCCGGTTGCTGGTCAGGTCCTCGGTTCTCCTGCCCAGCTCCTGAGCCTGGGAGTTGAAGGCAGCCGCACAGAGGTTGTGATACTCCTGAAAGATTATACAGGAAGCAAGGATAAGTTAAGTTGTCAGAACCTAGTAAGTTCCAAGCCGCCTGCACAGCAGCCAGCTCGGAACTCGGGGACTACACCTAGTGGGTGCGCTGATGCGCCCCCACGGAAGAAACCAAAAGAACAAAATAACCAAGGCCAGAAGACTCACCCGGATGACGGCCCGCGTCGAGAAAAACTCTTGAGTGTATCGCTGCAGCGAGGCGGCCTGAGCTTGAAGCCAGTTCCGAACCTCCTGGGCCGCCGCGTTCAGCTCGCCCGTCCCCCCGCTGGGAGTCCACTCGGACGTGCTGGTGCGGGCCGCCTCCAGGGCCTTCTTCGTCTGGTTGGCGCCCACTGCTCGGTGCGGTTCCGGTGCGGAGGCGCCACCCCCAGCGCCGGCGCAATGCCGGCTGCACCTCGAGGCCGGCCCCTGCTTCTGGCTCGCCCCTGGACGGCTGCTCTGGCGCCGCAGCTGATTGGCCGCTTTGGCTCACTCCAGTCGGCGCCGTCTGCGACGCCCCCTCCACGAAGATCATGTGGTCCTCCCGCCCCTCCATCACCGGCGGGCCTTGGTCGACCTCCTCCGATGGGGGCATGGGAATGTTGGGGGCCACGGCGCGGAGGGGAACAACGAGCAGCGGAGGCCGGTTGTGCGAGGCCTCCGCCTCCCTCTCTGCGGCTGCCGCTTTCGCCCGGGCCTTGGCCGCCGCGTCGGCCTGCTCCTTCGTCGCCTGGGCGGTCCTTCGCTCCGCTGCCTCCCGCTCCTCCCGCGCCTCCTGCACGTTCCGCTCTGTGGCCTCCCTAAGGTCGGCGCGGGGGTCCATGCGGCGGGAGCTTGAGGACCCTCCAGTCGGCCTGACTACGGAGCCGCCAGGTCCTCGCTCGAGAGAAAGCGGCGCCCTGTCCGGCACGAAAAGAAAGGTTTAGAAGAGCTTCGGTTGAAAAAGACAAAAAAAGTATATACGCAAGACATTCAACGACTTACGCAGAGACCGCCTACGGCTGCTTCACCACCTTGCGGAAGCGGGCCGCCTTCGCGGCCGCCTCATCCCGCTTGGTCGCCACCGTGGAAGCCTTGGATTTCTTCGGCCGGCTGCCGAAGAAGGTCGATGCGGCCCGGCGCTTCTGCGCGCCGCCAGGGGCAGCCGGCATGGCGGATGAGCCCGCGCCTTGACGATCAGGCGCCGGCTGGCGGTGCAGGGCGACTTCGACCTCGTCTTCGTCCGGCCAGTCTTCGAAGCTGGCCCCGAGTCCCGCGCCCCCGGCCTCGTCACCTTCCCCCACGATGGCGTCTTCCATGGCGGCCGCTCCCAGGTCCGGATCGTCGGCGTCGTCCACCGTGCGGTCGGGGAGGAGCTGGCGCTCTACCCCCGCGGCCCCGGCTGTCGGCGGAAGAAGAGGGTTCTGCTAAAAGCAAACCAATTGATCAAGAGTCGGCTATCATGAGGCCGGCTACAAAAAGGAAGAAAAGAAGAAAGAACTTACGGAAGGCGGAGCATTGGCGCGGGAATACGGATCCTTGCCGTATCGCCAATCCTCGGCGAGCTTGCAGTTGGAGATGTAATTCACCATGAAAGACACCTCTGCGTGAGGCATCTCCCTGGTACTCAGCCAACATGGGTCGAAGCGGCCGCTCATCTAGCAGATCATGTGAGGCCGGCCTTGGAGCGGAAGAACCCGGCGCTCCACGAAGGCGGCCACCAAGTCGGCCCCAGTCAGGCCCTCCGACTGGATCATCACCCGAAGCCAGGAGACGGCTACGTTCCCGGCCTGAGACAGCGACCTGGCCCGGTAGCTCCACGAAGGTTGCCTCCCAGCCGGCGGGCCGGCTACGTAAGCCGGCAGGTTGACGTAGTCGCCTTGCTGGGCGACGTTCTTCACATAAAAATAAGACTTCTGCCAAAGCTTCACCGACTGGATCAGCGGAATGGACGGGAACAGATTGTTCTCGCTCGCCTGCCTCATGGCAATGAAGGCTCCGCAGGGGGCGGGCACGCTCGCGACGATGGTGCCGAGCTTGCTTTGGAAGAACTCCCCCTAGAGCTCGAGCGTGGGGAGAACTCCAAGAAAACCCTCGCACAGGGTGACGAAGGCCGACAGCAGCATCACCGCGTTGGGCGTAAGGTGATGCGGCTGGAGGTGGTAGAATTCAAGGAAGGCTCGAAGGAATCCGCTCACCGGGAGGCCGAAGCCGCGCAGGCAGTGCGAGCGGAAGATCACCCGCTCGCCCTCCTCCGGTGCCGGCGAAATCTCCCTCGTCGGCGCTTGACGAACCCGCACTAGGTTCTCGCCGGGCAGACGCCGCGTCCAGCGGAGGAACTCGACGTGGTCCTCGTGGACGTTGGAGCCATCCCACGAGCTCGACAACGCCATGGGAGCAATGCGGCAGGGAGCAAGACGAAGCGATGGCGAAACGACGCGGCAAAGGGTTGCGGCGGTGGGGAGCAAGACGAAGCGACGGCAGAATGGCGCTGCAAAGAGTTGCTGCGGCAAAGAGAAGAAGAAGGAGGGCGAGAAGGGGCGGAGTGAGGGAGAGCACGCGAGCCTCTGCCGCTCCCCCTCCTCCTCCGACTTATAGACCGCGCGGCGGAGCCGAGGAGGCGCAGCATGGGGGAACGTGGGGATCAACTGCGCCCACTCCCCCACGTCCCGCGTTTATTGTGCCTTGATGGCAGAATAAAACTGCCGTGGGGAGGCGAGCGGTCCATGTGGGCCGCAGAAGATCCGTGCTCGGACCGAGGCCCGCGAGTGGCGGGCCCGGGCCTGCGGCGGCGTCCCGTCGCGCGTGTGCGTTGGCAGGACTTCCTCGCCACGTGGCCCGCGGAATGGCGCGGGGTCAGCTCGCAGGGCGACCCATGTTCCTGCCTACAAGAAACGGAGCTTTCCGAAAATGGCGCGCACCCGCAAAAGCCGGCCCCTCAGGATAGGAAGCTGACCTAGCTTCTCGTCCCTTTGTCCGCCTCGAAGCTCGATCAGCTTCGGGGACTATTGTCGGAGTAAATAACCATGGGTAGCCTAGCCGGCTCCCCCTGGCCCTTCTGAAAAAATTACGAGCCGATTCGGCCCTCAAGAATCCAAGACACAGGGCCGCCTTCCCCTTGCCGGCTGTCTCCAGGCCGGCTATCGGAAGGCGGCCCGACTTCAGCCCTCATGAAGAAACACCGCGGGAGGGCCGGCTCCGAGAAGCCGGCTCCCACAAAGTGGTCAAAATCGTACCCTCGAAATCTGCATCCACATAACGGCGATGTGACGGGGCATGGCTACAGTGAAGCCTACCACCCCCGAATCCCGGAGCACGCCTGGCACAGTGCGCCGTACGGGTGGCCATGACCCGTCCAGCGCGGCACTGTTGCCACGATGACCCTGATGTCAACCACGACGGACCACCGGCGCGGGCCACGGGCGTTGGGCCCCTTCGGCCAGAGAGACACCCGAAGGCGGCCAGGCCTCCCTAGTAGGCCCAAGATAGAGCCGGCTCCCCACAGCCGGCTTGCCACCTCCCTCGAAGAAGACGCCCCATTAAGGAGACAAGATGCGGTGAGGCTACAGCGATCGCCCGCCGGGCGGTGGCACTGTAGCCATGCCCACCTCGGCGAAGCCCTCGTCACCAAGATTAAGCAACAGTAACCAGCCGCAGACAAGGCCCTGGACAGTGGGGCCTGCCTGTCGATCAAGGAGCCGGCAGCCGGCGGGACCCACGAGCCGGCGGGCCCCGGCAGCCGGCGCAGAAGCCGGAGAGCGTAGACACAGACGGCTAGGCCCCATGCCCTGCCGGATTACCATTCTACCCTTGGGGGGCAGGCCTATATAAACCCCCTCGGGGAATCCATGCAAAGAGAGATCGATCCCTGCTAGTTTTAGACACCGCGTAGGGAGGAGAAGAGAGCAAGCCATGACCTTGTTCCTCCTCTCGCCAAACAGCTCAAGGAGCATCGTGTAGCTACTTATTCATCTGGTGATCATGCGGAGACCCCGCAGAGCAGCAGTAGGGGTATAATCTCCACGGAGAGCCCCGAAGCTGGGTAAGATTCACCAGCGTGCATGTCTTCGCCTCATTCCGTTTCCAGGCACCGGCGACGTCTTATTGGCTCCCACAATGATAAGCTACCCGTTGGCATATGTCGCACCTACCACCCGACACTAAATATGACTATCACCTGCTTGATTGTCACCCGCCATGGGAGCGCAGCGCTGGCCGTCTTTCTTCAGGACCCTTCGCGTTGTCTAACCATTTTGCAGGACCAAGACTGCGAACAAGAATCAAGACCAGGCGCAACCCGCCTTGAGGTAGGGCCTCGTGAGTCCTACGCTGGCTCACGAGTGCTCGGATACACCTCGTCTAGCCCTGACATGCAAGCCACGTGTCAGGGCTTGGCTGTACACGCCCCGGGGGCTCCCCGCAATAGGGAGTCCCCCTCCCACGCCCTAGTGGAAGCACCATGCTCCGTGCTGGCCGTCGACACTGCCGAGGAGTGGCTATGCCTGTGCACAAGCGGAAGCACTACGCTCCACGCTGGTGATAAACAACTGAGGGCGGACCCATGGCCGTACCAACCTTAGGGGAGCCCCAAAGCTTAGTGTCTGGCCTCACCGCAACGCCTCCCCTCGGGAGAGCCGCGTGAGGGGGCTGGGCACGGGGGCTACGCTTGGGTCACGCCCAAGCGTGCGCCACCCAACCAGGTCCTCTTGACCTGGTCGTCGCACACCCCTCCCGAGCCGAGCCTCGGCGAGGGCAAAGGTATGGTGAATATTTGCACGTCAAGGGGGACTCCTGAGCATCATGACTCAGGAGCCTAACTGGTCACATAACCCCTCACTCCTTGGTCCGTCCTGGTTTCCGGTCAGCTCAACGGCGGTTGAGGTATGCGCGTGGCCGGGCTCTGCTAACGTAGAACATTAACCTATCCTCGCGTATCCTTCCTATTGGCTATTTGCGCATCAAGGGGGACTCCTGAGCATCGCGACTCGGGAGCCTAAATGGTCACATAGCCCCTCGCTCCTTGGTTCGTCCTGGTTTCAAGTCGGCCCAACGGCGGTTGAGGTGTACGCAGGGCCGGGCTCTGCCGACGCAGAACACAAAGCAAATAGGAAGAAAATCGCAACACCTCAAAGCAAATATTACAATACATATTGTTCTCACAATATCAAACGCAAGTTGAATGCCTCCACGAGGCACGGTACATGTTGCAGGAACAAAGCAGAAAAGCAGCCGCAAGTCACCCCTGGACAGCGCTAGCGCCTGTAAAAGGTGCCCCCTCTTGGGTAGCGTTGCCTTCACCTGCATCACCGGTCGAGGGCGTGCGGGCAAAGGCGTTGAACTTCTTCAGCAAGGCTTCCACTTGACCCTTCACGGTCGTGGCAGCAACCACGCAGTGTTCGTCAGCTACAGGCAGCAGCGGGGTCGTGAAGGTGAATGTGGCTGAAGACCCGTGTCAGCGCGGCTGAGGAAAGGACGCGAGCCTCTGCCTCCGCCATGGGACCAATGCCTTCCATGACCTCCTCAAGCGCCTTCACCAGGAAGGGAAGCAACTGAGCAGGGCCATCCTCGTCGCTAGCCAGCGGCTTCTCCAAGCCCTTCTCGTACAGTGTCTTCAGCGCCACGCGGGACCTCTCCTCAAAGGTTGAGAAGGCCACGCGGTCTTCAGCAAGGACTCGCGCTTGGCGTCAAGGTCGGCCTCCTTCGCCCCCACCTTCCGCTCCAACTCCTCCAGCCGGTTGTGCTCCGCTGCCTGCGCCTTCGCCAGCTCCCCCTGCTCAGTGTCACGGCCATTGATGGCGTCCTCCCGAGCCATCATGTCCTCCTCCTTCGCCTGGCGGCTACGTGCTTCTTCCGCATGATGTTCGTGCAGGCCCTTCCGCTCGTCCTCCAGCTCTCGACAGCGGCCGTGGGCGGCCTCGGCGTCCTTCAATGCCGCCTCGCGATCGGCCGCAGCTTTGGCGGCGGCCTACTTCTCCTTCTCGGAGGCCACCGTGGCCTGGCTCAGTGACGCTCGAATCACCGAGTCGGAGTGAAGCCAGCCAGAGACAAGCTCCAAGCACCCTGCCACCAGGTGCGAGTCCGTGTCCTGGAGATCTTCCCGGAGCCGGGCCATCTCCAAAAAGGCGCGCTCCAAGACGGCTGAGGAAGAAGAAGGACCTGGAGCCAAGGGCGCAGCAGGATAAGGGGGCGACGTTGTCGCCATAGCATGGGAGATCAAGGGCTCCTGAACCTCACCAGCCGTGCCGGACGCCGGCACCTCCTGAGCCAGTGGCGCTTCAGGGGCTGAATCTTCCCGAGGATGCTCCATCGAGCCTCGCGAGGATGACCGGGCTGGAGAAGCATGAGCACCATCCCCTCCTTTGCCCGTGGAGAGAGGGACGGTCGCAGGAGGCGACACAGACTTAAGCGGCACCACCTCGCTCTCCCTTCTCCTCTTCACCACAGACGATAGCCTGGTTACACAGCAAGGAAAGAGAGTCGAAAACGAGCATCAGCAGCAGGAAAAAGGCGAGGCAGGGCACTTACTAGTCTATAGCAACATAGTCCACATTCTGCTTGGTGAGCATGAAGCCGGAGAGCGTCGTGACGCAAGGCACGGGCGCACCTGCTCCAGAAGCTGAAGGAGGAGCAGCTCGGGCACGTTGAGGGGAGCCTTGCCCTTCTCTGTGGCCGAGAATCGCCGAATCGGCGTCATGTCTACACAAGCAAGAACTGGGGCTAGGAAGAAGAAGAAGTAGGAGAGGCAGAGGAAGGATGGGCGACGGGGGCTCTGCCCCCTCCCATTTATACCAAGAGAAGGCCAACCAGCACCCCCCCATGATCACAGGTAATGATAGTTTTCCTTGCATGTCGCAAGGACTTGTCATGTCGGCCAGTTGCCGAGGCAGCGTGGGGAAGCGGAGACACCCACGTCCAATCAACCGCCACACGTCGACCGAGGCCGCAGGCTGTTGTGGCCCATGGCACTCCGCACTTGACCCTTGGCTTCGCCTCGAAGCCAAGCCCGAGCGCGCCTTGGGCCCCGGGGCTACTGTCGGCGTTCTGGGAACGGGGGTCCCCAGACATGCCTATCTGCGGCCCACGGCGTGGCTTTGCTGGCAGGCCTGTACGACCCATCTTCATCAACAAGGAATCAAGACCATCGCGAGGGGCCAAGCCTCGTGAGACGGTCGACACAGGACCTACTCAGGAGCGGCCTCATCAGGCCAGCTCATGAGGGGCGGAGAATTCAAGGTCGAGCAAACCTCGCGAGGTTTCTCATGACATAAGCCAAGACGATCGAGGCCAGGCGAGCGCCAGCGCATGCAGCGTCCTTGTTTCCTCTTTAGTGCTAAGGGGGCAAACGCAGGTGCGGCGTACCGAGGCATCAAGCAAAGTTTTCCATATTGGTGCAATGAGACCAAGACAAGAAGGAGGCAAGACGGAGGTAACCATGGAGCCCAGGACGGCGTCACTACCAGAACCTTTGGCAGGCGAAGACCACCTTTTGTCATGATATCTTGTACTAGCTGTCCCCTTTCAAACTGGCCATTGTTGTCTCCCATCCCGCTCAATATTTAGGGAGAGGACCAGGGCCTCTATAAATAGAGCTAGCCACCACCGTAGCTAGAGAGGGGACGGGTCAAGAACAGAACCCTAGACCGCATCCTCACACACAAGAACACCTCAACCTCAGGAGGCTATTCTTCCCCTTGTACTATTCATCCTCAGCCCAAAAGGCAATCCACCACCACCACACTGGAGTAGGGTACTACACCACAACGGTAGCCCGAACCAGTATAAATCTTTTGTCCTTTGTGTTGCGAGTTCGTCGAGTTAGTTCGTGAGATCTAGGCTATGTTAGGACGCGGATCGATAGGGGGGGAGATCTTCGCGTGCACCCAAGTGTTCAAACTTTAAGGGTTTTGCCGGAACCCATGATCCGACATATCCCTCGACATCGTGTCATCTTACCTAGGGCGTTACTCTGTTCTTATGAACTTAATACTCTAGATGCATGCAGGATAGCACTCGATGTGTGGACTAATAGTAGTAGATGAAGGTAGGAGTCGGTCTACTTGTCGCGGACGTGATGCCTATATACATGATCATGTCTAGATATTCTCATAATTATTCGCTTTTCTATCAATTCCTCAACAGTAATTCGTTCACCCATCGTAATACTTATGCTATCTTGAGACAAGCCACTAGTGAAACCTATGGCCCCCATGTGTATTCTCCATCATATAAGTTTCCAATCTAGTTTACTTTGCAATCTTTACTTTTAATCTAGATCATAAAAATACCAAAAATATTAATGTAATCATTATTATCTCTATCAGATCTCACTCTCGTAAGTGACGGTGAAGGGATTGACAACCCCTTTATCGCGTTGGTTGCGAGGTTCTTATTTGTTTCTGTAGGTACGAGGGACTTGCGTGTGGCCTCCTACTGGATTGATACCTTGGTTCTCAAAAACTAAGGGAAATACTTACGCTACTTTTCTGCATCACCCTTTCCTCTTTAAGGGAAAACCAACGCAGTGCTCAAGAGGTAGCAAGAAGGATTTCTGGCGCCGTTGCCGGGGAGTCTACGCACAAGTCAAGACATACCAAGTACCCATCACAAACTCTTATCCCTCGCATTACACTATTTTCCATTTGCCTCTCGTTTTCCTGTCCCCCACTTCACCCTTTCCGTTTTATTCATCCTCTTTTTTCACCTTTTCTTTCGCTTGCTTCGTCGTTATGGCTAGTCCTTTTTCTACTCCTCTGTCTCCCAATTTTGAAGTTCTCCACTTCAAACAAAGACAAGGAGAAAACTTAAAAGATGCTTGGTATAGGATGATAAAATCTTATCATGATTGCGCTATAGAGGGAGACTCTAAGATTTTACTTCCTAATTTTTATATTGGGCTCACCATACCCCACAGGCAACTCCTTGATTTTGCCGCCAAAGGGAGTTTTAATGATATTGATCCCAGTGTTGCTTATGAAATTACAAAAGGGATAGTAGGAATACTTCCCCCACAAAAGGGACCATCTCCTGAGGGAACCCAAATCTTAGAAAAATTATGTGAATTGCAATAGTATATTCAACCTCTTAAAAATGTTGGATGGAACCTTCACCGCCTGAATACATTGATTACACTTTGCAATAAGCGATTGGATGCTCTAGATTTGAAAAACTTAGAGTATGAAGGGAGACGTAAGGAACCTCCTGGATTCAAGCATAATTCCATTAAAAAGGATAAATACCAAAGATGACAATACCTAGATCTATCCTTGCTTTTATGCCTAGCTTGGGCGTTAAACGATAGCGCTTGTTGGGAGGCAAGCCAATTTTATTTTTGTTTCTTGCTTTTTGATTCTGTTTAGTAATAAATAATACATCTAGTCTCTGTTTAGATGTGGTTTTATGCTTTTAATTAATGTTTGTGCCAAGTAGAATCTTTGGGAAGACTTGGGGAAAGTCTTTGTGATCTTGCTTAAAAAACAGAAACTTTAGCGGTCACGAGAATTGCTGTCATTTTTTTTGGAGAGTGCTATTTAGTTAATTGTTTTTGCATATGATTAATAGATAAATTTAACACGTCCAGCAATTTATTTTGGAATTTTTGGGGTTTCAGAAGTATTCGGAACTTACAAATTACTACAGACTGCTCTGTTTTTGACAGATTCTGTTTTTCGTGTGTTGTTTGCTTATTTTGATGAATCTATGGCTAGTAATAGAGTTTATGAACCATAGAAAAGTTGGAATACAGTAGGTTTAACACCAATATAAATAAAGAATGAGTTCATTATAGTACCTTGAAGTGGTGGTTGGTTTTCTATTACTAACGGAGCTCATGAAGATTTTTCTTTTAAGTTTTGTGTTGTGAAGTTTTCAAGTTTTGGGTAAAGATTTGATGGATTATGGGACAAGGACTGGCAAGAGACTAAGCTTGGGGATTCCCAAGGCACCCCAAGGTAAAATCCAAGGACAACCAAAATCCTAAGCTTGGGGATGCCCCGGAAGGCATCCCCTCTTTCGTCTTCGTCCATCGGTAACTTTACTTGGAGCTATATTTTTATTCGCCACATGATATGTGTTTTGCTTGGAGCGTCTTGTATGATTTGAGTCTTTTCCTTTTAGTTTACTACAATCATCCTTGCTGTACACACCTTTTGGTAGAGACACACATGAATTGGATTTTTTTAGAATACTCCATGTTCTTCACTTATATCTTTCGAGTTGGATAATTTTTGCTCTAGTGCTTCGCTTATATCATTTAGAGCACGGCGGCGGTTTTATTTTATAGAAATAATTGATCTGTCATTATTCACTTATATCATTTTGAGAGTCCTTTATAACAGCATGGTAATTCACTTTGGTTATAAATTTTAAATTCTAAGAGAAGTTGGATGCTTGATAGATGGTTTTGAGATATAAATGTGGTAATATTAGAGGTGTGCTAGTTGAGTAATTGTGAAATTGATGAATACTTGTGTTGAAGTTGGCAAGTCCCGTAGCATGAACGTATGGTAAATGTTATGTGACAAATTTGAAGCATGGGGTGTTCTTTTATTGCTTTCCTTATGAGTGGCGGTCGGGGACGAGCGATGGTCTTTTCCTACCAATCTACCCCGTAGGAGCATGCGCGTAGTGCTTGGTTTTGATGACTTCTAGATTTTTGCAATAAGTATGTGAGTTCTTTATGACTAATGTTGAGTCCATGGATTATACACACTCTCACCCTTCCATCATTTCTAGCCTCTTCGGTACCGTGCATTGCCCTTTCTCACCTTGAGAGTTGGTGCAATCTTCGCCGGTGCATCCAAACCCCGTGATATGATACGCTCTATCACACATAAGCCTCCTTATATCTTCCTCAAAACAGCCACCATACCTACATATTATGGAATTTCCATAGACATTCCGAGATATATTGCCACGAAAGTTCCCATCGTTCCATTTATTATGACACGCATCATCATTGTCATATTGCTTTGCATGATCATTTAGTTGACATCATATTTGTGGTAGGGCCACCATGCTTAATTTTCATACATGTCACTCTTAATTCATCGCAATCCCGGTACACTACCGGAGGCATTCACATAGAGTCATATTTTGTTCTAAGTATCGACTTGTAATTCTTGAGTTGTAAGTAAATAAAAGTGTGCTGATCATCATTAGAGCATTGTCCCGTGTGAGGAAAGGATGCTGGAGACTATGATTCCACGACAAGTCGGGATGAGACTCCAGACGAAAAAAAGAGGCCATAAAAAAAAGAAGGCCGAAACAAAAAAAGAGAGAGAAAAAGAGATAAGGGACAATATTACTATCCTTTTTCCACACTTGTGCTTCAAAGTAGCACCATGATCTTCATGATAGAGAGTCTCTTATTTTGTCACTTTCATATACTAGTGGGAAATTTTCATTATAGAACTTGGCTTGTATATTCCAATGATGGGCTTGCTCAAATGCCCTAGGTCTTCGTCAGCAAGAAAGTTGGATGCACACCCACTTAGTTTCTTTGATGAGCTTTCATATATTTATAGCTCTAGTGCATCCGTTGCATGGCAATCCCTACTCCTTGCATTGCCATCAATCGGTGGGCATCTCCATAGCCCATTGATTAGCCGCGTCAATGTGAGACTTTCTCCCTTTTTGTCTTCTCACATAACCTCAATCATCATACTCTATTCCACCCATAGTTCTATGTCCATGGCTCGCGCTCATATATTGCGTAAAAGTTGAAAGAGTTTGAAAAAGCTAAGTATGAAACAATTGCTTGGCTTGTCATCGGGGTTGTGCATGAGGGGAGCATTTTGTGTGACAAAAATGAAGCATGACCAAACTATATGACTTTTTACGGATAAGTTTTCTTTGGCTATAGTATTCTGATAAGACATAATTTTTCGATTAGCATACTTGGAGTATTACTATTTTTATGTCAACAATAAACTTTTATCTTGAATCTTTCGGATCTGAACATTAATGCCACAATAGATAAAAATACATTGAAGAACATGCTAGAAAGCATTCCACATCAAAAATTCTGTTTGTATCATTTACCTACTCGAGGACGAGCAGGAATTAAGCTTGGGGATGCTGATACGTCTCCAACATATCTATATTTTTTGATTGTTCCATGCTATTATATTATCTGTTTTGGATGTTAATGGGCTTTATTTTACACTTTTGTATTATTTTTCGGACTAACCTATTAACCCAAGGCCCAGTGTAAATTGTTGTTTTTTGCCTATTTCAGTGTTTCGCAGAAAAGGAATATCAAATGGAGTCCAAACGGAATGAAACCTTCAGGAGCGTGATTTTAGGAACAAACGTGATCCAGAGGACTTGGAGTGGGCGTCAAGCAACCAACGAGGAGTCCACGAGGCAGGGGGCGCGCCTACCCCCTGGGCGCGCCCTCCCCCTCGTGGGCCCCTCATGGCTCAACCGACCTACTTCTTCCTCCTATATATGTTCACATACCCCGAAAACATCCAGGAGCACCAAGAAACTCTATTTCCACCGCCGCAACCTTCTGTACCCAAGAGATCCCATCTTGGGGCCTTTTCTAGAGCTCCGCCGGAGGTGGCATTGATCACAGAGGGCCTCTACATCAACTCCATGGCCCCTCCGATTATGTGTGAGTAGTTTACTTCAGACCTTCGGGTCCATAGCTAGTAGCTAGATGGATTCTTCTCTCTCTTTGGATCTCAATACAAAGTTCTCCTTCATCTTCTTGGAGATCTATTCGATGTAACTCTTTTTGCGGTGTGTTTGTCGAGATCCAATGAATTGTGGGTTTATGATCAAGTCTATCTATGAAAAATATTTGATTCTTCTCTGAAATCTTTTATGCATGATTGGTTATCTTTGCAAGTCTCTTTGAATTATCAGTTTGGTTTGGCCTACTAGATTGGTCTTTCTTGCCATGGGAGAAGTTCTTAGCTTTGGGTTCAATCTTGCGGTGCTCGGTCCCAGTTATAGAAAGGGAAACAACACATATTGTATTGTTGCCATCAAGGATAAAAAGATGGGGTTTATATCATATTGCTTGAGTTTATCCCTCTACATCATGTCATCTTAACTAAGGTGTTATTTTGTTCTTATGAACTAAGTAGTAGATGCAGGCAGGAGTCGGTCTACTTGTCGCGGACGTGATGCCTATATACATGATCATGCCTAGATATTCTCTTAATTATTCACTTTTCTATCAATTGTTCGACAGTAATTCGTTCACCCACCATAATAGTTATGCTATCTTGAGAGAAGCCACTAGTGAAACCTATGGCCCCCGGGTCTATTCTCCATCATATAAGTTTCCAATCTATTTTACTTTGCAATCTTTACTTTTAATCTATATCATAAAAATACCAAAAATATTTATCTTATCATTATTATCTCTATCAGATCTCACTCTTGGAAGTCACCATGAAGGGATTGACAACCCCTTTATCGTGTTGGTTGCGAGGTTCTTATTTGTTTGTGTAGGTACGAAGGATTTGCTTGTGGCCTCCTACTGGATTGATACCTTGGTTCTCAAAAACTGAGGGAAATACTTATGCTACTTTGCTTCATCACCCTTTCCTCTTCAAGGGAAAACCAGCGCAGTGCTCAAGAGGTAGCAAAGAGCTTCTGGGTATGCCTGCTCACCGGCCTGTCGAGTTTGTTATTGATCTTGACCCCGGTACAGAACCTGTTTGCAAGCACCCCAACAAGCTTGGGCCAGAAGAGCTGAAAGAATTGAAGAAACAACTTGATGAACAAGAACGTTTGGGTCTGATCAGACCAAGTTCATCTCCTTGGGGATGTGGTGTTCTCTTTGTCCAAAAGAAGGATGGCACTGTACGACTTTGCGTCGATTACAGCCCATTGAAAAAGAAGACAATCAAGAATAAGTTCCCACTTACCAACATCAATGAATTGTTCAAGCAACTCCAAGGTGAAAAATTGTTTTCCAAGCTTGACCTCCATATGGGGTATCACCAGATTCGCATTCGTGAAGAAGATATCAAAAAGACAACTTTCAGATTGTGTTGGGGATATAACTACCAGGTATGACCCGCCCAGGAGGGGTAGGGTCAACCTTAATGGTGGGTTACTGAAACAAGCCCGACGAGTATACAAGGCGATGGTTCATTATAAGACTTGTAGCAGGCCCAAGCCTAGAGGCAGCTTAAGGTCCATAATTGTAAACCACCATGTATGAGTAAGACTTGTAAAGTAAGGCATGTAAAGAAGTCACCGAGCCGGACACGTTGTATGAGCCGGCCGGGACTCTGTAGGCCGCCAGGTGTCAACCCGTGTATATAAGGGGATGAACCGGTGGCGGCTTAGGGCAAGAAACAACAGATCGAGAGCCAAGCTAGCGTATTCCACTCCTTGGTCATCAAAACCTAGCAATACCACAACAACTGGACTAGGCTTTACCTTCACCGCAAGGGGCCGAACCAGTATAAACCTCTCGTGTCCTTTGTCCCGATTAACCCCTTTAAGCTTCCTAGTTGTGATGGCTCCACGACTAGGTCCTTTCACTAGGACATCTGCTGTGACAATTCCACGATAGTTGGTGCCCACCGTGGGGCCAGCACACGGTGGATTTGAGTTCTTGAAGGGAAGCTTCGAAGGGCTCAAGGGATACGCTATGGGTCAGATGACCAAGAGTCGTCGCGGTAAGCTCTACATCAACGACGCGGGCTGGGCCCCCGAGGCCGGCTCAATTGAGTACGGGTACCGGGTCCCCTTCGGCGGAATCCATGTCTTCATCGGCCGGATCGGCGAGCCGGGCCCTGAGCCGGGCATCTGCACCGACCTCATCGAGACGGCTTAGCATGCGAGACCCGCCCGGACTCAGCCGGCCGTAAGGCATGCCTTCGTGGATTGCATCCATGGAGGGGAGTTTTCTGAAGGATCTGTGGATGGCGGCGAGACGGCTGTCCACTCTGACGGCGAGTCGTCCACAGGTGAGACGGATTCATTGTATCAACTATAGGATGGTGGGTTTGGGGGCTGTTTCGATGGCAGCAGTATTCTAGACCCCTTTGAGCCGCCAAATCGAGTCGGGGTCTTCATGGCTGGCACTCAACCCGGTCAGAATTCTATGGCCGCAGCAGCGGTAACCACCGGATCGGCAGCAGTCGGGTTAGGAGACCCCGGGCACCCGCCGGCTCAGGTGCTGATGGATCTCATGGATAGGATGACGGCCTTGTTGACCGCCGTCGTTGAACCGGCAGACAAAGCTCAGCACGATGCAAAGGTGGCACGGTTACGTGGGGAGGTAGCACAAGCCAAGGAGAATTTAGCAGCGGAGGACGTAAGGATGGCTGCAGAGCGGGCGACTCTGGATGCTCGTGCTCAGCAGCTTCAAGAAGAGACTTTCCGGCTCTCGATGGATCTAAATGCATCAAACATGGTCATGAGGAGAAGGCACCAAAAGGCTCAATCACGTCTGCCTCTGACTTATGATCCTAGGAACCTCTTCCACACACCTGGGCTGGTCCCAGTAACCCGCCGGAGGCAAACCAGATCACAACACCCGGGACTGAGGTGCCGATTCAACCGCGGGCCATGGAACCCCCTCGTGTGAATACTGCTTCGCCTCATTACGCACCAATACCACTGGGTCACTTTTCTAACCCTTTGGAGAATCTGATCGATGTGTCGGCTCGTTTGGCGGCTCTCTCGAAGGAAGGCGACTCTCCAATAGCGATCGAAACATGAAGGGTCAAAGAACTTCTTCAGACGGCTCTGGCATAGCAGGATGCATACTCTTATAGTCGAGACAGAATCCATTCAACCCCTCACCCAAGCCGGAGCCCGAGCTATAGCAGGCATATGGACTCAGCGGCCATGTCAAGCAACGCCCAACGCCGTAACCAACCACGCAGGCATGACCCGGTGCAGGATGGAGCTCTTAACTTGGTGGAGCAGGAGATGATCCGTCAAGAGGCTGATCGGGCAGTTCAACAGGCAGCTAAGCTGGCAGCTCACCAGGCTTTTCCGGTTTATCCAGCGACCTCTGTTGAAGCAGATGAGGCCACAAGGACAGCAGGTGTCCCTTGTCTGGTGCCGGCTCTGCGTAATGAGCATTTGCCAAAGGACTTTAAGGGGCCTCGTAAGGTACCTAATTACACAGCCGACCTGCAGCCCGAGGCATGGATTTAAAGTTACGAGATGGCCATGGAGTTATTGGAGGTCAGTGATTCAGCAATGGCCAAGTACTTCACTATGATGTTAGATGAAACAGCTCGCACTTGGTTGAAGGGATTGCCACCCAACTCCATCGTCTCATGGGCAGAGTTGAAAGCCCGGTTCATTCACAACTTCAAAGATACATGTAAGAAACCCATGTCGATCGTGGACTTGACTAACTATTAAGCAAGAGGAAGGTGAATCCACGACCCATTGGGTGTGCCGCGTCAAGGAAATAATACATTCATCTGATAAGATGGATGCCAGCTCCGCGGTCTTAATGTTGGAGAAAAATTTCCATTTTCAACCTCTGAAACAGAAGCTGGGGCGGCTCAAGCGTGATTGTAATGACATGGGCCAGCTGATGGCGGCTCTGGTCAATTATGCCGATTCTGACAGTACCAAGGATCCTGCGTCTGACGAAGAGAAGACAGGGAAGGGAAAAAAGAACGGCAATGGCAAAGGTCACCAGCACAACCCGACGAATCAAGGAGGTAATAAACGTAAGGCTGACGATAGTGTGGAGTTTGTGGCTAACGGCAATACACAGGGAAACAATGAGCGGCGCAAGGGGAGGCCACCTCCTCGGTCAGGCGGGTAGGTCCCACCCTCGAGCAACAACTAAATGAACCTTGTCCAAGGCACGACACCCGGGAGAAGCCAGCTACCCATCTCTAGAAAGACTAGACGATCGTGAAGGCTTTTAAGAATTCCAACATGTTTGATGGTAACCACGGACCTGGCGGTGACTCAGGTGGTGGCGGCTTTCATGGCCCGGGCGCCGGCTCAGGCGGTGGCGGTTTTCACGGCCAGGGCCCTCAAGGCAGTCAGGGTGGCTATAATCAGCAATCTTGCCAAGGTACTCAGCAGCAACAACAGTTCGGGTATTAGAGTAACCCAAAGCAGTTGAACAGTGGGCAGTATCACGTATTCACCACCAGTTTGTGCAAAAGGGACCACAAACTTCATAAGAGGGCTGTGAATGCTGTTGAACCGGCGGTTCCACGTTATTTGAGATGGTCTGAGCAGCCTATCGTATGGAGTAGGGAACACCACCCTCCCCAGGTTGATAATCTGGGTCATCTGGCTTTGGTGGTCGCGCCTCAGGTTGGTGGATATAAATTCACTAAAGTGCTCATGGACGAAGGCATTAGCATCAACATCCTCTATTATGAGACTTTCCATCGCATGGGTTGACTAACAAAAGTCTTAAGACGTCCAATACTGTTTTTCATGGAGTTATGCCTGGTAATTCGGCATACGCAGTTGGTAAGATTGAGCTGGAAGTAGCCTTTGGGAATGAGTATGATTCTAGGGCTGAGAAGTTAACTTTTGAAGTGGTTAAGATGAAAAGCACGTATCACGCTCTGTTTGGACGATCGGTTTATGCTAAGTTCATGGCACGGCCATGTTATGTTTATCTGCAACTCAAAATGCTGGGTTATAAGGGCAACATCATAGTGCATGGAAGGTAGAATATAGCCCTGGAATGTGAAGAAGGTGATGCTGCTTACGCCGTGTCTGTTTGTGCAACAGAGGAATTGAAGTTTTATAAGGATAATGTTGACCCGGCAGACATGACGTCTTTGAAGAAGCCAACTACAGAGCTTGAGCCGGTGCTGAAATTTAAGTCAGCTGATGATACCAAGATGATTGATTTTGTGCCCGGCGACTCATCCAAACACTTCATTATCAGTGCTAACTTGGATCCAAAATAGGAAGGCGCGCTCATCGAGTTCATCCATGAGAACTGGGACATCTTTACAAGGAAGCCTTGTGAAATGCCGGATGTACCGAGAGAACTCGCTGAGCACACTCTCAATATTGATCCAAAGTTAAATCCGGTCAGGCAGTTTCTTCGGTGGTTTAATGAGGAAAGGTGCAGGGCTATTGGAGAAGAGGTGGCCCGGCTCTTGGCGGCCGGGTTTATTGTTGAAGTCTTTCACCCAAAGTGGTTGGCTAACCCGGTGCTTGTGCTCAAAAAGAACGACACCTGGCGTATGTGTGTGCATTACACAGATTTAAACAAGGCTTGTCCGGCTGATCCTTTTTCTCTCCATCATATTGATCAAATCATTGGTGCTACGGCGGGTTGTGAGCGTTTGACTTTTTTGGATGCTTATTCTGGCTATCATCAGATCAAAATGGCAGTTAAGGACCAGGAGAAGACAACTTTCATCACTCCGTTTCGAGCCTTCTGCTATGTGTCTATGCCTTTTGGGCTTAAAAGTGCCCAGGCGACTTATCAGCGATGTGTACAGAACTGTCTTCATAACCAGATTCGGCGTAATGTTCATGCTTATGTGGATGATATAGTGGTTAAATCCAGAGAGAAGGAAACTCCGGTAGATGATCCGGAAGAGACCTTTGATAACCTCCGGGTCTACAAGATGATGCTTAACCCAGCCAAATGCATTTTTGGAGTCCTAGCTAGCATGCTTTTGGGCTTTTTGGTGTCTAACAGATGCATTGAGGCTAACCCGGAAAAAATTAAGGCGATTACATCTTTGGCTAAACCGGCGTGCATCAATGACGTTCAGCGGCTGGCGAGTCGAGTTGCAGCTTTGAGCCGGTTCATAAGCCGACTTGGTGAGAATGCTATGCCGTTGTATCAAATGATGAAAAATACGGATGACTTTGTCTGGAGTGACGCTGCTAACTCCGCCTTTGAAGATCTGAAAAGACAGCTTGCTGAGCCACCGGTTCTTGCTGCCCCCGTTGAGAAGGAGCCGCAGTTGTTATATGTGGCTGCTAACTCACGGGTCGTCAGTGTGGCCATTATTGTGGAGCGCAAGGAGGCTGGCAAGGAACATCCGGTTCAACGACCGGTTTACTATGTTAGTTAGGTGCTCATTGAATCCAAGCAAAGATATCCACATTGGCAGAAGCTTGTTTATGGGGTGTTCATGGCAAGCCGGAAGCTCAAGCATTACTTTCAGGGTCATCCTATCACTATGGTTAGCTCTGCTCCTTCGGGAGATATTATTCAAAATAGAGAAGCCACAGGACGAGTCGCCAAGTGGGCCATTGAGCTTGGTCTCATACTTTAAAGTATGTGCCACATACTGCCATTAAGTCTCAAGCACTGGTGGACTTCATTAACGATTGGACGGAGTTGCAGATACCTGAAGAGAAGCCAGACAACACATATTGGACGATTCATTTCGATGGGTCTAGATAGTTGGAAGGCTCGGGGGCTGGAGTTGTTTTAACTTCTCCTCAAGGTGACAAGTTTTGTTATGTGTTGCGATTGATGTTTCCTTGTACTAACAACGGAGCAGAGTATGAGGCCTTACTCCATGTTCTTCGAATGGCTAAAGAGATGAGCTTAAGCTGGGTACGGTGCCTTGGCGACTCAGATTTGGTGGCTCAGCAGGTATCAAGCAAGTGGGACTCTAAGGATCCTCTCATGGCGGCTTCTCGCCCTGAGGTTGACGCTGTTGCTGGACACTTCAAGGGTTATCAAGTGGAGCACATTGACCGAAGAAGAAATGAAGCGGCCGATGCTTTAAGCCGGTTGGGATCTCAGTGTAAGCCAGTGCCACCTAACACTTTTCTAGATGTTCTGCATAACCCTTCTGTCATGTTGCCTACAGAGGAAGATTTGGCAGTTCCAAACCCGGAGGCACAGTTGGTGACGGCTCTTCATGTCATTCCATATGGGACAGTACCGTATTTGGCTTATATGACCCAAGGCGAGTTGCCAGAGGATGAGACCTTGGCTAGACAGATAACCCGACGGTCTAAGTTAATGACGATTTCCAATGGTGAGTTTTATCATGGTAGTGTCACCGGGGCGTTTGAACGTTGTGTCTCTCCTGAAGAAGGCAAGAAATTCTTCGTGGGATCCATGAAGGAGATTGTGGCCATCATGCCGGTTCAAAGTCTCTTGTGGCCAAAGCTTTTCCTCATGGTTTTTACTGGCTAACGGCTCACGCTGAGGCGGAGGATCTGGTCAGTAGGTGCGATGGGTGTCAAAAATTTGCACGACGAGCGTACGTGCCGGCTCAAGAACTGCGGATGATTCCAATCACTTGGCCGTTTGCAGTATGGGGGCTTGACATGGTTGGACCTTTCAAAAGATCTAAAGATAAGAAGACGCACCTTTTAGTAGCAGTGGAAAAGTTCACAAAATGGGTTGAGGCAGAGCCGGTCAGTAAGAGTGATGCGGCCATGGTGGTTCAATTCATAAAAAAGGTGATATTTCATTTTGGCTTTCCACATAGCATTATCACTGACAATGGCACCAACCTGTCCCAAGGAGATATGGAAGAGTTTTTTCAACGGGAGCATATACGGCTTGATGTTTCATCAGTAGCTCACCCCCAATCCAATGGTCAAGCTGAACGAGCCAATCAGGAAATCCTAAAAGGTTTAAAACCCTGGCTTATGGTTCCGGTACAACGGACGTCAGGTTGTTGGGTGGAAGAATTACCTTCTGTGATATGGAGCATCAATACTAAACCTAAGAGGTCTACCGGTTATACGCCTTTCTTCATGGTTTACGGAGCAGATGCAGTTTTTCCCTATGACATCCGTCATGACACGCCCCGTGTAGCAGCTTACGTTGAAGCTGATAACGAGCAAGCTCGACAGGATGCGCTTGACTTGTAAGATGAGGAGCGAGACTTGGCAGCAGCCTGATCAGCAATTTACCAGCAGGACCTACGTCATTACCATAGCCGCCGGATTAAGTCCAGAACCTTTCAAGAAGGTGACCTTGTGCTCCGGCTCATCCAGGATCAATCTGATGCACACAAGCTATCCCCACCTTGGGAAGGACCCTTTGTGGTCAGCAACAACTTAAACAATGGATCATATTACATTATTGATGTTCGAGAGCACCAAGACTCATGTAAGTCGGAGGAGGAGACCCGCCGGCCGTGAAATATTGCTCATCTTAGGCCTGGCTACACTTGAGCCACCGGCTCTCATAATGTACATACTTTGACATTTTTTATATTATGATAAGTAATAAAGCAGGACCTCTATACTAGTACAAATGCCCGTGCGTTGCACCGGGCAAAAAAGCATATAGAGTTCTCTTTGTTAATAACAGGCCATATTCGCATGCATTGAAACATTTTATAATCCAGACTATGCCAGTTCAAAATTGACAGCATGGGTGCCCAAAACTGTAGAGTAGAAAACCAGCATGATATGCACGTCTACCATCATGTACATCTGAATATAGCTCGTACTGTGATGCTTTTCTAATAGGATGAAAAAAATAGTGTAGCTCACTGTTACATATCACTAACCATAAATGACATAGAGCAAGAATCTTGTTCATATTAACAGTGATCATAAAATTGAATTTATATGTACTAATTTGTGGTCACTATAAGAGATGACTACACACCAGAAGAAAACACAAAAGTATATGTAACTAAACCATATCAGATTGACTACTATTTGTATGGTTCGTCCATCCAATGTATGCCTGATGTGTAACAAAAAAAATTTGAATATAGTATATGCTCTAGTTTTCACCACTGGAAGACCATATAGGGATCACATTCATATGTTTTGAGGTGCAGGATTCTAGATATTGAATGCAAACATCATGCCAAATATCAACCAAAGAATCATGTGTTCCAATGCAACAGTACTACTATAGTTTATCCTATTGGTTCTAGTAGTTTATCGTATATAGTTCTCACAACACTAACTGGATAACTATGCACATCATTTTCGATACTGTTGGCATGCAGGCAAAAAGAATCAAATATTCAGTTCTGGTGCAAAAAGAATCAAATATTCAGTTCTAGGTGCAGATAAGTGTGATGTATTTTAGCCACCATGACAAAGCAAAGAGTTATTTGTTAAAATTGACTTACATATCAATATGTTGAGTGAGCGCTGCACCAAAGAGCACATATAATTAGTACAATACTGGAAGCTTTGGCTAAAAAGAAGGTTAACCTCTACTATCGGTCAGCTCTACTGCACCAGAGAATTACAAACATGGACATGATGAAATAAGGAACCATATAGGCGTATTACAAGCATGAGTGTGAAGCAAACATATCTTAGTTGTGGGCTCTAACCACTGAAAGGAACATGATAAGAGTATTTGAAAGAGATTAAATACTTGAAGCATCTATTTTTTGAACCTTGACATTTTAATTCTCAGCACAACCTCCAAACCTGTTGTTGCAACATAAGATTTGTCTATGATCTCAGCTGTAACAATTCTCTATTCTGACACAAAATCTGCAGCTAAACAACAACAATCAGTTGTGAGTAAGATGAGAGAGACATGTGATCTGCCAAGGGCATATGGGGTGAGAGAAGTACTAACGGAGTGGTAGAGAGATGAACTTCAGGCAGATGGTTTCTAGGAGAACTGCCGTAGTGTGGATTCCTGAAGAAAAACAAATGGTCCATAACAATTCATGTGCAGCTGTGCAGTGATTCAGCGCTAGGAGATTGACTACCTATAGATGAATCCACCATGAAGCCAGGATTTGGTAGAGGAGAGATGGGACAGCAAGGTAGATGGAAGCAGGAAGGACATTAGTGGAAAATATATCAAGTTAGTGGAACCATAGTGTCACACCATGTTGTTCTACAATATAAACAGCAACGAATTATCCAAAGGTTGAGTAAAAATGGTCCAATGTTCAATATAAAAATCCAAAGAAGCTATTGCACCGAAACTAAACATTTTAAGTTAGAATACTAAGCATAAACTGCAGGGTTAAGGTAGCATTATTTTTGGACACTACATCTTATGGATACGGCAAATTACTTCCAAAAAGTATCTCTGATCTAAATTGATACGCATAGAATGAGAAAAATATACCAACCGCCTATATAAGCTGGGACAGAACAAACTCGTCCATATCATGAAGTCCAGTAACTGCAATCATCCAAAGCAAAGTAAGAAACAGAAGTACCATAAACACATGTAAGATGGTTATCGGCCACTTGTCTAGCAATGCAAGCTTACTATCAGGGGCGCCATCACAGACAATCAAGTCTGCTTTACATCCATCAAAATGCCTGATACCGACGCCAAGGCTGCATCGTTTTCCTTCCGGAGCAGATCATGGTCCGAGACATCATCCGCAACCACAAAGTCTCCATGAGCTTTGGAAACGTTGGCTAGTTCATGATCCAGCCCATTGTTTGTCCTTCCGACAGCCCTGATGTGATATTTACTCAACGCAGATTTAATATCAACAATAATTGGGTAGGACAATGTTCTGCTTACGAATCAGCCCCTAGCTCCTTGCCCCACTACATAGTCGATCTCCACCACAAGGGAGCCTCAGAATACGTTATTCAGTCAAACGAGAATAGCGCTGGCTTCATTCAGCCTCCTCGACAATTATGCATGTGCACAGCTGCCTATCGGCAAGCAATTTTTGCATTATCTCTGGTATTCCATGCACATAGTTAGTGTGATTATAGCATTGTAGGCAACAAAAAGGAATCCATATGCAATATGAATCTTCACTGAACTTTTTAGGTTTGACCGTATAGGAGCTCGATCACACAAAATCCGACAGCTCAAACTTTTACCCTTACCTGTCCACATCATCCATGGCATATCCTTCACATACTTGGCTTAACATGGAGACGGTTCACCACCTTCATCTCACACGACGTGTCACACAACATATCCATGAACCAATCTAGTTAATGTTCAACAACTAAGAAAAAATTCAAAGTAAATCGATGGATGCATGAATAAATGGATTGATGCATTGCAACGGGAGAAAAAAATTCACACACACACCACCAAGCTCTAGGACCTTTGCCTCCGACATGGCAATCAAGCATACTCAGCTCCCATGGCAATGGGTCCCACGATGATCTTGCCCCCCTGCGGCCCAACCGGCGACATCGTCGGCAAGTCAAGGCAGCGGTGGAGTAGGCGCGACACGGCTGCCATGAGCTGCTTGGTCGCCTTTCCTCAAATTCAACACAACAACAAAGGGAACTTGGCTAGAGATTGCAATTGAACACTTAGCTGCAGCAGAGATGACTAAAACGTTCAAGAATACAAATTTGGCTGTGCATTATAGTGGGAAATATAGCGCATATAATGGCGAAAATGGGCAAGGAAAAAGAATAGGAAATGATTAAATTTGTTTTTATTCCTGACAACATCCTTTTGCCCTGCATCACGTATTGTAATGATGTCACAAGCATGCTCTTGACGACAATGATTCACATGTGCTGGAGACCTGCAGAGGATGGGAAAAGAAGGGCAAAATAGGAAGGCTTGTATCTATCAAGCATAAATATTTACTGAATAAAATTGAGCTAATCTGTACCAACTTGGGCAGGATTGTCGAATAGCTTCCTCTTATATAACATATACATTAGAAAATCCAGCACACCAAATATATACATATGTTTAGCAATGACACAGAAATCAGATTGTTTCAAAGATAGTGAGGATCGACAGAGGTTCCTGAAGAATTTTGACAATGTAAACCGTAATAGGTTACAACCTCCATCACACATGTAATTTTATCAAATTGACACGGAAAGTTATAGGAATTGTGGCATAAAAATTGGTTCCATCTAAATCTTGGTATATTCCTGTTTGAGATCGTTTATAGAATCAATAAAATGTAATGACATTAGGGAGATCAAGGATCAAAGATCAATTAAGAAAATCATGGATGGGGGAATCATACTTACCTTGTTAAGAATGACACCGATGGAATTAGTGAGGTGCTCATCTGGAACAACCGGGACACAATCGCAGTAGTTCTCCCAGCGCTACCTTAGTCGATATAGCGGAACGTAAGGTACCAAAGCATGGGAGCCGGGCAAACCCAACTATTGACCCAAGATATGATTCGGAGCTGATGCATATAATGCTATAAGTTCGGGGTGCCGCATTGTCGAAAGTGTTCGGACTTCTCACACCGTATTATGGGGTAAACAAAAGCCCCTGGCGTATTGACTGTACCAGAATGCACAGGAGCAAGTTGTCCTAAATGAACATATAAGAAAAAGGGATAAATAATGCAATAATAGACTAATGCTATGCATTGTTATTTAAATAATACGTCAAAGCATACTGATACAGGTAGTGCAATAAGCAGAAAAATGGACTATTTGACATGTGCTATCCAAGGGCAAGCTGCGTATGGATAGTAGAAAGCGGGTGTATCGATTATTATTAGAGACCACATGGGGGTTCCTGTGTACATCTTAGCTTCTTGCCTCCTTGGATGTTCCTTCCCGTAATGTGTCCGGCAATCGTACTGCCGGAAAGGGCTTCCATAAAGTTAGGTCCCGAAAGAGAAAAAATGATAAAGGTATATAGCCCCTAGGGCGTTTAAGCCGCATTGCGGGACGTGCCCTGATCGTGCCCCCGCCTATGGCCATCGTATTTTCAGTGCGTAATTATGTACGCGCGACACAGATTTCTTCGCTTGACCCGGACTGGGATGGGGGCCGAATTGCTAGGCGAGCTCTGAACGTGCCAGGCGATCCTGTTGCAGTTTACTCCGGACTCGCTTGATGGTGTCTGGGGGTTGTATTGCCAAATTGGTGATTTGCCTTAAAAGGCTGCTTTGTGCTTCTACTCTGAGGACTGCAGTGTGCTCTTCCGTGCGGAGCGAGCGTTCTGTGTTTCCATTGACTGTTATGAACCCCCTAGGTCCTAGCATCTTTAGCTTGAGGTATGCGTAATGCGGTACCGCATTGAATTTTGCAAATGTGGTTCGCCCGAGCAGTGCGTGATAGCCGCTGTGGAACGGGACGATATCAAAGATTAACTTCTCGCTTCGGAAGTTGTCCGGATCTCCGAAGACCACTTCTAGTGTGACTGAGCCTGTGCAATGGGCCTCTACACCTGGGATGACGCCCTTAAAGGTGGTTTTGGTGGGTTTGATCCTCGAGGGATCTATACCCATTTTGCGCACTCTATCCTGATAGAGCAGGTTCAGGCTGCTGCCGCCGTCCATAAGGACTCGAGTGAGGTGGAATCCGTCGATGATGGGGTCTAGGACCAGTGCGGTAGATCCTCCATGACGGTTACTAGTGGGGTGGTCCCTGCTACCAAAGGTGATCGGATAAGCGGACCATGGGTTGAACTTTGGGGCGACGGGCTCCATCGCATAGATGTCCCTTAGTGCACGCTTCCGTTCCCTCTTGGGAATGTGTGTTGCGTATATCATGATCACCATCTTCACTTGTGGGGGGAACCTCTTCTGTCCTCCCGTGTTCGGCGGCCGGGGCTCCTCCTCGTCATCGCTATGCAGCCCCTTGTCCTTGTTTTCAGCATTTAACTTGCCGGCCTGCTTGAACACCCAGCATTCTCTGTTGGTGTGATTGGCTGGCTTATCGGGGGTGCCGTGGATTTGACACGAGCGATCCAGTATGCGATCCAAACTCGACGGGCCTGGGGTACTTCTTTTGAATGGCTTTTTCTACTGACCGGATCTAGAGCCTCTGAATCCGGCATTGACTGCCATATCATCGGTGTTATCGCCGTTGTTGCGGCGCTTTTGTCTGTTACGACGTGGTCTGCCGTTGGCATCTTTGGTATCCGGAGTACCCGGATTCCTTGATGTGTTGTTGCTGCAAGCCAGCCAGCTATCCTCGCCCACGCAAAAGCGGGTCATGCGTGTCATGAGGGCTCTCATAGACTTCGGCTTCTCCTGGCCGAGGTGCCGGGCGAGCCACTCCTCTAGCGTGTTATGCTTGAATGCCGCTAAGGCTTCTTCACCCGGACAGTCGACAATTTGGTTTTTATTAGTTAGGAACCGTGTCCAGAATTGCCTAGCCGATTCCCCTGGCTATTGAGTTGTATGGCACAAGTCATCAGCGTCCGGTGGTCGCACGTAAGTGCCCTGGAAGTTGTCATGGAATGCGTCTTCCAAATCCTCCCAACTGCCGTTGGAGTCTGCTGGCAAGCTATTCAGCCAATGCTTAGCGGGTCCTTTAAGTTTCAGTGGGAGGTACTTGATGGCATGTAGATCATCACCGCGAGCCATGTGGATGTGAAGGAGGAAATCCTCAATCCATATAGCGGGATCTGTTTTACCATCATACGATTCAATATTTACGGGTTTAAAACCCTCAGGGAATTCATGATCCATAACTTCATCAGTGAAGCATAGGGGGTGTGCGGCGCCTCTGTAACGGGCTATATCCCGACGCAGTTCATATGAGTCTTGTCTGCTGTATTCGGCCTGGCCAGATTTACTTTTAGTGTATCCGGCACGACGGTCATCGTCCCGCATTGGCGCGCGCCCCCTGCTATCCAATACGTCTCACAGGTCCCGTGTGTTGCCCCGGGCCTTGGTATTTTTGATTGGGTGGCGGCGGGGGGCAGGCTGAACTTCAGGATGAAACGCCTCTCTGGCTCGGCCATGCGGTGGCCGGTCAGCCGCATCGTACACTGGTGATGGAGGTTTCAATGCCTCCTCCTCGAGGTGAGGCAGCAACCTGCGTTTTGGGTAATTCTTGGAGGGGCACTCGAGTACGTATTCCTCGGCCGCAAGGACTTCGGTCCATCTATCTGCTAGCAAGTCTTGATCAGCTTGAAGCTGTTGTTGCTTTTTCTTCAGGCTATTTGCTGTGGCCATAAGCCGGCCCTTGAAGAGCTCCTGCTCAACAGGATCCTCAGTTACGATAAATTCTTCATTGCCGAGGCTCAGCTCATCTTCGGAGAGAGGCATGAATTGTCCTCCTCCGATTTTTCACCTGCTGCCTGCTCTGGAGGGCTAGCTTGTTCACCCTCCCACTCTATATCGTGTTGGAGGGGATTGTGGTTGTCTTCGGCACTATCCGGAGTGTTACTGTCTCTTGTGCCGGTATCACTACTTTTGTTGTGGCGGGAATAAGAGCGGCGCCGGTGACGTCGGCGCTTGGATTGCTTCTTGGAGGGGTCATCCTCCGCTGTCTCGTCGTCATTACCTTCTTTGGGGTTATCCACCATGTATATATCATATGATGAGGTGGCGTTCCAGCACCCTGTGGGCAGTGGTTCTTGTTCGTCTCCTGCATCATCGTCCATATCGTCGATGTCTTCGGAGTCGAAGTCGAGCATGTCGGTTAAATCATCGATAGTGGCTACTAAGTGGGTGGTGGGTGGGCAGCGAATTTCTTCGTCGTCCCCGTCCCATTCTAGCCGGACATAGTTCGGCCAAGGTTCTCCTGACAAGGAGAGAGACCTTAATGAATTTAGCACATCGCCGAAAGGCGAGTGCTGAAAGATATCCGCGGAGGTGAACTCCATGATCGGTGCCCAGTCGGATTCGATAGGAACGGATGCAGGCGGCTCGGAGTCCATGGCCGGAGACGAATCCAGTGGTTTGGCGACACGGCTCTCGTAAGGGGTGAAATCATTATCCGGCTCCATCGCCATTGGGAGTGCGGCCTCCGTGGCGGGGTCTATCCCTCCGTCCTCGGATGGCGCAATTTTGCTCCGGATTGAAGGCCGGAGTGGCTGCAGATGTGATCTCCCAAGCATTGTCCAATGGCAGAGTTACGTCATGCTCGTCGTGATCATGCGGCCCACCTGACATGGGCTCAAATCCGTCGAATATCAATTCTTCGCGGGTATCGGCGGTGTAGTTTAAGTTTCCGAACCTGACCTGATGGCCAAGCGAATTGGCCCGCAGTGCGAAGCCGCCAAATACGAAGATCTGTCCGGGGAGGAAAACCTCACCCTGGACCGCATCGTTACCGATGATCGAAGGGGCCATCGAGCCTTATGGTGACGACACAGTGGAACTCTCAATGAAATCACCAATGTCGGTGTCAAAACCATCGGATCTCGGGTAGGGGGTCCCAAACTGTGCGTCTAAGGCGGATGGTAACAGGAGGCAAGGGACACGATGTTTACCCAGGTTCGGGCCCTCTTGATGGAGGTAATACCCTACGTCCTGCTTGATTGTTCTTGATGATATGAGTATTACAAGAGTTGATCTACCACGAGATCATAGAGGCTAAACCCTAGAAGCTAGCCTATGGTATGATTGTATGTTTCCCTACGGACTAAACCCTCCAGGTTATATAAACATCGGAGGGGCCTAGGGTTACACGGAGACGTTTACAAGGGAGGAGATCTACATATCCATATTGCAAATCTTGCCTTCCACGTCAAGGAAAGTCCCATCTGGACATGGGACGAAGTCTTCAATCTTGTATCTTCATAGTCCAACAGTCCGGCCAAAGGATATAGCCCGGCTATCCGGAGACCCCCTAATCCAGGACTCCCTCAGGGGGCGCCACCCCCTCCTTGTCCAATTCGGACTAGAGGGGGAGGGGACACGCGGCTGCCCTGGCCGCCCCTCCTCTTCTCCCACTAAGGCCCATGAGGCCCAATTACTCCAGTTTATATCCAAAACCATTCGGAACACTTCCGGTGTCCGAATATAGTCATCCAATATATCGATCTTTATGTATCGACCATTTCGAGACTCCTCGTCATGTCCGTGATCATATCCGGGACTCCAAACTACCTTAGGTAAAACAAAACACAAAAACTCATAATATCGATCGTCACCAAACTTTAAGGGTGCGGATCTTACGGGTTCGAGAACTATGTAGACATGACCGAGATATGTCTCCGGTCAATAACCAATAGCGGAACGTGGATGCTCATATTGGCTCCTACATATTGTACGAGGATCTTTATTGGTCAAACCGCATAACAACATACGTTGTTCCCTTTGTCATCGGTATGTTACTTGCCCGAGATTCGATCGTCGGTATCTCAATACCTAGTTCAATATCGTTATCGGCAAGTCTCTTTACTCGTTCCATAATGCATCATCTCGTAACTAACTCATTAGTCACATTGCTTGCAAGGCTTATAGTGATGTGCATTACCGAGAGGGCCCAGAGATACCTCTCCGACAATCGGAGTGACAAATCCTAATCTCGAAATACGCCAACTCAACAAGTACCTTCGGAGACACCTATAGAGCACCTTTATAATCACCCAGTTACGTTGTGATGTTTGGTAGCACACAAAATGTTCCTTCAGTAAACGGGAGTTGCATAATCTCATAGTCATTAGAACATGTATAAGTCATGAAGAAAGCAATAGCAACATACTAAACGATCAAGTGCTAAGCTAACGGAATGGTTCAAGTCAATCACAGCATTTTCCTAATGATGTGATCCCTTTAATCAAATGATAACTCATGTCTATGCCCAGGAAACATAACCATCTTTGATTAACGAGCTAGTTAAGTAGAGGCATACTTGTGACACTCTGTTTGTCTATGTATTCACACATGTATTATGTTTCCGGTTAATACAATTCTAGCATGAATGATAAACATTTATCAAGGTATAAGGAAATAAATAATAACTTTATTATTGCCTCTAGGGCTTATTGCCTTCAAATTTCCATAGCCATTCCGAGATATATTGCCATGCAACTTTCCACCGTTTCGTTGTTATGACACGCTTCATCATTGTCATATTGCCATGCATGATCATGTAGTTGACATCGTATTTGTGGCAAAGCCACTGTTCATAATTTTTTTCATACATGTCACTCTTGGTTCATTGCATATCCCGGTATACAGTCGGAGGCATTCAGATAGAGTCATATTTTGTTCTAAGTATTGAGTTGTAATTCTTGAGTTGTAAGTAAAAAGAATGTGATGATCATCATTATTAGAGGCATTGTTCCCAGTGAGGAAAGGATGATGGAGACTATGATTCCCCCACAAGTCGGGATGACACTCCGGACGGACAATAAAAAAAGGGAGAAAAGAGGCAAAAAGAAGAAGAAAAAAGAGAAAAATAGAGAAGGGACAATGTCACTATCCTTTTTCCACACTTGTGCTTGAAAGTAGCACCATGCTCTTCATGATAGAGAGTCTCCTATGTTGTCACTTTCATAAACTAGTGGGAATTTTACATTATAGAACTTGGCTTGTATATTCCAATGATGGGCTTCCTCAAATTGCCCTAGGTCTTCGTGAGCAAGAAAGTTGGATGCACACCGACTTAGTTTCTTTTGTTGAGCTTTCATACACTTATAGTCTAGTGCATCCATTGCATGGCAATCCCTACTCACTCACATTGATATCTATTGATGGGCATCTCCATAGCCCGTTGATACGGCTAGTTGATGTGAGACTATCTTCTCCTTTTTTTCTTCTCCACAACCAAATTATTTTTGGGACTAACCTATTAACCGGAGGCCCAGCCCAAATTGCTGTTGTTTTGCCTATTTCAGTGTTCCGCAGAAAAAGAATATCAAACGGAGTACAAACGGAATGAAACCTTTGGGAGCGTGATTTTTGGAACAAACGTGATCCGGAGGAGTTGGAGTGGACGTCAAGCAACCAACGAGGAAGCCATGAGGCAGGGGGTGCGCCTACCCCCCTGGGCGCGCCCTCCACCCTCGTGGGCCCCTTGTGGCTCTACCCACCTACTTCTTCCTCCTATATGTACCTACGTACCCTGAAAACATCAGAGAGCACCACAAAAACCTAATTCCACCGCCACAACCTTCTATACCCATGAGATCCCATCTTGGGGCCTTTTCCGGCGCTCCGCCGGAGGGGGCATTGATGACGGAGGGCTTCTACATCAACACCATAGCCTCTCCGATGATGTGTGAGTAGTTTACTTCAGACCTTCGGGTCCATAGTTATTAGCTAGATGGCTTCTTCTCTCTCTTTGGTTCTCAATACAAAGTTCTCCTCGATGTTCTTGGAGATCCGATGAATTGTGGGTTTATGATCAAGATTATATATGAGCAATATTTGAATTTTCTCTGAATTCTTTTTATGTATGATTGATTATCTTTGCAGTCTCTTCGAATTATCAGTTTGGTTTGGCCTACTAGGATTGATCTTTCGTGCAATGGGAGAAGTGCTTATCTTTGGGTTCAATCTTGCGGTGCTTGATCCCAGTGACAGTAGGGGAAACGACGTGTATTGTATTATTGCCATCGAGGATAAAAAGATGGGGTTTATATCATATTTCATGAGTTTAACCCTCTACATCATGTCATCTTGCTTAAAGCGTTACTCCATTCTTATGAACTTAATACTCTAGATGCATGCTGGATAGCAGTCGATGTGTCACTACTAGGAAATGGCCTACTAGTGGCGCACCTGTTTTGCCTACTAATGGCGCACTACAGGTGCGCCACTAGTATCACACAATTAGTATTTTTTACTAATGGCGCACCTGTGGTGCGCCATTAGTATCTGGTATACTAATGGCGCACCATGCAGTGCACCATTAGTATAGCCCACGGCGCGCCATTAGTATGCCTCCCAGGGGGCCATATTTACTCATGTGCTTTGGCATACTAATGGCGCGCTAGTGGATGATGCACCATTAGAGTCCTTTTTGCAGTGCACCATTAGTGTGCTGAGTGGTGTGCCACTAGTATGAATATTAGGGATTATTTTTCTTCTTTTCTAATATTTGCACAGGTTACAAAACATATTTCTGCACATAATATAGAGAGCACAACATATAAATAGCAGATTTATCGAATACAATAGAAGATTAGTCTCCGAATACACTTCGTCGTATTAGCCTCTGAATTTAAAATACCGAACGAAGTTAGAACATTACAAGTCTCGAAACCGCGAGTAGCGAGTTTGTCTTCACATTACAAGTCGATATCGATCATCTAAACTGCCATCACATAGAAGAGAGCTGCGGTCATCACGATGAGCATCATCGTGATGAAGCTGGTCTTCATCCGGTTCCTCCTCCGCTCCCTCCTCTCTCCCGCTAGATAGCGCGTGTATCTAGATTCCGCCTCCGCCCTAGTGGTGTACCCTTTGTAACTGTTACCGCTGAAACGGTGAACCTGTCTCCGACACTCCTCCCAGTCGTCGTAGACTCCAAGAACCTTATGTAACACCCACGATGCGGCTATATCTCCCATGTGTCGGAGCACGACTTAGAGGCATAGCCGCATGGTAGGCATGTCGCAAGAGGGGTAATCTTTACACATCCCATGTACTGAATAAGAAAGGGATAAGGAGTTGGCTTACAATCGCCCCTTCACACAATACATAATCATAGCATTACATCATCCAGAATACAAACACGGTCCGACTACACAACCAAATAAAGAAAGACAACCCCTAATGCAAAAGATCCCCGATCGCCCCGACTGGGCTCCACTACTGATCAACTGGAAACGAAACAACACAACGAACACGATCTTCATTGAGCTCCACCTTGAGCTCGGTTGCATCACCTGCACGGTTATCATTGGCACCTGCAACTGTTTGAAGTAATCTGTGAGTCAAGGGGACTCAACAATCTCACACCCTCATGATCAAGACTATTTAAGCTTATGGGTAGGAAAGGGGTAGTGAGGAGGAGCTGTAGCACTAAGCATATACGGTGGCTAACTTACGCAAATAAGAGCGAGAAGAGAAGCAAAGCACGGTTGTGGACTAGAAGTGATCAAGAAGTGATCCTGAAACTACTTACGTTCAAGCATAACACGAGACCGTGTTCACTTCCCGGACTCCGCCGGAAAGAGACCATCACGGCTACACACGTGGTTGATGCATTTTAATTAAGTTAAGTGTCAAGTTCTCTACAACCACATATTAACAAATTCCCATCTACCATAACCGCGGGCATGGCTTTCGAAAGTTCAAAACCCTGCAGGGGTGTCCCAACTTAGCCCATCACAAGCTCTCACGGTCAACGAAGGATATTCCTTCTCCTAGGAGGACCCGATCAGACTCGGAATCCCGGTTACAAGACATTTCAACAATGGTAAACAAGACCAGCAAAGCCGCCCAATGCGCCGACATCCTGATAGGAGCTGCACATATCTCGTTTTCAGGGCAACACCAGATGAGGAATCCATACAACTAAAACCAGCCCTCAAGTTTCCCTGAGGTGGCGCTGCAAGGGGCTCTAGTTCGGACCAACACTTAGACAAGCACTGGCCCGGGGGGGTTGAAATAAAGATGACCCTTCGGTTGGCCGACCCAAGGGAAGGGTAAAAGGTTGTTAGGAAAATGTAAAACCAATGTTGGGCCTTGCTGGAGGAGTTTTATTCAAGGCGAACTGTCAAGGGGTTCCCATTATAACCCAACCATGTAAGGAACGCAAAATCAAGGAACATAACACCAGTATGACGGAAACTAGGGCGGCAAGAGTGGAACAAAACACCAGGCATAAGGCCGAGCCTTCCACCCTTTACCAAGTATATAGATGCATTAATTAAATAAGAGATATTGTGATATCCCAACAATAATCATGTTCCAGCATGGAACAAACTCCAATCTTCACCTGCAACTAGCAACGCTATAAGAGGGGCTGAGCAAAGCGGTAACATAGCCAAACAACGGTTTGCTAGGAAAGGTGGGTTAGAGGCTTGACATGGCAATATGGGAGGCATGATATAGCAAGTGGTAGGTATCGCGGCATAGCAATAGAGCGAGCAACTAGCAAGCAAAGATAGAAGTGATTTCGAGGGTATGATCATCTTTCCTGAGATCCCTCAAGGAAGAAGAACGATTTCATGAAGAAGACAGACGGACGTAGTTGAACGGATCCTCACAAACGCGACGTTATCAGAACTAACCCGAAGAAGCAACACCAGAAAGAAGCAAGCAACATAGTAAACAACCATCACATCAACATGGCATGATGCACAACCAAGTATGATGCATGTCCGGTTTAATTATGCATAGCATGGCAAAGTGCACAAGCAAAACTACAAGTTAAGTGGATCTCAATATGCAACGAGTTGCATATTGACGAAACACCACAACAATTATTTAATTCTCTCCCGTTTGTGTACCCAACAATATTAAATGTTGATTAACATGGCAAGGGGTGAAGCACAACAAAAACTACCTATCTAGGCAAGTTTAAATGAGGCCAGAAACAACGAACAACAATTCCGGTAAAACCCCATATGCATATTTTAAGGTTTGGTACTGTTCTGCCCCAAACATAATTTTAGGGTTGTGAAACATGCAAAGTAAGGCCACCATGTTAAACTAGGCATTTTTCTACCCCATTTACATATAAGGTGTGTTAGGTTTGGAGCTACGGTTGTTTAGTTATGAATAAAATAATTTTAGCATGTTATTTAAGAAAATTAAAGCAAACATCATTTTAAACATTTCAAACATGCATGAAAGTTGGATATTATTATTCTACACAAAATTCTAAGCAACTTTCATATATAAAACATTTTAATATGATGCACGGTTGATGAGTTATTAATTGCATGAACTCTAGGGACTTCTTTGTAAAACTGGCAAACTCTAGATAAAATGATAAAATCGCTGTACTGAAAAAAACACAAACAGGCTAGATCTGTTGGACCAACAATGCACAGGGGGGTTTCTCACCCAGTGGGCCTGGCCCAGATCGGTAGAGAGGTAGGCCGAAAGGGGGGTGCTGGGCCTTGCCAGCAGCAGGCCGGTCTGGCGGGTGAAGAGGCTGGCTTGAGGGTTACAGTTGACGCAAAAAATGCTCGCCCTCTCCTCCAGGAGATCGAGAAAGGCAGGGAAAACAGGACGCGTTCCTCTGCCCGACAGAAAGCAGAGCAGCGGCGGCCTAGGACTTCGGTGGAGGCCGGCGGGCGTGGATCTGGCGGGGTGGGGCCGATTTGACCGGCAGTGAGGTCGAGAAAGCTCCATGCAGTGGCGGTTCCCTGCTACTACAAGTCACAGAGAGAGATATTAGAAGGAGAGAGAGAAGAGGCTGGAGAGAAGAGAGGTAGGGTGCGGAGATGGCCTGGTGGTGCTTGCTCCGGCGAGCTCTGTCGCAGAGGCGAGGCAGGGGCGGTCAAAGCAGGGGCATCTCCTTGAGACCGCCGGCTGGATGCAGAGCAGGCATGGCTGTTGGGACTCTGGCAAGAGGCGCAGGGACTTGCCGGTCCGGCAGCGGCTGGAATGGACAGATCGGGCCTTGGGGCACCGGATCCGGTGGGTGGTGGAGCTCCATGGGCGGCGACGCTGCGGCTTGGTGCAGGGAGGAGGTGGCGCTACCTGTGAATGCCATGAGAGAGAGCGATCATGAGAGAGAGAAGGAAGGTAGAGGAAGCTGCGGGGATACGGGAAGGAGCAAGGCGGCCTGAGGACTGGTTGCTCCGGCGAGCTCTGTCGCAGCGCGGTTGGCAGCCGAAGGGAGGCGTTCGACTCCTTGGGTCGACGTGGTGTACGAGGAGGCAGGTGCGAGGCCTCCTATTCGTCTGCTGCGGTCGGGAGGACGAGGAGGCGGGCACGCAAGGCGGAGCTCGGCCGCGCTGGTTCAGGGAAAGGAGGAGGTTGGTTGGGTGGATCAGGAAGGGAAGATCCCGAGGGGGGATTTGGTCAGGTGGCGGCGGCAATGGGACAAACTCCTAGATTTTAGGGTTTGATCTAATATATATATATATATAAGAAGTGGATTTTTGGATAGGGGCATTTGGTCCCTCCGATCTTAAACGTATGGTCCCGGATAAATAGGTTAGGGAGCCCAATTAAGAAAACAGAGACGTTTTGTAGAAGTTTGGGGATGTTCCGGATCCAACGGTGACGACTGCCCTGGTCGTGTCCGGGACAGCTTTCGGACGCGCGCGCGAGGAGGGCCGCGGGCTAACGAGAGAGGTTAGGTTGGGCCTGGCGATAGGTAGTGAAATGTGAAGACGGTCTAGGGAGGAAAGAGAGGGAAAGCCCGGCAACAGTTTCCGGAGATCGAAAACGTCCGACGATAGACCGGCTATACTGCCGCTATAGTTATCCGGTGGGGCGTCAAACGGACTCCGAATGCGATGAAACTTGGAAGGTGGCCTACCTACACTATAATAAGACCACAGGACAATTTTCAACCCAATCCGAGAACATTCCCCGGCCACTTAAAAATTAATATCTCGGACGTGCCGCGGGTGCGTGCAAGTGTGGTTGAGCTCAGAACGGACAAGGGAGAGAACGAGGAGACCGGGACGGATGCAAGTTTTGAAAACATGATGATGCAATGCACATGATGACATGATGAAATGCAACACTCAAACAAATGACAAGGCAACTACAACGAATAACTAGAAGACACCTGGCGCATCGGTCTTGTGGTGTCACAACACTCCACCACTACGAGAGGATCTCGTCCGGAGATCTAGGATGGCACCGGAGAGAAACAGAAGAGGAAGAGAAGAGGTAAAACAAATTGCTTCTTTGACAAATGCGTGAAACCACGAACCTTGATAGGTTGACCAAATTGCAAAGAAAGAATACAACGAAGATGAACAAAGTTGAAAATCTCCATTTACAAGAGGAACAAGGAACATCATGAGAACCCTGTAGGTTGAAAGACATGAGAAAAGGGTTGCAATGGACAAGAAGTACTTGAAAGCACTCCGGTAGAAACAAGATGTACAAGGAACAATAAGGATCATTTACGACAACAATCCGGTTGAAAAAGGAAGGCATAGAATATGAACTTGGCAAAATTATAGCACTTGGATGAGACTCTGGTTAGAAGAAGAATGATAGACGCAACACTCCGGTTAAACAAGAGAGAGAAGGAATAAGGATGATATAGATTGGATAGCACTCCGACTGTAAATGAAATGAATTGAATATGAACTAGACAAGATGAGAGTATGCTTGATGAAATCAACAACGCACTGTCTCCGGAACTATTGAAAGAATGGTACAAGGGGTAAGAAGGATTCTAGACAGCACTCGGTTGAGAAGGGAGGCAAAACTTGATAAGATGAGAAGAACTTAAATGGAGGACACGACACTCCTGTTGAATGGATAAGCAAAGGAAAGAACATGCGAGATGATAGGACGAAGAGAGCAACATCACCATGCCTCCGGAACAATTGAATGGAAAACTAGATGGTTGGAAAGAAAAGAACGGAGAAGAAGAATGACAACTCTCGGAAATAAAATTGAAAGAGCATGCTTACGAAGAAAAGGTTGAAAGGAGTTGTTGGATTATCAACAACGAAAGCATAAGCTTGATGTGGGCTAATGGAAGACATCTCGAAATTATGAGGTGAAATTCTGCCACCAACGGAAATAAAGATTGGATTGATATCAACAAGGAGATGAGAAACTTATTTCACCGAGAGGATAAATGAAGAACTTGGGTCATTTCTAAGCACCATAATTAGCAAAAATCCTTAGGGAAAGCTTTAGGTGAAATATAACCCAAGATAACTCCAAAGAAGAGATAGATGGGTTGCAAAGGTTCTCATGAATGAAGAGAAGATGATGGGTTTAAAATATGTCATTGTTGACAACCTATGAATCATGAAACACGAAGGGAAATTAACAAGAATGTCATAACACCGTCTCAAGAGATATGGTAGGAAGAAATGCACTTCGGAATGCAAGATGAAGAATGTTTGAACTCCTCAAAACAAGACATGTGTTGAGCACCATGTTTAAATTTGAGTAAGCTTGGCGGAACTTAGCTTCGAGAGAAAATCTTGAGGACAACTGAAGAATGAAGAAATCCTTGAGGAACCACCATGTAGAGCCTCCATGAAGAACTCCGGTAATAAAAGGAAGATAGAAAGAAAGAGAAGTTGAAAACACAAGGTGAAGCCTTGCAATGATTTAGATGGATCTCCGTGATGATGAGAGCTTGGAACTCAGGAAAAGAAAGATGAACAATTGAAACTGAGAATTTTGATGATACTCCAGAAGTGATGATACTCCAGAATTTTGATGATACTCAGGAAAAGAGAAGTTGAAAACACAAGGTGAAGCCTTGCAATGATTTAGAAGGGAATTGAATTTACTCGATGAAACAAGAATAAGAATTACATTATGCTTATCCTTCACCATTTTAAATTGATGACAAGCAAAGGATTTGGCATACTACTTATTCTCATTGGAAAGGATTCAGGAGAGATATAGCATAAACTTGAGAAGGTCTTCAACGAACTACCGGTAGGATTGAAACAACAGATGAATTGATATTATAACGAAGGAACAGAAATCTTTAATGAACCACCGTAATAATTGAAAATCAACGTAGCAAAGGCACAATTTACCAGTAAAATTGGAAAACAAATGAAGATACTTGAAGGAATTTAGATACATGAAAACAAATAGATCACGAGCTCATTAGAGAATATTTGAATGATGCACTGGTAAGATTTGGAGAACAATAGCTAAATGCTGAGAATGAATAATCCCGAAATGATGGCCTTCAGAGAATCAAACTGAAAAGACTCTTGAATTGCTCCAGAAGGGTGAAAAGCATTCTCACAATTGAAAACAATTATGAGAGGATGGATCAAGCTAAAACCCTGAATCATCAAGAGAACATATATGATTGCAGAGAAGCTCTTCCTCAAGTAGGTAAATGATAAAAACAGAATTTTTGATGTCGAGTGCTACTTGGCATTATTTTAATGTAATTCTTCTTAATTGTGGTATGAATTATTCAGATCCGAAAGATTCAAGATAAAAGTTCATATTGACATAAAATAATAATACTTCAAGCATACTAACTAAGCAATTATGTCTTCTCAAAATAACATGGCCAAAGAAAGTTCATCCCTACAAAATCATATAGTTTAGTCATGCTCCATTTTCATCACACAAGAATGCTCTCATCATGCACAACCCCGATGACAAGCCAAGCAATTGTTTCATACCTTAGCAATCTCAAACCTATAAACTTTCACGCAATATATGAGCGCGAGCCATGGACATAGCACTATGGGTGGAATAGAATATGATGATGGGGGTTATGTGGAGAAGACAAAAAGGGAGAAAGTCTCACATCAACGAGGCTAATCAATGTGCTATGGAGATGCCCACCGATTGATGTTAATTCAAGGAGTAGGGATTGCCATGCAACGGATGCACTATGAAAATGATGATCATCACACTTCTATTTATTTACAACTCAATGATTACAACTTGATGCTAGAACAAAAGATGACTCTATATGAATGCCTCCGGCGGTGTTGCGGGATATGCAATGAACCAAGAGTGACATGTATGAAAGAATTATGAACGGTGGCTTTGCCACAAATACTATGTCAAGTACATGATCATGCTAAGCAATATGACAATGATGAATGTATCATGATAAACGGAATGGTGGAAAGTTGCATGGCAATATATCTCGGAATGGCTATGGAAATGCCATAATAAGTAGGTATGGTGGCTGTTTTGAGGAAGATATAAGGAGGTTTATGTGTGAAAGAGCGTATCATATCACGGGGTTTGGATGCACCGGCGAAGTTTGCACCAACTCTCAATGTGAGAAAGGGCAATGCACGGTACCGAAGAGGCTAGCAATGATGGAAGGGTGAGGGTGCGTATAATCCATGGACTCAACATTAGTCATAAAGAACTCACATACTTATTGCAAAAATCTACAAGTCATCAAAAACCTCGGCACTACGCGCATCCTCCTAGGGGGGTAGATTGGTAGGAAAAGACCGTCGCTCATCCCCGATCGCCACTCATAAGGAAGACAATCAAAAAACACCTCATGTTTCAAATTTCAAACTTCAACACAAGCACTTCTCACATTCACAACTACTCAACTAGCACGACTTTGATATTATTACCTCCATATCTCAAAACAATCATCAAGCATCAAACGTCTCTTAGAATTCAAAACACTCCGAGGATTATTATACTAATCTTGAATACCTAGCATATTAGGATTATTTAAGAAAATTACCATGATATTTAAGACTCTCAAATTAATCTAAGTGAAGCATGAGAGATCAATAGTTTCTATAAAACAAATCCACCACCGTGCTCTAAAAGATATAAGTGAAGTCCTAGAGCAAAACTATATAACTCAAAAGATATAAGTGAAGCACATAGAGTATTCTAACACATTCCAAATCATGTATCACTACTAGGAAAAGGGATATAGATGAAATTGACACTAATGGCGCACCAGACAAGTGGTGCGCCACTACTATATACTAATGGCGCACCATGCGTTGGTGCACCATTAGTGTCCAAATACTAATGGCGCACCACATCCATGATGCGCCACTAGTAAAAAAAATTGTTTTTTTTTTCAAAAATACTAATGGCGCATCAGTGGATAGTGCACCATTACTAGTTTTAACTAGTAATGGCGCACCAGTAAGAGATGCGCCATTGCTATCTATACGTATGGCGCACCCCTACCAGTGCGCCATTTCTATCACCCCTTATCCCCTCCCTCTCGTCATGTTCTCTCCCCTCACCTTCCTCCTGACACACCCACCCACCTCCCTCGACTTCGATTTAGATCGGGAAGCCCCGGCCGCCCGCCTCTTCCTCTCCCTCCTGACCATGGCGAGCCCCCTTTCCCCTCCCTCACACTAGATCCAGGGCATGGAGCCGTGGTGAGATCCTTCCCCAACCCTCCTCATCAGATTCTGAGGATAGCTGGTGACCACGTCCTCCAGCGACGGTGTTGCTCCGGGGTGTGGAGGCCGCCGAGCTGCAGGAGGAGGAGCTCCCCGCCACCCCAAGGCCCCAGATCCAGCCGCCACGGCCATAGCCATGGTCGGGCTTCGGCAACTAGTAGAGGAACGCCACCTTCTCCACCACGAAGCACGCCTCCTTCCACCTCTCGCCGCTGCGCCCAACCTAAATCCGGCAGCAGCACGGGATCCCCTCCAAATCTGAGGAGCATCTGATGCACACGTGAGTGCCTTGTCTTCTTCCTCCTCCTCTGCTGCTACTTCTTCTTCTTCCCCTGATCTGATGCGTTCGTGCGTGCGTGTGGTTGTGTGCAGGCAATGCAGTTGAAGGAAGGGGGCGGGCCATGGAGAAGCTGCTCCGACACTGACCATGTAGATTGGTCTCACACGGCCAGGCCCACCAGAGGAGCCTCTCCAGCGATGGGGATACGACAAGGAAGGATTCCTTGCGCCTGCAACTATACAGCCAGGCCACATGAACTGCAAGTAAAACTGCACGATCAAACCTAATAATTTGATTAAAACTGCAATAGCAGCAGCATAAAGCAATCCCTTTTTTATCTTCAGTTTATATTGTATGAGGTGTACTAATGAACAAGTTTTTTTCACCCACTCATTCTTGCTTCAGCTTCACCACTTTTGTTGGTGGTGCATAATCACAACCACCACTAGCAGACACTTGTTGGACCTACCCTCAAACTAGTTCCACAAATATGCCTCACTGTACCAACCTTGTACAGCAGTGCCAAATTAGTTCAGCCATTCCAATTTCAGTATCATACCGAAGATACTGATTTCTATATGATTTAGCCAATCGAAATTCACATTAGATTGTGCCTGTCTCGCTGAAGCTGTCAGTCTGAAAAATAGTTTACTGAAGTGCAGTTGATCGGCTTCAATTAGGACTTAGGACTTGATAATAACTTTAGCCAATCTACTTCATCAGTTATGAATGGTTTCATTAGATAATAATGAGTAAGTGAAGAAGTTGAATGCAAATAGTCGATATTTGCATTGTGGCTGTTAGATTAATCAGCCTATGTAGTATGTACAGATGCTTAGAAGGTGATCCGAAGTTTAGTTGGTTGTCGAAGAAGAATAAATTCATAAATCAAATGTGAAAAATTAGTCCATTCATCTCGGTTTCAGGTTCATAGAGAAGATACTGATTTCTATATATGATTTAGCCAATTGAAATTCACACTGCACTGTGCCTGCCTCACTGAAGTTGTTAGTTACTTGGTCTGAAAAACTGTGTACTGAAATTGTTGGTCTGAAAACACTTTACTGAAACTGCAGCGAATCTGCTTCAGTTAGGAATTAGGGTTTGACAATAAGTAAGCATGCAAACTGACGGCTTTAATTTGATGCTAACATGCTTTCATTCAGATGATTCGGTTCTTCAGTTTCATATAATATGCCACTAATGGAAAACTTTGGAACTTATAAAAATCTAAATAAATTCAGTCTGCCTCATAGAGAAGTTAATTTCTACTGAATTTTTTTAGCCTACTTTAATATTGTTTTTTAGTATCTTTTTTCTGCACCTTTTTCTTTCAGTTCTTAGTGCTGCTGCCCCATGAACACATTTTTTTAATTTGACAGTACATTCAAATGAATCCTTTGTTAAGTATAAACTCCAAAATTCAGTTAATAGTAGCCTAACTGAATTTTTTGTTTCTGAATTTATAAACTCACTTTATATTCAGTTTATAAATTAACAGTAGCTTCGAAATTAAGTATCCTTCGCATGGATCAACTGTTATTTTATTTTGTGGAGGATAAAGTTCAGATCATGAATAATGGCATTACAAGTGAACTTGGCACAATTACACATGTCCTGAATCTCATAGAATCTGACACTAGCAAGTCTTCATTGGCATGCAAGTACTACTTTTACATTGTCATGAAAGGAACAATTAATTTGACATGTATCATTGGTACTGCTAAAACATTTCATTCATGTTTCAACAAATTTGGTGAAGACCACTTCATATGTATTTTGCATATATGAATTATCTCCTGTTGCTTTCTAAGATGTTAGTTCTTTCAGTTCTAGCCCTCCTATCTTTAAATCCTGGCTGCTGGACTACCTGCAGGACAACGAGTTCATCTGCAGCAGCTATCGCTGTGAGCAGTCCGTCCACGACGCGCTCCGCAGCATCTTCGCCGGGCACAACGAGATCCTCAACGTCTGGAAGTAAGTCACCGGCCATCTTTTTCTTGATGAATTTTCTTTCTAGCTCAATGTGATCGGATCTGACTAGTACGTTCAGATTTACTCTTGTTTTCTTTTCAAATAGTACTAGTAGTCTATATTCCAGCTATGCGACTATCTGTAGCCACTTGAACCGAT